>NC_137949.1:245000-467500 GCF_963969265.1 Rhamphochromis sp. 'chilingali'
ACATACATACATCCTACTATTAAAAAAGTAATAAAGTTAGGGTCCCTTTACAATGTCAGAAGGAGGGAGGCACTAAGGCACCGCCTTCCGCCCCTCGACGCCCTCGCGGTGCCACCTCCTTCTGACAGGAACTTCCTACAGACCAGGTATGAATGATGCCTGACTGGACATACAAAACTCACAAGTTCCTGGCTCTCACGGCTCCTCTGAAGAGGGTTAGTCCAAGAAGGAGGGGCATCGCGAGGGGCGTCGAGGGACGGGGGACTGTGCCTCACTGCCCTCGCCTTCTTCTAGAAAGCCGTCTTCAACCGAGTCGAGAGAGCCGGGAACTTGTGAGGTGTGCATGTCCTGGTGGGACAAAAAACAAACAAACAAACAAACAAACAAACAAACAAACAAACAAACAAACAAACAAACAAACAAACATACATACATACATACATACATACATACATCCTACTATTAAAAAAGTAATAAAGTTAGGGTCCCTTTACAATGTCAGAAGGAGGGAGGCACTAAGGCACCGCCTTCCGCCCCTCGACGCCCTCGCGGTGCCACCTCCTTCTGACAGGAACTTCCTACAGACCAGGTATGAATGATGCCTGACTGGACATACAAAACTCACAAGTTCCTGGCTCTCACGGCTCCTCTGAAGAGGGTTAGTCCAAGAAGGAGGGGCATCGCGAGGGGCGTCGAGGGACGGGGGACTGTGCCTCACTGCCCTCGCCTTCTTCTAGAAAGCCGTCTTCAACCGAGTCGAGAGAGCCGGGAACTTGTGAGGTGTGCATGTCCTGGTGGGACAAAAAACAAACAAACAAACAAACAAACAAACAAACAAACATACATACATACATCCTACTATTAAAAAAGTAATAAAGTTAGGGTCCCTTTACAATGTCAGAAGGAGGGAGGCACTAAGGCACCGCCTTCCGCCCCTCGACGCCCTCGCGGTGCCACCTCCTTCTGACAGGAACTTCCTACAGACCAGGTATGAATGATGCCTGACTGGACATACAAAACTCACAAGTTCCTGGCTCTCACGGCTCCTCTGAAGAGGGTTAGTCCAAGAAGGAGGGGCATCGCGAGGGGCGTCGAGGGACGGGGGACTGTGCCTCACTGCCCTCGCCTTCTTCTAGAAAGCCGTCTTCAACCGAGTCGAGAGAGCCGGGAACTTGTGAGGTGTGCATGTCCTGGTGGGACAACAAACAAACAAACAAACAAACAAACAAACATATATACATACATACATACATCCTACTATTAAAAAAGTAATAAAGTTAGGGTCCCTTTACAATGTCAGAAGGAGGGAGGCACTAAGGCACCGCCTTCCGCCCCTCGACGCCCTCGCGGTGCCACCTCCTTCTGACAGGAACTTCCTACAGACCAGGTATGAATGATGCCTGACTGGACATACAAAACTCACAAGTTCCTGGCTCTCACGGCTCCTCTGAAGAGGGTTAGTCCAAGAAGGAGGGGCATCGCGAGGGGCGTCGAGGGACGGGGGACTGTGCCTCACTGCCCTCGCCTTCTTCTAGAAAGCCGTCTTCAACCGAGTCGAGAGAGCCGGGAACTTGTGAGGTGTGCATGTCCTGGTGGGACAAAAAACAAACAAACAAACAAACAAACAAACAAACAAACAAACAAACATACATACATACATACATACATACATCCTACTATTAAAAAAGTAATAAAGTTAGGGTCCCTTTACAATGTCAGAAGGAGGGAGGCACTAAGGCACCGCCTTCCGCCCCTCGACGCCCTCGCGGTGCCACCTCCTTCTGACAGGAACTTCCTACAGACCAGGTATGAATGATGCCTGACTGGACATACAAAACTCACAAGTTCCTGGCTCTCACGGCTCCTCTGAAGAGGGTTAGTCCAAGAAGGAGGGGCATCGCGAGGGGCGTCGAGGGACGGGGGACTGTGCCTCACTGCCCTCGCCTTCTTCTAGAAAGCCGTCTTCAACCGAGTCGAGAGAGCCGGGAACTTGTGAGGTGTGCATGTCCTGGTGGGACAAAAAACAAACAAACAAACAAACAAACAAACAAACAAACAAACATACATACATACATCCTACTATTAAAAAAGTAATAAAGTTAGGGTCCCTTTACAATGTCAGAAGGAGGGAGGCACTAAGGCACCGCCTTCCGCCCCTCGACGCCCTCGCGGTGCCACCTCCTTCTGACAGGAACTTCCTACAGACCAGGTATGAATGATGCCTGACTGGACATACAAAACTCACAAGTTCCTGGCTCTCACGGCTCCTCTGAAGAGGGTTAGTCCAAGAAGGAGGGGCATCGCGAGGGGCGTCGAGGGACGGGGGACTGTGCCTCACTGCCCTCGCCTTCTTCTAGAAAGCCGTCTTCAACCGAGTCGAGAGAGCCGGGAACTTGTGAGGTGTGCATGTCCTGGTGGGACAAAAAACAAACAAACAAACAAACAAACAAACAAACAAACAAACAAACAAACAAACAAACAAACAAACATACATACATACATACATACATACATCCTACTATTAAAAAAGTAATAAAGTTAGGGTCCCTTTACAATGTCAGAAGGAGGGAGGCACTAAGGCACCGCCTTCCGCCCCTCGACGCCCTCGCGGTGCCACCTCCTTCTGACAGGAACTTCCTACAGACCAGGTATGAATGATGCCTGACTGGACATACAAAACTCACAAGTTCCTGGCTCTCACGGCTCCTCTGAAGAGGGTTAGTCCAAGAAGGAGGGGCATCGCGAGGGGCGTCGAGGGACGGGGGACTGTGCCTCACTGCCCTCGCCTTCTTCTAGAAAGCCGTCTTCAACCGAGTCGAGAGAGCCGGGAACTTGTGAGGTGTGCATGTCCTGGTGGGACAAAAAACAAACAAACAAACAAACAAACAAACAAACATACATACATACATCCTACTATTAAAAAAGTAATAAAGTTAGGGTCCCTTTACAATGTCAGAAGGAGGGAGGCACTAAGGCACCGCCTTCCGCCCCTCGACGCCCTCGCGGTGCCACCTCCTTCTGACAGGAACTTCCTACAGACCAGGTATGAATGATGCCTGACTGGACATACAAAACTCACAAGTTCCTGGCTCTCACGGCTCCTCTGAAGAGGGTTAGTCCAAGAAGGAGGGGCATCGCGAGGGGCGTCGAGGGACGGGGGACTGTGCCTCACTGCCCTCGCCTTCTTCTAGAAAGCCGTCTTCAACCGAGTCGAGAGAGCCGGGAACTTGTGAGGTGTGCATGTCCTGGTGGGACAAAAAACAAACAAACAAACAAACAAACAAACAAACAAACAAACAAACAAACAAACAAACAAACATACATACATACATACATACATCCTACTATTAAAAAAGTAATAAAGTTAGGGTCTCTTTACAATGTCAGAAGGAGGGAGGCACTAAGGCACCGCCTTCCGCCCCTCGACGCCCTCGCGGTGCCACCTCCTTCTGACAGGAACTTCCTACAGACCAGGTATGAATGATGCCTGACTGGACATACAAAACTCACAAGTTCCTGGCTCTCACGGCTCCTCTGAAGAGGGTTAGTCCAAGAAGGAGGGGCATCGCGAGGGGCGTCGAGGGACGGGGGACTGTGCCTCACTGCCCTCGCCTTCTTCTAGAAAGCCGTCTTCAACCGAGTCGAGAGAGCCGGGAACTTGTGAGGTGTGCATGTCCTGGTGGGACAAAAAACAAACAAACAAACAAACAAACAAACAAACAAACAAACATACATACATACATACATACATACATACATCCTACTATTAAAAAAGTAATAAAGTTAGGGTCCCTTTACAATGTCAGAAGGGGGAGGCACTAAGGCACCGCCTTCCGCCCCTCGACACCCTCGCGGTGCCACCTCCTTCTGACAGGAACTTCCTACAGACCAGGTATGAATGATGCCTGACTGGACATACAAAACTCACAAGTTCCTGGCTCTCACGGCTCCTCTGAAGAGGGTTAGTCCAAGAAGGAGGGGCATCGCGAGGGGCGTCGAGGGACGGGGGACTGTGCCTCACTGCCCTCGCCTTCTTCTAGAAAGCCGTCTTCAACCGAGTCGAGAGAGCCGGGAACTTGTGAGGTGTGCATGTCCTGGTGGGACAAAAAACAAACAAACAAACAAACAAACAAACAAACATACATACATACATACATCCTACTATTAAAAAAGTAATAAAGTTAGGGTCCCTTTACAATGTCAGAAGGAGGGAGGCACTAAGGCACCGCCTTCCGCCCCTCGACGCCCTCGCGGTGCCACCTCCTTCTGACAGGAACTTCCTACAGACCAGGTATGAATGATGCCTGACTGGACATACAAAACTCACAAGTTCCTGGCTCTCACGGCTCCTCTGAAGAGGGTTAGTCCAAGAAGGAGGGGCATCGCGAGGGGCGTCGAGGGACGGGGGACTGTGCCTCACTGCCCTCGCCTTCTTCTAGAAAGCCGTCTTCAACCGAGTCGAGAGAGCCGGGAACTTGTGAGGTGTGCATGTCCTGGTGGGACAAAAAACAAACAAACAAACATACATACATACATACATACATACATCCTACTATTAAAAAAGTAATAAAGTTAGGGTCCCTTTACAATGTCAGAAGGAGGGAGGCACTAAGGCACCGCCTTCCGCCCCTCGACGCCCTCGCGGTGCCACCTCCTTCTGACAGGAACTTCCTACAGACCAGGTATGAATGATGCCTGACTGGACATACAAAACTCACAAGTTCCTGGCTCTCACGGCTCCTCTGAAGAGGGTTAGTCCAAGAAGGAGGGGCATCGCGAGGGGCGTCGAGGGACGGGGGACTGTGCCTCACTGCCCTCGCCTTCTTCTAGAAAGCCGTCTTCAACCGAGTCGAGAGAGCCGGGAACTTGTGAGGTGTGCATGTCCTGGTGGGACAAAAAACAAACAAACAAACAAACAAACAAACAAACAAACATACATACATACATCCTACTATTAAAAAAGTAATAAAGTTAGGGTCCCTTTACAATGTCAGAAGGAGGGAGGCACTAAGGCACCGCCTTCCGCCCCTCGACGCCCTCGCGGTGCCACCTCCTTCTGACAGGAACTTCCTACAGACCAGGTATGAATGATGCCTGACTGGACATACAAAACTCACAAGTTCCTGGCTCTCACGGCTCCTCTGAAGAGGGTTAGTCCAAGAAGGAGGGGCATCGCGAGGGGCGTCGAGGGACGGGGGACTGTGCCTCACTGCCCTCGCCTTCTTCTAGAAAGCCGTCTTCAACCGAGTCGAGAGAGCCGGGAACTTGTGAGGTGTGCATGTCCTGGTGGGACAAAAAACAAACAAACAAACAAACAAACAAACAAACAAACAAACAAACAAACAAACAAACAAACAAACAAACATACATACATACATACATACATACATCCTACTATTAAAAAAGTAATAAAGTTAGGGTCCCTTTACAATGTCAGAAGGAGGGAGGCACTAAGGCACCGCCTTCCGCCCCTCGACGCCCTCGCGGTGCCACCTCCTTCTGACAGGAACTTCCTACAGACCAGGTATGAATGATGCCTGACTGGACATACAAAACTCACAAGTTCCTGGCTCTCACGGCTCCTCTGAAGAGGGTTAGTCCAAGAAGGAGGGGCATCGCGAGGGGCGTCGAGGGACGGGGGACTGTGCCTCACTGCCCTCGCCTTCTTCTAGAAAGCCGTCTTCAACCGAGTCGAGAGAGCCGGGAACTTGTGAGGTGTGCATGTCCTGGTGGGACAAAAAACAAACAAACAAACAAACAAACAAACAAACATACATACATACATCCTACTATTAAAAAAGTAATAAAGTTAGGGTCCCTTTACAATGTCAGAAGGAGGGAGGCACTAAGGCACCGCCTTCCGCCCCTCGACGCCCTCGCGGTGCCACCTCCTTCTGACAGGAACTTCCTACAGACCAGGTATGAATGATGCCTGACTGGACATACAAAACTCACAAGTTCCTGGCTCTCACGGCTCCTCTGAAGAGGGTTAGTCCAAGAAGGAGGGGCATCGCGAGGGGCGTCGAGGGACGGGGGACTGTGCCTCACTGCCCTCGCCTTCTTCTAGAAAGCCGTCTTCAACCGAGTCGAGAGAGCCGGGAACTTGTGAGGTGTGCATGTCCTGGTGGGACAAAAAACAAACAAACAAACAAACAAACAAACAAACAAACAAACAAACAAACAAACAAACAAACAAACATACATACATACATACATACATCCTACTATTAAAAAAGTAATAAAGTTAGGGTCTCTTTACAATGTCAGAAGGAGGGAGGCACTAAGGCACCGCCTTCCGCCCCTCGACGCCCTCGCGGTGCCACCTCCTTCTGACAGGAACTTCCTACAGACCAGGTATGAATGATGCCTGACTGGACATACAAAACTCACAAGTTCCTGGCTCTCACGGCTCCTCTGAAGAGGGTTAGTCCAAGAAGGAGGGGCATCGCGAGGGGCGTCGAGGGACGGGGGACTGTGCCTCACTGCCCTCGCCTTCTTCTAGAAAGCCGTCTTCAACCGAGTCGAGAGAGCCGGGAACTTGTGAGGTGTGCATGTCCTGGTGGGACAAAAAACAAACAAACAAACAAACAAACAAACAAACAAACAAACATACATACATACATACATACATACATACATCCTACTATTAAAAAAGTAATAAAGTTAGGGTCCCTTTACAATGTCAGAAGGGGGAGGCACTAAGGCACCGCCTTCCGCCCCTCGACACCCTCGCGGTGCCACCTCCTTCTGACAGGAACTTCCTACAGACCAGGTATGAATGATGCCTGACTGGACATACAAAACTCACAAGTTCCTGGCTCTCACGGCTCCTCTGAAGAGGGTTAGTCCAAGAAGGAGGGGCATCGCGAGGGGCGTCGAGGGACGGGGGACTGTGCCTCACTGCCCTCGCCTTCTTCTAGAAAGCCGTCTTCAACCGAGTCGAGAGAGCCGGGAACTTGTGAGGTGTGCATGTCCTGGTGGGACAAAAAACAAACAAACAAACAAACAAACAAACAAACATACATACATACATACATCCTACTATTAAAAAAGTAATAAAGTTAGGGTCCCTTTACAATGTCAGAAGGAGGGAGGCACTAAGGCACCGCCTTCCGCCCCTCGACGCCCTCGCGGTGCCACCTCCTTCTGACAGGAACTTCCTACAGACCAGGTATGAATGATGCCTGACTGGACATACAAAACTCACAAGTTCCTGGCTCTCACGGCTCCTCTGAAGAGGGTTAGTCCAAGAAGGAGGGGCATCGCGAGGGGCGTCGAGGGACGGGGGACTGTGCCTCACTGCCCTCGCCTTCTTCTAGAAAGCCGTCTTCAACCGAGTCGAGAGAGCCGGGAACTTGTGAGGTGTGCATGTCCTGGTGGGACAACAAACAAACAAACAAACAAACATATATACATACATACATACATCCTACTATTAAAAAAGTAATAAAGTTAGGGTCCCTTTACAATGTCAGAAGGAGGGAGGCACTAAGGCACCGCCTTCCGCCCCTCGACGCCCTCGCGGTGCCACCTCCTTCTGACAGGAACTTCCTACAGACCAGGTATGAATGATGCCTGACTGGACATACAAAACTCACAAGTTCCTGGCTCTCACGGCTCCTCTGAAGAGGGTTAGTCCAAGAAGGAGGGGCATCGCGAGGGGCGTCGAGGGACGGGGGACTGTGCCTCACTGCCCTCGCCTTCTTCTAGAAAGCCGTCTTCAACCGAGTCGAGAGAGCCGGGAACTTGTGAGGTGTGCATGTCCTGGTGGGACAAAAAACAAACAAACAAACAAACAAACATACATACATACATACATACATACATCCTACTATTAAAAAAGTAATAAAGTTAGGGTCCCTTTACAATGTCAGAAGGAGGGAGGCACTAAGGCACCGCCTTCCGCCCCTCGACGCCCTCGCGGTGCCACCTCCTTCTGACAGGAACTTCCTACAGACCAGGTATGAATGATGCCTGACTGGACATACAAAACTCACAAGTTCCTGGCTCTCACGGCTCCTCTGAAGAGGGTTAGTCCAAGAAGGAGGGGCATCGCGAGGGGCGTCGAGGGACGGGGGACTGTGCCTCACTGCCCTCGCCTTCTTCTAGAAAGCCGTCTTCAACCGAGTCGAGAGAGCCGGGAACTTGTGAGGTGTGCATGTCCTGGTGGGACAAAAAACAAACAAACAAACAAACAAACAAACAAACAAACAAACATACATACATACATCCTACTATTAAAAAAGTAATAAAGTTAGGGTCCCTTTACAATGTCAGAAGGAGGGAAGCACTAAGGCACCGCCTTCCGCCCCTCAACGCCCTCGCGGTGCCACCTCCTTCTGACAGGAACTTCCTACAGACCAGGTATGAATGATGCCTGACTGGACATACAAAACTCACAAGTTCCTGGCTCTCACGGCTCCTCTGAAGAGGGTTAGTCCAAGAAGGAGGGGCATCGCGAGGGGCGTCGAGGGACGGGGGACTGTGCCTCACTGCCCTCGCCTTCTTCTAGAAAGCCGTCTTCAACCGAGTCGAGAGAGCCGGGAACTTGTGAGGTGTGCATGTCCTGGTGGGACAAAAAACAAACAAACAAACAAACAAACAAACAAACAAACAAACAAACAAACAAACATACATACATACATACATACATCCTACTATTAAAAAAGTAATAAAGTTAGGGTCTCTTTACAATGTCAGAAGGAGGGAGGCACTAAGGCACCGCCTTCCGCCCCTCGACGCCCTCGCGGTGCCACCTCCTTCTGACAGGAACTTCCTACAGACCAGGTATGAATGATGCCTGACTGGACATACAAAACTCACAAGTTCCTGGCTCTCACGGCTCCTCTGAAGAGGGTTAGTCCAAGAAGGAGGGGCATCGCGAGGGGCGTCGAGGGACGGGGGACTGTGCCTCACTGCCCTCGCCTTCTTCTAGAAAGCCGTCTTCAACCGAGTCGAGAGAGCCGGGAACTTGTGAGGTGTGCATGTCCTGGTGGGACAAAAAACAAACAAACAAACAAACAAACAAACAAACAAACAAACAAACAAACATACATACATACATACATACATACATCCTACTATTAAAAAAGTAATAAAGTTAGGGTCCCTTTACAATGTCAGAAGGAGGGAGGCACTAAGGCACCGCCTTCCGCCCCTCGACGCCCTCGCGGTGCCACCTCCTTCTGACAGGAACTTCCTACAGACCAGGTATGAATGATGCCTGACTGGACATACAAAACTCACAAGTTCCTGGCTCTCACGGCTCCTCTGAAGAGGGTTAGTCCAAGAAGGAGGGGCATCGCGAGGGGCGTCGAGGGACGGGGGACTGTGCCTCACTGCCCTCGCCTTCTTCTAGAAAGCCGTCTTCAACCGAGTCGAGAGAGCCGGGAACTTGTGAGGTGTGCATGTCCTGGTGGGACAAAAAACAAACAAACAAACAAACAAACAAACAAACATACATACATACATCCTTCTATTAAAAAAGTAATAAAGTTAGGGTCTCTTTACAATGTCAGAAGGAGGGAGGCACTAAGGCACCGCCTTCCGCCCCTCGACGCCCTCGCGGTGCCACCTCCTTCTGACAGGAACTTCCTACAGACCAGGTATGAATGATGCCTGACTGGACATACAAAACTCACAAGTTCCTGGCTCTCACGGCTCCTCTGAAGAGGGTTAGTCCAAGAAGGAGGGGCATCGCGAGGGGCGTCGAGGGACGGGGGACTGTGCCTCACTGCCCTCGCCTTCTTCTAGAAAGCCGTCTTCAACCGAGTCGAGAGAGCCGGGAACTTGTGAGGTGTGCATGTCCTGGTGGGACAAAAAACAAACAAACAAACAAACAAACAAACAAACAAACAAACAAACATACATACATACATCCTACTATTAAAAAAGTAATAAAGTTAGGGTCCCTTTACAATGTCAGAAGGAGGGAAGCACTAAGGCACCGCCTTCCGCCCCTCAACGCCCTCGCGGTGCCACCTCCTTCTGACAGGAACTTCCTACAGACCAGGTATGAATGATGCCTGACTGGACATACAAAACTCACAAGTTCCTGGCTCTCACGGCTCCTCTGAAGAGGGTTAGTCCAAGAAGGAGGGGCATCGCGAGGGGCGTCGAGGGACGGGGGACTGTGCCTCACTGCCCTCGCCTTCTTCTAGAAAGCCGTCTTCAACCGAGTCGAGAGAGCCGGGAACTTGTGAGGTGTGCATGTCCTGGTGGGACAAAAAACAAACAAACAAACAAACAAACAAACAAACAAACAAACATACATACATACATACATACATCCTACTATTAAAAAAGTAATAAAGTTAGGGTCTCTTTACAATGTCAGAAGGAGGGAGGCACTAAGGCACCGCCTTCCGCCCCTCGACGCCCTCGCGGTGCCACCTCCTTCTGACAGGAACTTCCTACAGACCAGGTATGAATGATGCCTGACTGGACATACAAAACTCACAAGTTCCTGGCTCTCACGGCTCCTCTGAAGAGGGTTAGTCCAAGAAGGAGGGGCATCGCGAGGGGCGTCGAGGGACGGGGGACTGTGCCTCACTGCCCTCGCCTTCTTCTAGAAAGCCGTCTTCAACCGAGTCGAGAGAGCCGGGAACTTGTGAGGTGTGCATGTCCTGGTGGGACAACAAACAAACAAACAAACAAACAAACAAACAAACATATATACATACATACATACATCCTACTATTAAAAAAGTAATAAAGTTAGGGTCCCTTTACAATGTCAGAAGGAGGGAGGCACTAAGGCACCGCCTTCCGCCCCTCGACGCCCTCGCGGTGCCACCTCCTTCTGACAGGAACTTCCTACAGACCAGGTATGAATGATGCCTGACTGGACATACAAAACTCACAAGTTCCTGGCTCTCACGGCTCCTCTGAAGAGGGTTAGTCCAAGAAGGAGGGGCATCGCGAGGGGCGTCGAGGGACGGGGGACTGTGCCTCACTGCCCTCGCCTTCTTCTAGAAAGCCGTCTTCAACCGAGTCGAGAGAGCCGGGAACTTGTGAGGTGTGCATGTCCTGGTGGGACAAAAAACAAACAAACAAACAAACAAACATACATACATACATACATACATACATCCTACTATTAAAAAAGTAATAAAGTTAGGGTCCCTTTACAATGTCAGAAGGAGGGAGGCACTAAGGCACCGCCTTCCGCCCCTCGACGCCCTCGCGGTGCCACCTCCTTCTGACAGGAACTTCCTACAGACCAGGTATGAATGATGCCTGACTGGACATACAAAACTCACAAGTTCCTGGCTCTCACGGCTCCTCTGAAGAGGGTTAGTCCAAGAAGGAGGGGCATCGCGAGGGGCGTCGAGGGACGGGGGACTGTGCCTCACTGCCCTCGCCTTCTTCTAGAAAGCCGTCTTCAACCGAGTCGAGAGAGCCGGGAACTTGTGAGGTGTGCATGTCCTGGTGGGACAAAAAACAAACAAACAAACAAACAAACAAACAAACAAACAAACATACATACATACATCCTACTATTAAAAAAGTAATAAAGTTAGGGTCCCTTTACAATGTCAGAAGGAGGGAAGCACTAAGGCACCGCCTTCCGCCCCTCAACGCCCTCGCGGTGCCACCTCCTTCTGACAGGAACTTCCTACAGACCAGGTATGAATGATGCCTGACTGGACATACAAAACTCACAAGTTCCTGGCTCTCACGGCTCCTCTGAAGAGGGTTAGTCCAAGAAGGAGGGGCATCGCGAGGGGCGTCGAGGGACGGGGGACTGTGCCTCACTGCCCTCGCCTTCTTCTAGAAAGCCGTCTTCAACCGAGTCGAGAGAGCCGGGAACTTGTGAGGTGTGCATGTCCTGGTGGGACAAAAAACAAACAAACAAACAAACAAACAAACAAACAAACAAACAAACAAACATACATACATACATACATACATACATCCTACTATTAAAAAAGTAATAAAGTTAGGGTCTCTTTACAATGTCAGAAGGAGGGAGGCACTAAGGCACCGCCTTCCACCCCTCGACGCCCTCGCGGTGCCACCTCCTTCTGACAGGAACTTCCTACAGACCAGGTATGAATGATGCCTGACTGGACATACAAAACTCACAAGTTCCTGGCTCTCACGGCTCCTCTGAAGAGGGTTAGTCCAAGAAGGAGGGGCATCGCGAGGGGCGTCGAGGGACGGGGGACTGTGCCTCACTGCCCTCGCCTTCTTCTAGAAAGCCGTCTTCAACCGAGTCGAGAGAGCCGGGAACTTGTGAGGTGTGCATGTCCTGGTGGGACAAAAAACAAACAAACAAACAAACAAACAAACAAACATACATACATACATACATACATACATCCTACTATTAAAAAAGTAATAAAGTTAGGGTCCCTTTACAATGTCAGAAGGAGGGAGGCACTAAGGCACCGCCTTCCGCCCCTCGACGCCCTCGCGGTGCCACCTCCTTCTGACAGGAACTTCCTACAGACCAGGTATGAATGATGCCTGACTGGACATACAAAACTCACAAGTTCCTGGCTCTCACGGCTCCTCTGAAGAGGGTTAGTCCAAGAAGGAGGGGCATCGCGAGGGGCGTCGAGGGACGGGGGACTGTGCCTCACTGCCCTCGCCTTCTTCTAGAAAGCCGTCTTCAACCGAGTCGAGAGAGCCGGGAACTTGTGAGGTGTGCATGTCCTGGTGGGACAAAAAACAAACAAACAAACAAACAAACAAACAAACAAACATACATACATACATACATACATACATACATACATACATACATACATACATCCTACTATTAAAAAAGTAATAAAGTTAGGGTCTCTTTACAATGTCAGAAGGAGGGAGGCACTAAGGCACCACCTTCCGCCCCTCGACGCCCTCGCGGTGCCACCTCCTTCTGACAGGAACTTCCTACAGACCAGGTATGAATGATGCCTGACTGGACATACAAAACTCACAAGTTCCTGGCTCTCACGGCTCCTCTGAAGAGGGTTAGTCCAAGAAGGAGGGGCATCGCGAGGGGCGTCGAGGGACGGGGGACTGTGCCTCACTGCCCTCGCCTTCTTCTAGAAAGCCGTCTTCAACCGAGTCGAGAGAGCCGGGAACTTGTGAGGTGTGCATGTCCTGGTGGGACAAAAAACAAACAAACAAACAAACAAACAAACAAAAAAACAAACAAACATACATACATACATACATACATCCTACTATTAAAAAAGTAATAAAGTTAGGGTCTCTTTACAATGTCAGAAGGAGGGAGGCACTAAGGCACCGCCTTCCGCCCCTCGACGCCCTCGCGGTGCCACCTCCTTCTGACAGGAACTTCCTACAGACCAGGTATGAATGATGCCTGACTGGACATACAAAACTCACAAGTTCCTGGCTCTCACGGCTCCTCTGAAGAGGGTTAGTCCAAGAAGGAGGGGCATCGCGAGGGGCGTCGAGGGACGGGGGACTGTGCCTCACTGCCCTCGCCTTCTTCTAGAAAGCCGTCTTCAACCGAGTCGAGAGAGCCGAGAACTTGTGAGGTGTGCATGTCCTGGTGGGACAAAAAACAAACAAACAAACAAACAAACAAACAAACATACATACATACATACATACATCCTACTATTAAAAAAGTAATAAAGTTAGGGTCCCTTTACAATGTCAGAAGGAGGGAGGCACTAAGGCACCGCCTTCCGCCCCTCGACGCCCTCGCGGTGCCACCTCCTTCTGACAGGAACTTCCTACAGACCAGGTATGAATAATGCCTGACTGGACATACAAAACTCACAAGTTCCTGGCTCTCACGGCTCCTCTGAAGAGGGTTAGTCCAAGAAGGAGGGGCATCGCGAGGGGCGTCGAGGGACGGGGGACTGTGCCTCACTGCCCTCGCCTTCTTCTAGAAAGCCGTCTTCAACCGAGTCGAGAGAGCCGGGAACTTGTGAGGTGTGCATGTCCTGGTGGGACAAAAAACAAACAAACAAACAAACAAACAAACAAACAAACAAACAAACAAACAAACATACATACATACATACATACATACATCCTACTATTAAAAAAGTAATAAAGTTAGGGTCTCTTTACAATGTCAGAAGGAGGGAGGCACTAAGGCACCGCCTTCCGCCCCTCGACGCCCTCGCGGTGCCACCTCCTTCTGACAGGAACTTCCTACAGACCAGGTATGAATGATGCCTGACTGGACATACAAAACTCACAAGTTCCTGGCTCTCACGGCTCCTCTGAAGAGGGTTAGTCCAAGAAGGAGGGGCATCGCGAGGGGCGTCGAGGGACGGGGGACTGTGCCTCACTGCCCTCGCCTTCTTCTAGAAAGCCGTCTTCAACCGAGTCGAGAGAGCCGGGAACTTGTGAGGTGTGCATGTCCTGGTGGGACAAAAAACAAACAAACAAACAAACAAACAAACAAACATACATACATACATACATACATACATCCTACTATTAAAAAAGTAATAAAGTTAGGGTCCCTTTACAATGTCAGAAGGAGGGAGGCACTAAGGCACCGCCTTCCGCCCCTCGACGCCCTCGCGGTGCCACCTCCTTCTGACAGGAACTTCCTACAGACCAGGTATGAATGATGCCTGACTGGACATACAAAACTCACAAGTTCCTGGCTCTCACGGCTCCTCTGAAGAGGGTTAGTCCAAGAAGGAGGGGCATCGCGAGGGGCGTCGAGGGACGGGGGACTGTGCCTCACTGCCCTCGCCTTCTTCTAGAAAGCCGTCTTCAACCGAGTCGAGAGAGCCGGGAACTTGTGAGGTGTGCATGTCCTGGTGGGACAAAAAACAAACAAACAAACAAACAAACAAACAAACAAACAAACATACATACATACATACATACATCCTACTATTAAAAAAGTAATAAAGTTAGGGTCCCTTTACAATGTCAGAAGGAGGGAGGCACTAAGGCACCGCCTTCCGCCCCTCGACGCCCTCGCGGTGCCACCTCCTTCTGACAGGAACTTCCTACAGACCAGGTATGAATGATGCCTGACTGGACATACAAAACTCACAAGTTCCTGGCTCTCACGGCTCCTCTGAAGAGGGTTAGTCCAAGAAGGAGGGGCATCGCGAGGGGCGTCGAGGGACGGGGGACTGTGCCTCACTGCCCTCGCCTTCTTCTAGAAAGCCGTCTTCAACCGAGTCGAGAGAGCCGAGAACTTGTGAGGTGTGCATGTCCTGGTGGGACAAAAAACAAACAAACAAACAAACAAACAAACAAACAAACATACATACATACATACATACATCCTACTATTAAAAAAGTAATAAAGTTAGGGTCCCTTTACAATGTCAGAAGGAGGGAGGCACTAAGGCACCGCCTTCCGCCCCTCGACGCCCTCGCGGTGCCACCTCCTTCTGACAGGAACTTCCTACAGACCAGGTATGAATGATGCCTGACTGGACATACAAAACTCACAAGTTCCTGGCTCTCACGGCTCCTCTGAAGAGGGTTAGTCCAAGAAGGAGGGGCATCGCGAGGGGCGTCGAGGGACGGGGGACTGTGCCTCACTGCCCTCGCCTTCTTCTAGAAAGCCGTCTTCAACCGAGTCGAGAGAGCCGGGAACTTGTGAGGTGTGCATGTCCTGGTGGGACAAAAAACAAACAAACAAACAAACAAACAAACAAACAAACATACATACATACATACATACATACATCCTACTATTAAAAAAGTAATAAAGTTAGGGTCCCTTTACAATGTCAGAAGGAGGGAGGCACTAAGGCACCGCCTTCCGCCCCTCGACGCCCTCGCGGTGCCACCTCCTTCTGACAGGAACTTCCTACAGACCAGGTATGAATGATGCCTGACTGGACATACAAAACTCACAAGTTCCTGGCTCTCACGGCTCCTCTGAAGAGGGTTAGTCCAAGAAGGAGGGGCATCGCGAGGGGCGTCGAGGGACGGGGGACTGTGCCTCACTGCCCTCGCCTTCTTCTAGAAAGCCGTCTTCAACCGAGTCGAGAGAGCCGGGAACTTGTGAGGTGTGCATGTCCTGGTGGGACAAAAAACAAACAAACAAACAAACAAACAAACAAACAAACAAACATACATACATACATCCTTCTATTAAAAAAGTAATAAAGTTAGGGTCTCTTTACAATGTCAGAAGGAGGGAGGCACTAAGGCACCGCCTTCCGCCCCTCGACGCCCTCGCGGTGCCACCTCCTTCTGACAGGAACTTCCTACAGACCAGGTATGAATGATGCCTGACTGGACATACAAAACTCACAAGTTCCTGGCTCTCACGGCTCCTCTGAAGAGGGTTAGTCCAAGAAGGAGGGGCATCGCGAGGGGCGTCGAGGGACGGGGGACTGTGCCTCACTGCCCTCGCCTTCTTCTAGAAAGCCGTCTTCAACCGAGTCGAGAGAGCCGGGAACTTGTGAGGTGTGCATGTCCTGGTGGGACAAAAAACAAACAAACAAACAAACAAACAAACAAACAAACATACATACATACATACATACATCCTACTATTAAAAAAGTAATAAAGTTAGGGTCCCTTTACAATGTCAGAAGGAGGGAGGCACTAAGGCACCGCCTTCCGCCCCTCGACGCCCTCGCGGTGCCACCTCCTTCTGACAGGAACTTCCTACAGACCAGGTATGAATGATGCCTGACTGGACATACAAAACTCACAAGTTCCTGGCTCTCACGGCTCCTCTGAAGAGGGTTAGTCCAAGAAGGAGGGGCATCGCGAGGGGCGTCGAGGGACGGGGGACTGTGCCTCACTGCCCTCGCCTTCTTCTAGAAAGCCGTCTTCAACCGAGTCGAGAGAGCCGGGAACTTGTGAGGTGTGCATGTCCTGGTGGGACAAAAAACAAACAAACAAACAAACAAACAAACAAACAAACAAACAAACAAACAAACAAACATACATACATACATACATACATACATACATACATACATCCTACTATTAAAAAAGTAATAAAGTTAGGGTCCCTTTACAATGTCAGAAGGAGGGAGGCACTAAGGCACCGCCTTCCGCCCCTCGACGCCCTCGCGGTGCCACCTCCTTCTGACAGGAACTTCCTACAGACCAGGTATGAATGATGCCTGACTGGACATACAAAACTCACAAGTTCCTGGCTCTCACGGCTCCTCTGAAGAGGGTTAGTCCAAGAAGGAGGGGCATCGCGAGGGGCGTCGAGGGACGGGGGACTGTGCCTCACTGCCCTCGCCTTCTTCTAGAAAGCCGTCTTCAACCGAGTCGAGAGAGCCGGGAACTTGTGAGGTGTGCATGTCCTGGTGGGACAACAAACAAACAAACAAACAAACAAACAAACAAACATATATACATACATACATACATCCTACTATTAAAAAAGTAATAAAGTTAGGGTCCCTTTACAATGTCAGAAGGAGGGAGGCACTAAGGCACCGCCTTCCGCCCCTCGACGCCCTCGCGGTGCCACCTCCTTCTGACAGGAACTTCCTACAGACCAGGTATGAATGATGCCTGACTGGACATACAAAACTCACAAGTTCCTGGCTCTCACGGCTCCTCTGAAGAGGGTTAGTCCAAGAAGGAGGGGCATCGCGAGGGGCGTCGAGGGACGGGGGACTGTGCCTCACTGCCCTCGCCTTCTTCTAGAAAGCCGTCTTCAACCGAGTCGAGAGAGCCGGGAACTTGTGAGGTGTGCATGTCCTGGTGGGACAAAAAACAAACAAACAAACAAACAAACAAACAAACAAACAAACATACATACATACATCCTACTATTAAAAAAGTAATAAAGTTAGGGTCCCTTTACAATGTCAGAAGGAGGGAAGCACTAAGGCACCGCCTTCCGCCCCTCAACGCCCTCGCGGTGCCACCTCCTTCTGACAGGAACTTCCTACAGACCAGGTATGAATGATGCCTGACTGGACATACAAAACTCACAAGTTCCTGGCTCTCACGGCTCCTCTGAAGAGGGTTAGTCCAAGAAGGAGGGGCATCGCGAGGGGCGTCGAGGGACGGGGGACTGTGCCTCACTGCCCTCGCCTTCTTCTAGAAAGCCGTCTTCAACCGAGTCGAGAGAGCCGGGAACTTGTGAGGTGTGCATGTCCTGGTGGGACAAAAAACAAACAAACAAACAAACAAACAAACAAACAAACAAACAAACAAACATACATACATACATACATACATCCTACTATTAAAAAAGTAATAAAGTTAGGGTCTCTTTACAATGTCAGAAGGAGGGAGGCACTAAGGCACCGCCTTCCGCCCCTCGACGCCCTCGCGGTGCCACCTCCTTCTGACAGGAACTTCCTACAGACCAGGTATGAATGATGCCTGACTGGACATACAAAACTCACAAGTTCCTGGCTCTCACGGCTCCTCTGAAGAGGGTTAGTCCAAGAAGGAGGGGCATCGCGAGGGGCGTCGAGGGACGGGGGACTGTGCCTCACTGCCCTCGCCTTCTTCTAGAAAGCCGTCTTCAACCGAGTCGAGAGAGCCGGGAACTTGTGAGGTGTGCATGTCCTGGTGGGACAAAAAACAAACAAACAAACAAACAAACAAACAAACAAACATACATACATACATACATACATACATCCTACTATTAAAAAAGTAATAAAGTTAGGGTCCCTTTACAATGTCAGAAGGAGGGAGGCACTAAGGCACCGCCTTCCGCCCCTCGACGCCCTCGCGGTGCCACCTCCTTCTGACAGGAACTTCCTACAGACCAGGTATGAATGATGCCTGACTGGACATACAAAACTCACAAGTTCCTGGCTCTCACGGCTCCTCTGAAGAGGGTTAGTCCAAGAAGGAGGGGCATCGCGAGGGGCGTCGAGGGACGGGGGACTGTGCCTCACTGCCCTCGCCTTCTTCTAGAAAGCCGTCTTCAACCGAGTCGAGAGAGCCGGGAACTTGTGAGGTGTGCATGTCCTGGTGGGACAAAAAACAAACAAACAAACAAACAAACAAACAAACATACATACATACATACATACATACATACATACATACATACATACATACATCCTACTATTAAAAAAGTAATAAAGTTAGGGTCTCTTTACAATGTCAGAAGGAGGGAGGCACTAAGGCACCACCTTCCGCCCCTCGACGCCCTCGCGGTGCCACCTCCTTCTGACAGGAACTTCCTACAGACCAGGTATGAATGATGCCTGACTGGACATACAAAACTCACAAGTTCCTGGCTCTCACGGCTCCTCTGAAGAGGGTTAGTCCAAGAAGGAGGGGCATCGCGAGGGGCGTCGAGGGACGGGGGACTGTGCCTCACTGCCCTCGCCTTCTTCTAGAAAGCCGTCTTCAACCGAGTCGAGAGAGCCGGGAACTTGTGAGGTGTGCATGTCCTGGTGGGACAAAAAACAAACAAACAAACAAACAAACAAACAAAAAAACAAACAAACATACATACATACATACATACATCCTACTATTAAAAAAGTAATAAAGTTAGGGTCTCTTTACAATGTCAGAAGGAGGGAGGCACTAAGGCACCGCCTTCCGCCCCTCGACGCCCTCGCGGTGCCACCTCCTTCTGACAGGAACTTCCTACAGACCAGGTATGAATGATGCCTGACTGGACATACAAAACTCACAAGTTCCTGGCTCTCACGGCTCCTCTGAAGAGGGTTAGTCCAAGAAGGAGGGGCATCGCGAGGGGCGTCGAGGGACGGGGGACTGTGCCTCACTGCCCTCGCCTTCTTCTAGAAAGCCGTCTTCAACCGAGTCGAGAGAGCCGAGAACTTGTGAGGTGTGCATGTCCTGGTGGGACAAAAAACAAACAAACAAACAAACAAACAAACAAACATACATACATACATACATACATCCTACTATTAAAAAAGTAATAAAGTTAGGGTCCCTTTACAATGTCAGAAGGAGGGAGGCACTAAGGCACCGCCTTCCGCCCCTCGACGCCCTCGCGGTGCCACCTCCTTCTGACAGGAACTTCCTACAGACCAGGTATGAATAATGCCTGACTGGACATACAAAACTCACAAGTTCCTGGCTCTCACGGCTCCTCTGAAGAGGGTTAGTCCAAGAAGGAGGGGCATCGCGAGGGGCGTCGAGGGACGGGGGACTGTGCCTCACTGCCCTCGCCTTCTTCTAGAAAGCCGTCTTCAACCGAGTCGAGAGAGCCGGGAACTTGTGAGGTGTGCATGTCCTGGTGGGACAAAAAACAAACAAACAAACAAACAAACAAACAAACAAACAAACAAACAAACAAACAAACATACATACATACATACATACATCCTACTATTAAAAAAGTAATAAAGTTAGGGTCTCTTTACAATGTCAGAAGGAGGGAGGCACTAAGGCACCGCCTTCCGCCCCTCGACGCCCTCGCGGTGCCACCTCCTTCTGACAGGAACTTCCTACAGACCAGGTATGAATGATGCCTGACTGGACATACAAAACTCACAAGTTCCTGGCTCTCACGGCTCCTCTGAAGAGGGTTAGTCCAAGAAGGAGGGGCATCGCGAGGGGCGTCGAGGGACGGGGGACTGTGCCTCACTGCCCTCGCCTTCTTCTAGAAAGCCGTCTTCAACCGAGTCGAGAGAGCCGGGAACTTGTGAGGTGTGCATGTCCTGGTGGGACAAAAAACAAACAAACAAACAAACAAACAAACAAACATACATACATACATACATACATACATCCTACTATTAAAAAAGTAATAAAGTTAGGGTCCCTTTACAATGTCAGAAGGAGGGAGGCACTAAGGCACCGCCTTCCGCCCCTCGACGCCCTCGCGGTGCCACCTCCTTCTGACAGGAACTTCCTACAGACCAGGTATGAATGATGCCTGACTGGACATACAAAACTCACAAGTTCCTGGCTCTCACGGCTCCTCTGAAGAGGGTTAGTCCAAGAAGGAGGGGCATCGCGAGGGGCGTCGAGGGACGGGGGACTGTGCCTCACTGCCCTCGCCTTCTTCTAGAAAGCCGTCTTCAACCGAGTCGAGAGAGCCGGGAACTTGTGAGGTGTGCATGTCCTGGTGGGACAAAAAACAAACAAACAAACAAACAAACAAACAAACAAACAAACATACATACATACATACATACATACATCCTACTATTAAAAAAGTAATAAAGTTAGGGTCCCTTTACAATGTCAGAAGGAGGGAGGCACTAAGGCACCGCCTTCCGCCCCTCGACGCCCTCGCGGTGCCACCTCCTTCTGACAGGAACTTCCTACAGACCAGGTATGAATGATGCCTGACTGGACATACAAAACTCACAAGTTCCTGGCTCTCACGGCTCCTCTGAAGAGGGTTAGTCCAAGAAGGAGGGGCATCGCGAGGGGCGTCGAGGGACGGGGGACTGTGCCTCACTGCCCTCGCCTTCTTCTAGAAAGCCGTCTTCAACCGAGTCGAGAGAGCCGAGAACTTGTGAGGTGTGCATGTCCTGGTGGGACAAAAAACAAACAAACAAACAAACAAACAAACAAACAAACATACATACATACATACATACATCCTACTATTAAAAAAGTAATAAAGTTAGGGTCCCTTTACAATGTCAGAAGGAGGGAGGCACTAAGGCACCGCCTTCCGCCCCTCGACGCCCTCGCGGTGCCACCTCCTTCTGACAGGAACTTCCTACAGACCAGGTATGAATGATGCCTGACTGGACATACAAAACTCACAAGTTCCTGGCTCTCACGGCTCCTCTGAAGAGGGTTAGTCCAAGAAGGAGGGGCATCGCGAGGGGCGTCGAGGGACGGGGGACTGTGCCTCACTGCCCTCGCCTTCTTCTAGAAAGCCGTCTTCAACCGAGTCGAGAGAGCCGGGAACTTGTGAGGTGTGCATGTCCTGGTGGGACAAAAAACAAACAAACAAACAAACAAACAAACAAACAAACAAACAAACATACATACATACATACATACATACATCCTACTATTAAAAAAGTAATAAAGTTAGGGTCCCTTTACAATGTCAGAAGGAGGGAGGCACTAAGGCACCGCCTTCCGCCCCTCGACGCCCTCGCGGTGCCACCTCCTTCTGACAGGAACTTCCTACAGACCAGGTATGAATGATGCCTGACTGGACATACAAAACTCACAAGTTCCTGGCTCTCACGGCTCCTCTGAAGAGGGTTAGTCCAAGAAGGAGGGGCATCGCGAGGGGCGTCGAGGGACGGGGGACTGTGCCTCACTGCCCTCGCCTTCTTCTAGAAAGCCGTCTTCAACCGAGTCGAGAGAGCCGGGAACTTGTGAGGTGTGCATGTCCTGGTGGGACAAAAAACAAACAAACAAACAAACAAACAAACAAACAAACATACATACATACATCCTTCTATTAAAAAAGTAATAAAGTTAGGGTCTCTTTACAATGTCAGAAGGAGGGAGGCACTAAGGCACCGCCTTCCGCCCCTCGACGCCCTCGCGGTGCCACCTCCTTCTGACAGGAACTTCCTACAGACCAGGTATGAATGATGCCTGACTGGACATACAAAACTCACAAGTTCCTGGCTCTCACGGCTCCTCTGAAGAGGGTTAGTCCAAGAAGGAGGGGCATCGCGAGGGGCGTCGAGGGACGGGGGACTGTGCCTCACTGCCCTCGCCTTCTTCTAGAAAGCCGTCTTCAACCGAGTCGAGAGAGCCGGGAACTTGTGAGGTGTGCATGTCCTGGTGGGACAAAAAACAAACAAACAAACAAACAAACAAACAAACAAACATACATACATACATACATACATCCTACTATTAAAAAAGTAATAAAGTTAGGGTCCCTTTACAATGTCAGAAGGAGGGAGGCACTAAGGCACCGCCTTCCGCCCCTCGACGCCCTCGCGGTGCCACCTCCTTCTGACAGGAACTTCCTACAGACCAGGTATGAATGATGCCTGACTGGACATACAAAACTCACAAGTTCCTGGCTCTCACGGCTCCTCTGAAGAGGGTTAGTCCAAGAAGGAGGGGCATCGCGAGGGGCGTCGAGGGACGGGGGACTGTGCCTCACTGCCCTCGCCTTCTTCTAGAAAGCCGTCTTCAACCGAGTCGAGAGAGCCGGGAACTTGTGAGGTGTGCATGTCCTGGTGGGACAAAAAACAAACAAACAAACAAACAAACAAACAAACAAACAAACAAACAAACAAACATACATACATACATACATACATACATACATACATACATCCTACTATTAAAAAAGTAATAAAGTTAGGGTCCCTTTACAATGTCAGAAGGAGGGAGGCACTAAGGCACCGCCTTCCGCCCCTCGACGCCCTCGCGGTGCCACCTCCTTCTGACAGGAACTTCCTACAGACCAGGTATGAATGATGCCTGACTGGACATACAAAACTCACAAGTTCCTGGCTCTCACGGCTCCTCTGAAGAGGGTTAGTCCAAGAAGGAGGGGCATCGCGAGGGGCGTCGAGGGACGGGGGACTGTGCCTCACTGCCCTCGCCTTCTTCTAGAAAGCCGTCTTCAACCGAGTCGAGAGAGCCGGGAACTTGTGAGGTGTGCATGTCCTGGTGGGACAAAAAACAAACAAACAAACAAACAAACAAACAAACAAACAAACAAACAAACAAACAAACAAACATACATACATACATCCTACTATTAAAAAAGTAATAAAGTTAGGGTCCCTTTACAATGTCAGAAGGAGGGAGGCACTAAGGCACCGCCTTCCGCCCCTCGACGCCCTCGCGGTGCCACCTCCTTCTGACAGGAACTTCCTACAGACCAGGTATGAATGATGCCTGACTGGACATACAAAACTCACAAGTTCCTGGCTCTCACGGCTCCTCTGAAGAGGGTTAGTCCAAGAAGGAGGGGCATCGCGAGGGGCGTCGAGGGACGGGGGACTGTGCCTCACTGCCCTCGCCTTCTTCTAGAAAGCCGTCTTCAACCGAGTCGAGAGAGCCGGGAACTTGTGAGGTGTGCATGTCCTGGTGGGACAAAAAACAAACAAACAAACAAACAAACAAACAAACAAACAAACATACATACATACATACATACATACATACATACATCCTACTATTAAAAAAGTAATAAAGTTAGGGTCCCTTTACAATGTCAGAAGGGGGAGGCACTAAGGCACCGCCTTCCGCCCCTCGACACCCTCGCGGTGCCACCTCCTTCTGACAGGAACTTCCTACAGACCAGGTATGAATGATGCCTGACTGGACATACAAAACTCACAAGTTCCTGGCTCTCACGGCTCCTCTGAAGAGGGTTAGTCCAAGAAGGAGGGGCATCGCGAGGGGCGTCGAGGGACGGGGGACTGTGCCTCACTGCCCTCGCCTTCTTCTAGAAAGCCGTCTTCAACCGAGTCGAGAGAGCCGGGAACTTGTGAGGTGTGCATGTCCTGGTGGGACAAAAAACAAACAAACAAACAAACAAACAAACAAACAAACATACATACATACATACATACATCCTACTATTAAAAAAGTAATAAAGTTAGGGTCTCTTTACAATGTCAGAAGGAGGGAGGCACTAAGGCACCGCCTTCCGCCCCTCGACGCCCTCGCGGTGCCACCTCCTTCTGACAGGAACTTCCTACAGACCAGGTATGAATGATGCCTGACTGGACATACAAAACTCACAAGTTCCTGGCTCTCACGGCTCCTCTGAAGAGGGTTAGTCCAAGAAGGAGGGGCATCGCGAGGGGCGTCGAGGGACGGGGGACTGTGCCTCACTGCCCTCGCCTTCTTCTAGAAAGCCGTCTTCAACCGAGTCGAGAGAGCCGGGAACTTGTGAGGTGTGCATGTCCTGGTGGGACAAAAAACAAACAAACAAACAAACAAACAAACAAACATACATACATACATACATACATACATCCTACTATTAAAAAAGTAATAAAGTTAGGGTCCCTTTACAATGTCAGAAGGAGGGAGGCACTAAGGCACCGCCTTCCGCCCCTCGACGCCCTCGCGGTGCCACCTCCTTCTGACAGGAACTTCCTACAGACCAGGTATGAATGATGCCTGACTGGACATACAAAACTCACAAGTTCCTGGCTCTCACGGCTCCTCTGAAGAGGGTTAGTCCAAGAAGGAGGGGCATCGCGAGGGGCGTCGAGGGACGGGGGACTGTGCCTCACTGCCCTCGCCTTCTTCTAGAAAGCCGTCTTCAACCGAGTCGAGAGAGCCGGGAACTTGTGAGGTGTGCATGTCCTGGTGGGACAAAAAACAAACAAACAAACAAACAAACAAACAAACATACATACATACATACATACATACATACATACATACATACATCCTACTATTAAAAAAGTAATAAAGTTAGGGTCTCTTTACAATGTCAGAAGGAGGGAGGCACTAAGGCACCGCCTTCCGCCCCTCGACGCCCTCGCGGTGCCACCTCCTTCTGACAGGAACTTCCTACAGACCAGGTATGAATGATGCCTGACTGGACATACAAAACTCACAAGTTCCTGGCTCTCACGGCTCCTCTGAAGAGGGTTAGTCCAAGAAGGAGGGGCATCGCGAGGGGCGTCGAGGGACGGGGGACTGTGCCTCACTGCCCTCGCCTTCTTCTAGAAAGCCGTCTTCAACCGAGTCGAGAGAGCCGGGAACTTGTGAGGTGTGCATGTCCTGGTGGGACAAAAAACAAACAAACAAACAAACAAACAAACAAACAAACATACATACATACATACATACATCCTACTATTAAAAAAGTAATAAAGTTAGGGTCTCTTTACAATGTCAGAAGGAGGGAGGCACTAAGGCACCGCCTTCCGCCCCTCGACGCCCTCGCGGTGCCACCTCCTTCTGACAGGAACTTCCTACAGACCAGGTATGAATAATGCCTGACTGGACATACAAAACTCACAAGTTCCTGGCTCTCACGGCTCCTCTGAAGAGGGTTAGTCCAAGAAGGAGGGGCATCGCGAGGGGCGTCGAGGGACGGGGGACTGTGCCTCACTGCCCTCGCCTTCTTCTAGAAAGCCGTCTTCAACTGAGTCGAGAGAGCCGGGAACTTGTGAGGTGTGCATGTCCTGGTGGGACAAAAAACAAACAAACAAACAAACAAACAAACAAACAAACAAACATACATACATACATACATCCTACTATTAAAAAAGTAATAAAGTTAGGGTCCCTTTACAATGTCAGAAGGAGGGAGGCACTAAGGCACCGCCTTCCGCCCCTCGACGCCCTCGCGGTGCCACCTCCTTCTGACAGGAACTTCCTACAGACCAGGTATGAATGATGCCTGACTGGACATACAAAACTCACAAGTTCCTGGCTCTCACGGCTCCTCTGAAGAGGGTTAGTCCAAGAAGGAGGGGCATCGCGAGGGGCGTCGAGGGACGGGGGACTGTGCCTCACTGCCCTCGCCTTCTTCTAGAAAGCCGTCTTCAACCGAGTCGAGAGAGCCGGGAACTTGTGAGGTGTGCATGTCCTGGTGGGACAAAAAACAAACAAACAAACAAACAAACAAACAAACAAACAAACATACAAACATACATATATACATACATCCTACTATTAAAAAAGTAATAAAGTTAGGGTCCCTTTACAATGTCAGAAGGAGGGAGGCACTAAGGCACCGCCTTCCGCCCCTCGACGCCCTCGCGGTGCCACCTCCTTCTGACAGGAACTTCCTACAGACCAGGTATGAATGATGCCTGACTGGACATACAAAACTCACAAGTTCCTGGCTCTCACGGCTCCTCTGAAGAGGGTTAGTCCAAGAAGGAGGGGCATCGCGAGGGGCGTCGAGGGACGGGGGACTGTGCCTCACTGCCCTCGCCTTCTTCTAGAAAGCCGTCTTCAACCGAGTCGAGAGAGCCGGGAACTTGTGAGGTGTGCATGTCCTGGTGGGACAAAAAACAAACAAACAAACAAACAAACAAACAAACAAACAAACATACATACATACATACATACATCCTACTATTAAAAAAGTAATAAAGTTAGGGTCTCTTTACAATGTCAGAAGGAGGGAGGCACTAAGGCACCGCCTTCCGCCCCTCGACGCCCTCGCGGTGCCACCTCCTTCTGACAGGAACTTCCTACAGACCAGGTATGAATAATGCCTGACTGGACATACAAAACTCACAAGTTCCTGGCTCTCACGGCTCCTCTGAAGAGGGTTAGTCCAAGAAGGAGGGGCATCGCGAGGGGCGTCGAGGGACGGGGGACTGTGCCTCACTGCCCTCGCCTTCTTCTAGAAAGCCGTCTTCAACTGAGTCGAGAGAGCCGGGAACTTGTGAGGTGTGCATGTCCTGGTGGGACAAAAAACAAACAAACAAACAAACAAACAAACAAACATACATACATACATACATACATCCTACTATTAAAAAAGTAATAAAGTTAGGGTCCCTTTACAATGTCAGAAGGAGGGAGGCACTAAGGCACCGCCTTCCGCCCCTCGACGCCCTCGCGGTGCCACCTCCTTCTGACAGGAACTTCCTACAGACCAGGTATGAATGATGCCTGACTGGACATACAAAACTCACAAGTTCCTGGCTCTCACGGCTCCTCTGAAGAGGGTTAGTCCAAGAAGGAGGGGCATCGCGAGGGGCGTCGAGGGACGGGGGACTGTGCCTCACTGCCCTCGCCTTCTTCTAGAAAGCCGTCTTCAACCGAGTCGAGAGAGCCGGGAACTTGTGAGGTGTGCATGTCCTGGTGGGACAAAAAACAAACAAACAAACAAACAAACAAACAAACAAACAAACAAACATACATACATACATACATACATACATCCTACTATTAAAAAAGTAATAAAGTTAGGGTCCCTTTACAATGTCAGAAGGAGGGAGGCACTAAGGCACCGCCTTCCGCCCCTCGACGCCCTCGCGGTGCCACCTCCTTCTGACAGGAACTTCCTACAGACCAGGTATGAATGATGCCTGACTGGACATACAAAACTCACAAGTTCCTGGCTCTCACGGCTCCTCTGAAGAGGGTTAGTCCAAGAAGGAGGGGCATCGCGAGGGGCGTCGAGGGACGGGGGACTGTGCCTCACTGCCCTCGCCTTCTTCTAGAAAGCCGTCTTCAACCGAGTCGAGAGAGCCGGGAACTTGTGAGGTGTGCATGTCCTGGTGGGACAAAAAACAAACAAACAAACAAACAAACAAACAAACATACATACATACATACATACATACATACATACATACATACATCCTACTATTAAAAAAGTAATAAAGTTAGGGTCTCTTTACAATGTCAGAAGGAGGGAGGCACTAAGGCACCGCCTTCCGCCCCTCGACGCCCTCGCGGTGCCACCTCCTTCTGACAGGAACTTCCTACAGACCAGGTATGAATGATGCCTGACTGGACATACAAAACTCACAAGTTCCTGGCTCTCACGGCTCCTCTGAAGAGGGTTAGTCCAAGAAGGAGGGGCATCGCGAGGGGCGTCGAGGGACGGGGGACTGTGCCTCACTGCCCTCGCCTTCTTCTAGAAAGCCGTCTTCAACCGAGTCGAGAGAGCCGGGAACTTGTGAGGTGTGCATGTCCTGGTGGGACAAAAAACAAACAAACAAACAAACAAACAAACAAACAAACATACATACATACATACATACATCCTACTATTAAAAAAGTAATAAAGTTAGGGTCTCTTAACAATGTCAGAAGGAGGGAGGCACTAAGGCACCGCCTTCCGCCCCTCGACGCCCTCGCGGTGCCACCTCCTTCTGACAGGAACTTCCTACAGACCAGGTATGAATGATGCCTGACTGGACATACAAAACTCACAAGTTCCTGGCTCTCACGGCTCCTCTGAAGAGGGTTAGTCCAAGAAGGAGGGGCATCGCGAGGGGCGTCGAGGGACGGGGGACTGTGCCTCACTGCCCTCGCCTTCTTCTAGAAAGCCGTCTTCAACCGAGTCGAGAGAGCCGAGAACTTGTGAGGTGTGCATGTCCTGGTGGGACAAAAAACAAACAAACAAACAAACAAACAAACAAACAAACATACATACATACATACATACATCCTACTATTAAAAAAGTAATAAAGTTAGGGTCCCTTTACAATGTCAGAAGGAGGGAGGCACTAAGGCACCGCCTTCCGCCCCTCGACGCCCTCGCGGTGCCACCTCCTTCTGACAGGAACTTCCTACAGACCAGGTATGAATAATGCCTGACTGGACATACAAAACTCACAAGTTCCTGGCTCTCACGGCTCCTCTGAAGAGGGTTAGTCCAAGAAGGAGGGGCATCGCGAGGGGCGTCGAGGGACGGGGGACTGTGCCTCACTGCCCTCGCCTTCTTCTAGAAAGCCGTCTTCAACTGAGTCGAGAGAGCCGGGAACTTGTGAGGTGTGCATGTCCTGGTGGGACAAAAAACAAACAAACAAACAAACAAACAAACAAACAAACATACATACATACATACATCCTACTATTAAAAAAGTAATAAAGTTAGGGTCCCTTTACAATGTCAGAAGGAGGGAGGCACTAAGGCACCGCCTTCCGCCCCTCGACGCCCTCGCGGTGCCACCTCCTTCTGACAGGAACTTCCTACAGACCAGGTATGAATGATGCCTGACTGGACATACAAAACTCACAAGTTCCTGGCTCTCACGGCTCCTCTGAAGAGGGTTAGTCCAAGAAGGAGGGGCATCGCGAGGGGCGTCGAGGGACGGGGGACTGTGCCTCACTGCCCTCGCCTTCTTCTAGAAAGCCGTCTTCAACCGAGTCGAGAGAGCCGGGAACTTGTGAGGTGTGCATGTCCTGGTGGGACAAAAAACAAACAAACAAACAAACAAACAAACAAACAAACAAACAAACAAACATACAAACATACATATATACATACATCCTACTATTAAAAAAGTAATAAAGTTAGGGTCCCTTTACAATGTCAGAAGGAGGGAGGCACTAAGGCACCGCCTTCCGCCCCTCGACGCCCTCGCGGTGCCACCTCCTTCTGACAGGAACTTCCTACAGACCAGGTATGAATGATGCCTGACTGGACATACAAAACTCACAAGTTCCTGGCTCTCACGGCTCCTCTGAAGAGGGTTAGTCCAAGAAGGAGGGGCATCGCGAGGGGCGTCGAGGGACGGGGGACTGTGCCTCACTGCCCTCGCCTTCTTCTAGAAAGCCGTCTTCAACCGAGTCGAGAGAGCCGGGAACTTGTGAGGTGTGCATGTCCTGGTGGGACAAAAAACAAACAAACAAACAAACAAACAAACAAACAAACAAACATACATACATACATACATACATCCTACTATTAAAAAAGTAATAAAGTTAGGGTCTCTTTACAATGTCAGAAGGAGGGAGGCACTAAGGCACCGCCTTCCGCCCCTCGACGCCCTCGCGGTGCCACCTCCTTCTGACAGGAACTTCCTACAGACCAGGTATGAATAATGCCTGACTGGACATACAAAACTCACAAGTTCCTGGCTCTCACGGCTCCTCTGAAGAGGGTTAGTCCAAGAAGGAGGGGCATCGCGAGGGGCGTCGAGGGACGGGGGACTGTGCCTCACTGCCCTCGCCTTCTTCTAGAAAGCCGTCTTCAACTGAGTCGAGAGAGCCGGGAACTTGTGAGGTGTGCATGTCCTGGTGGGACAAAAAACAAACAAACAAACAAACAAACAAACAAACATACATACATACATACATACATCCTACTATTAAAAAAGTAATAAAGTTAGGGTCCCTTTACAATGTCAGAAGGAGGGAGGCACTAAGGCACCGCCTTCCGCCCCTCGACGCCCTCGCGGTGCCACCTCCTTCTGACAGGAACTTCCTACAGACCAGGTATGAATGATGCCTGACTGGACATACAAAACTCACAAGTTCCTGGCTCTCACGGCTCCTCTGAAGAGGGTTAGTCCAAGAAGGAGGGGCATCGCGAGGGGCGTCGAGGGACGGGGGACTGTGCCTCACTGCCCTCGCCTTCTTCTAGAAAGCCGTCTTCAACCGAGTCGAGAGAGCCGGGAACTTGTGAGGTGTGCATGTCCTGGTGGGACAAAAAACAAACAAACAAACAAACAAACAAACATACATACATACATACATACATCCTACTATTAAAAAAGTAATAAAGTTAGGGTCTCTTTACAATGTCAGAAGGAGGGAGGCACTAAGGCACCGCCTTCCGCCCCTCGACGCCCTCGCGGTGCCACCTCCTTCTGACAGGAACTTCCTACAGACCAGGTATGAATGATGCCTGACTGGACATACAAAACTCACAAGTTCCTGGCTCTCACGGCTCCTCTGAAGAGGGTTAGTCCAAGAAGGAGGGGCATCGCGAGGGGCGTCGAGGGATGGGGGACTGTGCCTCACTGCCCTCGCCTTCTTCTAGAAAGCCGTCTTCAACCGAGTCGAGAGAGCCGGGAACTTGTGAGGTGTGCATGTCCTGGTGGGACAAAAAACAAACAAACAAACAAACAAACAAACAAACAAACAAACAAACAAACATACAAACATACATACATACATCCTACTATTAAAAAAGTAATAAAGTTAGGGTCCCTTTACAATGTCAGAAGGAGGGAGGCACTAAGGCACCGCCTTCCGCCCCTCGACGCCCTCGCGGTGCCACCTCCTTCTGACAGGAACTTCCTACAGACCAGGTATGAATGATGCCTGACTGGACATACAAAACTCACAAGTTCCTGGCTCTCACGGCTCCTCTGAAGAGGGTTAGTCCAAGAAGGAGGGGCATCGCGAGGGGCGTCGAGGGACGGGGGACTGTGCCTCACTGCCCTCGCCTTCTTCTAGAAAGCCGTCTTCAACCGAGTCGAGAGAGCCGGGAACTTGTGAGGTGTGCATGTCCTGGTGGGACAAAACACACACACACACACACACACACACACACACACACACACACACACACACACACACACACACACACACATCCATCCATCCATCCATCCTACTATTAAAAAAGTAATAAAACACATCTCTGGAGAAAAACCACAAGAACAACATCCAAAAGAAAGAAAACATACCTTAGAAACATGCCGGGTTAGAGGAGACGGCAGCACTGCAGAGGTGAGGACAGGCATCTGTTTGAAATAGACAAAACAGTAAACATAGTCATACAGACTCAGAGACGCTTTCCATCCAATCTGTCTGAGTTTGAGCTGTTTTACAGTGAAGAATGGGCAAATAATTCAGTCTCTAGATGTGCAAAGCTGGTAGAGACATACTCCAAAAGACCTGCAGGTGTAACTGGAGCAAAATGTGGCTCTATGAAGAGCAGGGGGTGAATAGAAAAGAATGACACACTTTTCCAAATTTCATTTGCTTAGAATTTTGACAACCATGTATTATTTTCATACCACTTCACAATTATGTGCTACTTTGTGTTAATCTACCATTGAAACTGTCAATAAAAACATCTTTTGTTTGTGGTTGTAAGGTGACAAAATGTGCACAAGTTCAAGGACTATGAATGCTTTTTCAAGGGACTGTAATGTTAAATCACCCCCCATGCACACATCAGTGCACAGGCATGTACACACATGCAGAGTTACATTATCAAAGAAGCTAAAAAAACAAGCTCTGCTTTAACTTTTAACTAAAAAAAAAGACTGCAAACTTTAGGAACAATATGGAATGAGTGATAATGTCATCATTCCATGAATTGAAAAAATTTGTTTCACCTTAAATCTTTTTTTCTTTTCTTAATTGCAAAAACTGTAAATTTGGCTCAAGGGGACCTGAAAGCCAGGAGACAATTTATTGACTTTGCCCACAATCTTATGAAGAAAAAGATTTCCAATAAATATTAACTCATTCACTGCCAGCCATTTTCAAACGTATGCTTTCAATTGACGTCTATACACGTCAATGGCAGTGAATGAGTTAATAGAGCAAAATCTCTCTCTCTTAAGTATTTGTTGCCTAACCACGTCCTAACCTAGCAGTCATATACAGCTATTAATTAATCCTGCATTTTTTTGTCAAAGACATTTCTCACCATGAAATTACCCGATTACAGTTAGCCTTTGCAGTAATTTCCATATCTTAGTACTGCAAAATCAACAGTAAAAAACTCTAAAGGATGTTAGCAGTTTAGTACTGTAATTTGCATGTAATTGTGGGAAAATTCCATGAGATTACACTATTTTTACGGTAACTCACCGTACTCATGGAAACAGCTGTAAAATACAGCAAATGTAACAATTGGTGATGTTACTGAGATTATACTATTACACCATCCGGATTTCTGTTGTTTTCTACTGTAGATCTAAGAGTAATTACTTAAATCCTCATTCAGAGTGTATTACTATAAAATGTGATTCACTGTGAAAGCAGTATAACATATAAACTACAATATACAGCATAATTTTTAACTTAAGGAGTAAGTTGCAGCCACACTAAAATTTAATTCCTTGAACTGAATGGAACCTCATATATTAATAAATGCATTTGTTTAGTCAAACAATGTGAAACATTAGTAATACTATTAATTAATAGTATACTTGTAAGGTTAGTATTGTGATAGAGTCGAGTATATTTTAATTATACCCTTGTAGACATTATGACATTATGCTAGTACAATTATGGTGAACAAAAAGTACATCTAAAAGTTAATTTCAAGAATACTGTTATGTACTAAAACGGGGGCCAATATAGTCCCAAGAAGCATTATTAGTATACGTACTAGGTAAGGTATACTTGGGAAATATAATTGAAGTATACTTATTTTTGTATGGCCAGCAACAAAAACTAATGGCTACATTTAGAGTAATGTTTAAAAATGACTTCATTTAGCAGGATGTTGCTTTTTTCTCTTCTTATTCTTTCTTATACTGGACCTTCATTTGTTTTGTATAAGGTGGTACTTTTTAAGACACCTCTGCCTAACTACAGTGAACTGATTTAATAATATGCTCTGGTCGTCATTTTACACAAGGTGTCACATCCATGAAACCTACACCACTAACCAGCATCAGTCCTACAACTTCACTCTCAAAATTAATAAATTCTGGGACAAGCAGAAACTGTATTTTTAGCGGTGCATTTTGTTGCAGGCCAGACTGCTATGAGATGCACTCTCCTAAAGAAATAATTCCTTTGTAGCACCACTTCGTCTTGGTTCAGAAGAGATGTCCTGATATACGTGATAATGTAACACATTATCACAGTTTAGCGCGTTGGGTTGTGTTTTTAAAGCGATTGTTACGTTTTTAAAGCTTTGTAATGCGACAGGTGCGATAGCCGACACCACACCTTCACCTGACGTACAACGTGACGTATGACGCACACGTCGGGTATTCACTTTCAAAACAACAATGGGGATAGAAAATAGTGCTCGAGGTGGTTAATGCTCCTTTCGCTGGTTGCCAACCACCATTAAATAACAACAAGAAGAAAATATTGATCTGCTTCTCTTAGTTTTGCACGTTTAAGCCGCAATTCAGACTCAAAAAAAGCTGCAAAGCAGGAGAACAACATGGCCATCAACTATTCTGTGCCACAGATACAGTTCGCTGCAGCACAGAGTGATGATGAGACCGTTAACATGTGCAACTTAGAAGTAGTCAGAGATAACTGGATGTTCAATCGGGTTAAATGCAAGGTTGATTGGATTATATCTGAAGATCGTATGCTATTCGTGGTAACTCTGCTAGACTCCAAATTGCTGCTCGTCCATGCGGGAGTATCTCAAAATTAAATGAAACCACTTAACACTATTTCCCTAAAACGGACTGACATGGGACACATTAAAGTTGGATCGGAACCAGCTAATCAGTCTGAAGGTAAGTGTTTTTTTCACTTATTCGAGAGAAGTCCGAAATGCGTTCTTAGTACTGTTTGTTTTGACTTTTAAGCTACCAGGATATTTTCATTTAAAGACAAAATGTCAATATCTCTGAATGTGGAGACTCAAAAGACTAGTTAGGTAATTTGCCGATGGATTTATGAGACTTGATAGAAACTTGGACGTTTGCAACAGGTGAATCGGTGAACTACCGAGGTTGCGCCCAAATGCTTAAAGCTGTTAGCTGGTCAGTGTTTTCAGGTGTGCTTGTACTACCTGTACGGTGCGGAGTGCTGACTAAGTCATGTTAAACCCATTAAAGCGTCGAGCTCAAATATCTTTTCATGTTTGTGCACTGCTCTCTTGTCGGCACACATTTTCTGTTTATTGAAGCCTTTTGTGAATAATTTTGATCATGTAAAAACTGGGAATTGGTCCCTATTGACAATACTCTTATTTTTTGCATTGAATATGTCATTCAGGAAAGGTAATTGGTCACTGAAGTTTTTGCAACTGTGTATTTCTAAATTTTGTGGCTTCAGTGCACGCAAATTTATATTGTTCAGTTTGCATGTTAAAAGCCTGCCAAGCACCCCAAGGCTGATTATGCTTGGTAAGAAGTCATTTATGACATAGAGCTGATTAGACCATATTAAAATTTCTGTTTGGCACAGGAGCTTTTTGTGGACACAGGTATCCAGTCTCTGTTTTGTTAGCTCAAATTTCTGTAATTTCCTTTATAAACCAAGGTTGTTGGACATGTGTCTCAGTGAATCCAGCAAAGTAACAATATCAAATTTCACATTACATATTACTGATCAACATAGTAGTCTAGCTACACCAACAGCAGAAATACTGAAGTCAATACTGTAAAGTTTAACAGCAGCACAAACTATAAACTCCAAAATAACCATACAGTTGATTCACCTCCGGTAATTTAACTGGGCTGACTCTTTGTTAGGTGTGTTTAATGGGCAGAATAATTCCCAATTATGTACAATTATAATATGTTAAAATGGACTTATGTACATAAGGCCATTAATAATTAACTGTACGTAGGTATTTGCTTTATGACTATCTAGACAGTGTGAAGAAGTGAAGTATTGAAATTATTTTATGTTGCATAATGACAACATGTTGCCCCTATACATTTAAGGACAAAGTTCAATGACCGCCACCTGCTGGATGGTGAGTGCAGAGGGGCGTGTAATTGTTGAGCTGGACAAAGAGAACACCTGTGCTGATGCAATGTCAGTCTTCTTTGGTTCATTCTATGTATTGAACCTGGAATACCAGGAGTCAGCGGGTGCAAGGTTTTTTTGTAAGGATAAACCCTGAAGAGGGAACAAAATGTACCTCCAAGGTTGGGACAAGCAGGAAGACTGGGACCACTGTGAAGCGAAAGGTTGTTCACATTAACCCTCATGTCACAACTTTCCTCCAGTGGCTTACTGAATTTGAGTGGAGAACTTCAAATTAGGGAAATTAGTAAATTTCTTGTATAATTTAAGTGACCAATGTGTTGTTACCCATGTCTCCACAGATGATCCATGGCCCATGCTTTCTGGACATTTACACAAGACGAGCAACAATGAAGACAAGCTCTCTTGCCATCTTGCAAGACGCTGTCTCTGTCCAATAGGTTTTTTTGAGTGCAACAGTTTTGATTTTTTTTCCTTCTTTTACCCATCCATCCATCCATTCGCTTCCGCTTATCCTTTTTCAGGGTCGCGGGGGGCGCTGGAGCCTATCCCAGCTGTCATAGGGCGAAAGGCGGGGTACACCCTGGACAGGTCGCCAGTCTGTCGCAGGGCCAACACACAGGGACAGACAACCATTCACACTCACATTCACTCGCACATTCACACCTAGTGGCAATTTGGATTATCCAATTAACCTATCCCCACAAGCTGCATGTCTTTGGACGGTGGGAGGAAGCCGGAGTACCCGGAGGGAACCCACGCAAACACGGGGAGAACATGTAAACTCCACACAGAAAGACCCCGGCCTGATGGTGGAATTGAACTCAGGACCTTCTTGCTGTGCAGCACCAGTGCTAACCTTCTTTTACCCGTTTGTTAAAAATTATTTCAGCTACTTACACTTTAATTGTCACATGTATTGGCTCACCCTACAAATCAATGAACTCAGTCCACAAAGCAAGATCAGGGTTCAGTGCAGGTCAGTCAAGTTCCTTCACACCACACACGCTCATCCATGTCCTTGTGGACCCTGTTTTGTGCAATGATTTGGTCGTGTGAGCCAGTATTTTGGACAAAGTGTATATAAAGGCAGACGTGTGGGGCTTGATATTATATCCATTACAATTCAGTTTGTTTGTATGGTGCCAACAAAATGAATGCCAAGGCACTTCACATTGTAGGTTTGAGACCCTACAAAATATAAGTAAGGAAACCCAACACTTGAGCATGTGTTGTCTGCCATGATATGGATATGACATAATATCGTTATTGTTTGTACAACCATCTGAGAAAATAATGGATTACATGGTTTAGTAAAAACAAGTGCTTCCTCAATGAAAATATGTTTTCAGTTCTTTTCAGTTTTTGATTTTGGAAATGTGTATTTCAGCAGGGAAGAATCAGAATTGAAATAAAGTGGTGCAAAGCACATGAATTATATTTTGTGTGTGTGTGTGTGTGTGTGTGTGTGTGTGTGTCTATCCATCCATCCAATTTTTTTGGAACCCTCCAGTCTCTTACAGTATGTTACTGTTAACTGAAATTACGGTAAATTACGACCTGTTAAAAGAGTAAATGACCGCCTGTTGGGACACGGTATCCTCTAGCAGAGATGAATATTTTTGGTACTGATGATGCGTGATAACGGTAAGTTACTGGTTAATATATTGCAGTTTATTACCTTGCAGCGGGCTTACAGTGACATACCGTGAATAAGCGGTAGTATACCAATTTCTTAATCACAGTATGATGTTACTTTGTTGACGTAATTTACGACATAACGACATAACGGTATCTCACTGACATAACTGTCGCCAGTGAGATACCGTAAAAAAGGCTACGGTGCGTTACCATAATTTGTCCAAGAGTATTATACCACACCAGCAAAAAACGGTATCATCCTGCAGAAAGGTAAGCTAGCGTAACACGGCGTCACGGTATGACGCTGGCAGCAGTGACGCCAGTATGTTACCGTAAAGTGGCGATGAAAAGTCTAACAGTGCAGATTCACGGAGTAATCAGAAAAGTTTAGCATGAATCTGGACATTAGATTTAAGATTTAAGTTTTAAGCTTATCAGATATCACTTGTTAGAAGCTCCTTACCGTTTGAATAAATCTCTTCTCAATCTGCTGTCCTCTTCTGCTTGCATCTTTTTTTTTCATCTAACACTGACGTTATTCCATGTTAATTATTTTCTCCGTGAAAAACACAGCAACTCATCTTATCCCGGGGTGCCAGGAAGTCGAGCTGCGGATCTCAGCAGAAAACTTTTCAAACTGATTCCAGGTTGATCCAGGTATACATTTGAAACAGGTTCTCCTCTGTGACGTGACAGTCGGAACGCATCTGCGTAACCATGGTTACAGGGGGACGCTTTGGAGCTCTGCTGCTCAGCAGCAAAATATTTCAGATCACTATGTAAATACTCCAACTCTAAAACCAAGTAAAATAAATATGCTGCATATGTGTATAGTGCGTTCATGTGTGTGTGTGCGCTGCGTGGTAACGTAGGCGCGTGCATGTGTGCCCCGGTCACAGCTCCTTTCAGCATGGCCGGAGGTAAGTCACTGCCACGTTGCTCTCAGCTAATTAAAGTTTGTTCAGATCCCAAGCTGCAATGTGAATACAGCCAAACCGCCGCGTTTTTGTTTGTCATTAAGAGACTCATTCGGGATAAGTTTTGTGGAGGGCGGAGTTCACTAATATACACTTATAATGAGTTTTAGCCGAGAACGCAGCTAAAATGCTAGCATGCTAAGTTAGCCTGATTGCTAGCGGCTACTCGCGGCAGTCTTTTTTTAACAGCATGCACTCTTTTTTCCTTCGTCAGGAGAGGTGTACTGGCAGTCGCGTGACACACACAGATCAGACACATATTTCTGTGTTGCAGGTATGGAGATGTTCTTATGTTTTGGAGATGCTGTCTTTCAGTCATTGTTTTTATAAGTACAGTGTTGTATTGCCTGTTAGATGGCGGTTATTAATATAATTGTACTGAAGTATAATGTTTGAACTATAAGTACCAGAATATTGGGTCCTGGTTATTGAATTGTATTTATCTGACTGTTTATTTGTTTTTGAATTATTTTGTTTATTGTTCTTATAAGTTGTTTTTGATGTTTTTTCAGTGACATATTATTTATTTTGTGCTTTTTGTTTTTGAGAGCTTAAGTTAATGTTTTAAAACAATTTGTTGTATTTGATTCATTATATTATTGTAGTGTTAATGAAGCTGCAGACACAGCTCCTTTCAGCATGGCCGGAGGAGAGGTGTACTGGCAGTCGCGTGACACACACAGATCAGACACATATTTCTGTGTTGCAGATGTGCAGTAAAGAGCCAAAGACCCAGTACTGTCTCCTGCCTCTTACTTTCACGCCAGAACACAACGCAAGAACAACAGGCGTAACACATGAACGGGTTACACATACTGAGGTGAGTTGTTGAGGATATGTCGAGCTGTTGATAAGCACGGCTGTTTTTGTGCTCTTATATACTGTTAGCCTGTTTTGCTGGCGTTAGTGAAGCTGTTTTCAACTGGATGTAACATTGTTGAACTCTGATGATTAATGAATAAACTCTCGATGTGACGACGTGAGCATGTAATTGTAACCCTGTGTTCATTTAGTCGTTTGATACCGTTTAATATCCAGCACATCTATTGGGTGCTTTATAACATGCCCTGGAATCATTTTAAGTTTTACAATGCCGGTGATTTACGACTCTTTTGCGACAGTCAACTGTGGCGTAAACTCTGGCGGGTCTCAGAGCTAGCTTATGTGAGCCAGCAGTGACATCTATACATGCAGTAGCCTTAAAATACTGATTATTTATTCTCCTGCTAGGTAAGAATTTGTGTTTTATACGTTTATTGTCACATTGTGCGCCATGTTATTGTTTCGGTGAAATGAATTTCTACAATGGCGGACTTAGACAAAATAGTGTTACTGTTAAGACACAGACACTGCAAACCTCATCTCTGGAGAAAAACCACAAGAACAACATCCAAAAGAAAGAAAACATACCTTAGAAACATGCCGGGTTAGAGGAGACGGCAGCACTGCAGAGGTGAGGACAGGCATCTGTTTGAAATAGACAAAACAGTAAACATAGTCATACAGACTCAGAGACGCTTTCCATCCAATCTGTCTGAGTTTGAGCTGTTTTACAGTGAAGAATGGGCAAATAATTCAGTCTCTAGATGTGCAAAGCTGGTAGAGACGTACTCCAAAAGACCTGCAGGTGTAACTGGAGCAAAATGTGGCTCTATGAAGAGCAGGGGGTGAATAGAAAAGAATGACACACTTTTCCAAATTTCATTTGCTTAGAATTTTGACAACCATGTATTATTTTCATACCACTTCACAATTATGTGCTACTTTGTGTTAATCTACCATTGAAACTGTCAATAAAAACATCTTTTGTTTGTGGTTGTAAGGTGACAAAATGTGCACAAGTTCAAGGACTATGAATGCTTTTTCAAGGGACTGTAATGTTAAATCACCCCCCATGCACACATCAGTGCACAGGCATGTACACACATGCAGAGTTACATTATCAAAGAAGCTAAAAAAACAAGCTCTGCTTTAACTTTTAACTAAAAAAAAAGACTGCAAACTTTAGGAACAATATGGAATGAGTGATAATGTCATCATTCCATGAATTGAAAAAATTTGTTTCACCTTAAATCTTTTTTTCTTTTCTTAATTGCAAAAACTGTAAATTTGGCTCAAGGGGACCTGAAAGCCAGGAGACAATTTATTGACTTTGCCCACAATCTTATGAAGAAAAAGATTTCCAATAAATATTAACTCATTCACTGCCAGCCATTTTCAAACGTATGCTTTCAATTGACGTCTATACACGTCAATGGCAGTGAATGAGTTAATAGAGCAAAATCTCTCTCTCTTAAGTATTTGTTGCCTAACCACGTCCTAACCTAGCAGTCATATACAGCTATTAATTAATCCTGCATTTTTTTGTCAAAGACATTTCTCACCATGAAATTACCCGATTACAGTTAGCCTTTGCAGTAATTTCCATATCTTAGTACTGCAAAATCAACAGTAAAAAACTCTAAAGGATGTTAGCAGTTTAGTACTGTAATTTGCATGTAATTGTGGGAAAATTCCATGAGATTACACTATTTTTACGGTAACTCACCGTACTCATGGAAACAGCTGTAAAATACAGCAAATGTAACAATTGGTGATGTTACTGAGATTATACTATTACACCATCCGGATTTCTGTTGTTTTCTACTGTAGATCTAAGAGTAATTACTTAAATCCTCATTCAGAGTGTATTACTATAAAATGTGATTCACTGTGAAAGCAGTATAACATATAAACTACAATATACAGCATAATTTTTAACTTAAGGAGTAAGTTGCAGCCACACTAAAATTTAATTCCTTGAACTGAATGGAACCTCATATATTAATAAATGCATTTGTTTAGTCAAACAATGTGAAACATTAGTAATACTATTAATTAATAGTATACTTGTAAGGTTAGTATTGTGATAGAGTCGAGTATATTTTAATTATACCCTTGTAGACATTATGACATTATGCTAGTACAATTATGGTGAACAAAAAGTACATCTAAAAGTTAATTTCAAGAATACTGTTATGTACTAAAACGGGGGCCAATATAGTCCCAAGAAGCATTATTAGTATACGTACTAGGTAAGGTATACTTGGGAAATATAATTGAAGTATACTTATTTTTGTATGGCCAGCAACAAAAACTAATGGCTACATTTAGAGTAATGTTTAAAAATGACTTCATTTAGCAGGATGTTGCTTTTTTTCTCTTCTTATTCTTTCTTATACTGGACCTTCATTTGTTTTGTATAAGGTGGTACTTTTTAAGACACCTCTGCCTAACTACAGTGAACTGATTTAATAATATGCTCTGGTCGTCATTTTACACAAGGTGTCACATCCATGAAACCTACACCACTAACCAGCATCAGTCCTACAACTTCACTCTCAAAATTAATAAATTCTGGGACAAGCAGAAACTGTATTTTTAGCGGTGCATTTTGTTGCAGGCCAGACTGCTATTAAATGCTCTCCTAAAGAAATAATTCCTTTGTAGCACCACTTCGTCTTGGTTCAGAAGAGATGTCCTGATATACGTGATAATGTAACACATTATCACAGTTTAGCGCATTGGGTTGTGTTTTTAAAGCGATTGTTACGTTTTTAAAGCTTTGTAATGCGACAGGTGCGATAGCCGACACCACACCTTCACCTGACGTACAACGTGACGTATGACGCACACGTCGGGTATTCACTTTCAAAACAACAATGGGGATAGAAAATAGTGCTCGAGGTGGTTAATGCTCCTTTCGCTGGTTGCCAACCACCATTAAATAACAACAAGAAGAAAATATTGATCTGCTTCTCTTAGTTTTGCACGTTTAAGCCGCAATTCAGACTCAAAAAAAGCTGCAAAGCAGGAGAACAACATGGCCATCAACTATTCTGTGCCACAGATACAGTTCGCTGCAGCACAGAGTGATGATGAGACCGTTAACATGTGCAACTTAGAAGTAGTCAGAGATAACTGGATGTTCAATCGGGTTAAATGCAAGGTTGATTGGATTATATCTGAAGATCGTATGCTATTCGTGGTAACTCTGCTAGACTCCAAATTGCTGCTCGTCCATGCGGGAGTATCTCAAAATTAAATGAAACCACTTAACACTTTTTCCCTAAAACGGACTGACATGGGACACATTAAAGTTGGATCGGAACCTGCTAATCAGTCTGAAGGTAAGTGTTTTTTTCACTTATTCGAGAGAAGTCCGAAATGCGTTCTTAGTACTGTTTGTTTTGACTTTTAAGCTACCAGGATATTTTCATTTAAAGACAAAATGTCAATATCTCTGAATGTGGAGACTCAAAAGACTAGTTAGGTAATTTGCCGATGGATTTATGAGACTTGATAGAAACTTGGACGTTTGCAACAGGTGAATCGGTGAACTACCGAGGTTGCGCCCAAATGCTTAAAGCTGTTAGCTGGTCAGTGTTTTCAGGTGTGCTTGTACTACCTGTACGGTGCGGAGTGCTGACTAAGTCATGTTAAACCCATTAAAGCGTCGAGCTCAAATATCTTTTCATGTTTGTGCACTGCTCTCTTGTCGGCACACATTTTCTGTTTATTGAAGCCTTTTGTGAATAATTTTGATCATGTAAAAACTGGGAATTGGTCCCTATTGACAATACTCTTATTTTTTGCATTGAATATGTCATTCAGGAAAGGTAATTGGTCACTGAAGTTTTTGCAACTGTGTATTTCTAAATTTTGTGGCTTCAGTGCACGCAAATTTATATTGTTCAGTTTGCATGTTAAAAGCCTGCCAAGCACCCCAAGGCTGATTATGCTTGGTAAGAAGTCATTTATGACATAGAGCTGATTAGACCATATTAAAATTTCTGTTTGGCACAGGAGCTTTTTGTGGACACAGGTATCCAGTCTCTGTTTTGTTAGCTCAAATTTCTGTAATTTCCTTTATAAACCAAGGTTGTTGGACATGTGTCTCAGTGAATCCAGCAAAGTAACAATATCAAATTTCACATTACATATTACTGATCAACATAGTAGTCTAGCTACACCAACAGCAGAAATACTGAAGTCAATACTGTAAAGTTTAACAGCAGCACAAACTATAAACTCCAAAATAACCATACAGTTGATTCACCTCCGGTAATTTAACTGGGCTGACTCTTTGTTAGGTGTGTTTAATGGGCAGAATAATTCCCAATTATGTACAATTATAATATGTTAAAATGGACTTATGTACATAAGGCCATTAATAATTAACTGTACGTAGGTATTTGCTTTATGACTATCTAGACAGTGTGAAGAAGTGAAGTATTGAAATTATTTTATGTTGCATAATGACAACATGTTGCCCCTATACATTTAAGGACAAAGTTCAATGACCGCCACCTGCTGGATGGTGAGTGCAGAGGGGCGTGTAATTGTTGAGCTGGACAAAGAGAACACCTGTGCTGATGCAATGTCAGTCTTCTTTGGTTCATTCTATGTATTGAACCTGGAATACCAGGAGTCAGCGGGTGCAAGGTTTTTTTGTAAGGATAAACCCTGAAGAGGGAACAAAATGTACCTCCAAGGTTGGGACAAGCAGGAAGACTGGGACCACTGTGAAGCGAAAGGTTGTTCACATTAACCCTCATGTCACAACTTTCCTCCAGTGGCTTACTGAATTTGAGTGGAGAACTTCAAATTAGGGAAATTAGTAAATTTCTTGTATAATTTAAGTGACCAATGTGTTGTTACCCATGTCTCCACAGATGATCCATGGCCCATGCTTTCTGGACATTTACACAAGACGAGCAACAATGAAGACAAGCTCTCTTGCCATCTTGCAAGACGCTGTCTCTGTCCAATAGGTTTTTTTGAGTGCAACAGTTTTGATTTTTTTTCCTTCTTTTACCCATCCATCCATCCATTCGCTTCCGCTTATCCTTTTTCAGGGTCGCGGGGGGCGCTGGAGCCTATCCCAGCTGTCATAGGGCGAAAGGCGGGGTACACCCTGGACAGGTCGCCAGTCTGTCGCAGGGCCAACACACAGGGACAGACAACCATTCACACTCACATTCACTCGCACATTCACACCTAGTGGCAATTTGGATTATCCAATTAACCTATCCCCACAAGCTTCATGTCTTTGGACGGTGGGAGGAAGCCGGAGTACCCGGAGAGAACCCACGCAAACACGGGGAGAACATGCAAACTCCACACAGAAAGACCCCGGCCTGATGGTGGAATTGAACTCAGGACCTTCTTGCTGTGCAGCACCAGTGCTAACCTTCTTTTACCCGTTTGTTAAAAATTATTTCAGCTACTTACACTTTAATTGTCACATGTATTGGCTCACCCTACAAATCAATGAACTCAGTCCACAAAGCAAGATCAGGGTTCAGTGCAGGTCAGTCAAGTTCCTTCACACCACACACGCTCATCCATGTCCTTGTGGACCCTGTTTTGTGCAATGATTTGGTCGTGTGAGCCAGTATTTTGGACAAAGTGTATATAAAGGCAGACGTGTGGGGCTTGATATTATATCCATTACAATTCAGTTTATTTGTATGGTGCCAACAAAATGAATGCCAAGGCACTTCACATTGTAGGTTTGAGACCCTACAAAATATAAGTAAGGAAACCCAACACTTGAGCATGTGTTGTCTGCCATGATATGGATATGACATAATATCGTTATTGTTTGTACAACCATCTGAGAAAATAATGGATTACATGGTTTAGTAAAAACAAGTGCTTCCTCAATGAAAATATGTTTTCAGTTCTTTTCAGTTTTTGATTTTGGAAATGTGTATTTCAGCAGGGAAGAATCAGAATTGAAATAAAGTGGTGCAAAGCACATGAATTATATTTTGTGTGTGTGTGTGTGTGTGTGTGTGTGTGTGTGTCTATCCATCCATCCAATTTTTTTGGAACCCTCCAGTCTCTTACAGTATGTTACTGTTAACTGAAATTACGGTAAATTACGACCTGTTAAAAGAGTAAATGACCGCCTGTTGGGACACGGTATCCTCTAGCAGAGATGAATATTTTTGGTACTGATGATGCGTGATAACGGTAAGTTACTGGTTAATATATTGCAGTTTATTACCTTGCAGCGGGCTTACAGTGACATACCGTGAATAAGCGGTAGTATACCAATTTCTTAATCACAGTATGATGTTACTTTGTTGACGTAATTTACGACATAACGACATAACGGTATCTCACTGACATAACTGTCGCCAGTGAGATACCGTAAAAAAGGCTACGGTGCGTTACCATAATTTGTCCAAGAGTATTATACCACACCAGCAAAAAACGGTATCATCCTGCAGAAAGGTAAGCTAGCGTAACACGGCGTCACGGTATGACGCTGGCAGCAGTGACGCCAGTATGTTACCGTAAAGTGGCGATGAAAAGTCTAACAGTGCAGATTCACGGAGTAATCAGAAAAGTTTAGCATGAATCTGGACATTAGATTTAAGATTTAAGTTTTAAGCTTATCAGATATCACTTGTTAGAAGCTCCTTACCGTTTGAATAAATCTCTTCTCAATCTGCTGTCCTCTTCTGCTTGCATCTTTTTTTTTTTCATCTAACACTGACGTTATTCCATGTTAATTATTTTTTCTCCGTGAAAAACACAGCAACTCATCTTATCCCGGGGTGCCAGGAAGTCGAGCTGCGGATCTCAGCAGAAAACTTTTCAAACTGATTCCAGGTTGATCCAGGTATACATTTGAAACAGGTTCTCCTCGGTGACGTGACAGTCGGAACGCATCTGCGTAACCATGGTTACAGGGGGACGCTTTGGAGCTCTGCTGCTCAGCAGCAAAATATTTCAGATCACTATGTAAATACTCCAACTCTAAAACCAAGTAAAATAAATATGCTGCATATGTGTATAGTGCGTTCATGTGTGTGTGCGCTGCGTGGTAACGTAGGCGCGTGCATGTGTGCCCCGGTCACAGCTCCTTTCAGCATGGCCGGAGGTAAGTCACTGCCACGTTGCTCTCAGCTAATTAAAGTTTGTTCAGATCCCAAGCTGCAATGTGAATACAGCCAAACCGCCGCGTTTTTGTTTGTCATTAAGAGACTCATTCGGGATAAGTTTTGTGGAGGGCGGAGTTCACTAATATACACTTATAATGAGTTTTAGCCGAGAACGCAGCTAAAATGCTAGCATGCTAAGTTAGCCTGATTGCTAGCGGCTACTCGCGGCAGTCTTTTTTTAACAGCATGCACTCTTTTTTCCTTCGTCAGGAGAGGTGTACTGACAGTCGCGTGACACACACAGATCAGACACATATTTCTGTGTTGCAGGTATGGAGATGTTCTTATGTTTTGGAGATGCTGTCTTTCATTCATTGTTTTTATAAGTACAGTGTTGTACTGCCTGTTAGATGGCGGTTATTAATATAATTGTACTGAAGTATAATGTTTGAACTATAAGTACCAGAATATTGGGTCCTGGTTATTGAATTGTATTTATCTGACTGTTTATTTGTTTTTGAATTATTTTGTTTATTGTTCTTATAAGTTGTTTTTGATGTTTTTTCAGTGACATATTATTTATTTTGTGCTTTTTGTTTTTGAGAGCTTAAGTTAATGTTTTAAAACAATTTGTTGTATTTGATTCATTATATTATTGTAGTGTTAATGAAGCTGCAGACACAGCTCCTTTCAACATGGCCGGAGGAGAGGTGTACTGGCAGTCGCGTGACACACACAGATCAGACACATATTTCTGTGTTGCAGATGTGCAGTAAAGAGCCAAAGACCCAGTACTGTCTCCTGCCTCTTACTTTCATGCCAGAACACAACGCAAGAACAACAGGCGTAACACATGAACGGGTTACACATACTGAGGTGAGTTGTTGAGGATATGTCGAGCTGTTGATAAGCACGGCTGTTTTTGTGCTCTTATATACTGTTAGCCTGTTTTGCTGGCGTTAGTGAAGCTGTTTTCAACTGGATGTAACATTGTTGAACTCTGATGATTAATGAATAAACTCTCGATGTGACGACGTGAGCATGTAATTGTAACCCTGTGTTCATTTAGTCGTTTGATACCGTTTAATATCCAGCACATCTATTGGGTGCTTTATAACATGCCCTGGAATCATTTTAAGTTTTACAATGCCGGTGATTTACGACTCTTTTGCGACAGTCAACTGTGGCGTAAACTCTGGCGGGTCTCAGAGCTAGCTTATGTGAGCCAGCAGTGACATCTATACATGCAGTAGCCTTAAAATACTGATTATTTATTCTCCTGCTAGGTAAGAATTTGTGTTTTATACGTTTATTGTCACATTGTGCGCCATGTTATTGTTTCGGTGAAATGAATTTCTACAATGGCGGACTTAGACAAAATAGTGTTACTGTTAATTTGACTCTCTGCAGTGTTTAAATGCTTACACATATACACGCACAGTTACTGTCCCTCCACACGTAGGACTCAGTTCTGCTTCTATGCCCCATCTTTGTTTACTCTTTCCCACCCAACAAGTGCATAAATAAGATGTTAAAAACGTCATCATCATATCAAACATGATCGATTTGGGGGGAGTTTGTTTGGCACATGCTGACTGCATCTAATTATAATCAGAAGAGGAGGCGAGAGCAGAGAACGAGAGTGCAGCAGTTTGGTGAAAGGAACAGGTGAAGAAGAGGTGAGCATCCAAGAGACGAGCAAGAGGACAGTTTCAAAGCAGACATTATGGCACAATAAAAGCTGTAAGAGCAGAGATTCATTCATATCTTTACTATTTTTCTTTAGCTTCTACTCCCGCTGCTTACAATAAATCCGAGATAAAGAACAAACAAGAACAACTCACATGGCATTGATTGTTTAGTTCAGTGTCACTCTGTGATTGTTTGACATTTCATATAAATGTGACTCTAAAATATAGCCAATAATAAAAAGCTGCTGTTACTGAGTGAAACTTGAAGGATTATGATAAACTTCAGTTCTTACTGAATCTGTAACATTGCTTTTTTAAAAATTGTTAAATGACTTTTGTGTCACTGTGCACAGTGAAAAGCTCACCTGATGTAGTGGTGAGGCCATGTTCACCACTAGATGGAGACAACCTGGCACAGGTATTTTCTATACACTAAATTTCACACTGAAAAGCCTTGGTGGGAATTTTTGTTTCATAGAAAGTAAAGGAAAACATGTCTTGAGGTCTTTTTCCAGTGTTTTCAAAATTGTGTTTTTCACATACACATCAAAACTTCACACAGACAAACACACACACAAAACAACAAAATATGTCAAATTACATATTTTGTTGACTATTTTGTTGACTATGCACCCCTACCCATAATAAATGGGTAGGGGTGCATAGTCAGTAAAAGTCACCAAGGCTCTGCAGAGCTCCAAACCTGCTCTGCCACAGACAGAAGCATCAAAAATGTGCGCTGGGAGCTTCATGGCATGGATTTCTACAGCCAAGCAAATCTATATGTGTGTGGCCAAGAACCTTAGTCCATGTAGGGCATCTTAGCACAGTTTACTTGTGTCAGCTAGTGGGAGGGCAGAGAGGGCAGCCTTTACATTGTTTTATTGTAGAGTGACAGGAACTGCCTATGAGCTTCTAATCAAGCAGAAGTGTTGACGGAAAATCTATCAAAGGAAATACATTGATGAAAATCAAAGAAGAGAAATATTTATATGATGTTCCATTTTCCTGAGAGCTGATTGGCTGTGATGACTCCTTCAAGTACTACATGCTACTTTGTCCTGCTAGTTAAGCCTGCTGTCTGTTCTCAGGCCTCCTCCTGATTCACTGCCATATATCCACCACCAGAGGGCTCCACTGACCTGCCTGCTGACATCAGAGCACACCCCTGTGTCATGTGACCTGGCAGGAGTAGCAAAGCTGGACTCAGACCTGGCCCAGGCAAGTTCAAAGGCAGCTGTGGTAGAGAGAGTATATGGGCTCAAATTGTGGTCATAAATATTTTGTACTTGTAAATCAGGATTTGTGTGTGTATGGGATCAGAACGATGCCACCTTGAAATGAAACCGAAAAAAATATTGAAACTGAAATAAATGTACAGCGCGGCTGCAGTCACGGACAAACTTGCATGTGTCTGTTCGGGAATGGCAGATGCTGAGAGGTCCAGCGTTTACATTACCGGCTATTTCAAAGTGACAGCCTGAGGTGTTCTTCAGTAAATTGGACTACCAGACAGGAGGACCTGAGGCCCCACCGTATTATTTTCGGTAAGTTAAATGTGTGTGTAAGCTAATCCGTAACTTAGGTCCTTAGGTGAGCACTCGGCTGTCGGGGAAACTTGTTTTGTAAAGTTCGTTTAGCTAACCCGTGCAGGTGAATGAATTTACCCTGACTAAAGAAATCAAGAGAAACGCACCGGGCTGCTCAGTGACTAACCACGGTTACTGTACTTTCTTTATGAGTATTATACTGTAAGAGCAACAGGCTGGACTCTGCTTCTGCTCCTGTGCAGAGCTGATTATTAAATATGTGCAAACAGCAGCATGTTTTCTGTCGCTTTCCACATGTGGAACGACATTAACGCCAACTTTTAAAAACCTGGCACTTCAGTAACCCCTCATTAGTCAATAGCTACGGATTAAATAGCAAAGCCCGATACTTATGTACTGAAACCAACTACTTCCGCTTGGCAGCTTAAGTTAAAATGTTACATTTTTCCTCTGATTATTTTTTTAGCACTGACTCTGTATATTTTTTGTTTGTTGCAAATATTCAGGTTAAAAAACTGTCCGAATTATATTTAATGAGGTATGTTCACAAAGTCACATGTGCAGTACTCTGTACAGCTTGCATCCTTTAGGACAAATAATTTGAAGCATTAATATTTCTTGTTCAATACTGAGCTGATAACACCTCCGTATTGTCATGGCCCTGGGTCATGTGACCCAGTATTCTGAGTTTCTTGGTGTTTTGTTATTCTTTTTAGTCTAGTTTCATTTCGGTTTATCTAGTTACATTCTGCCATGTTTCATGTCCAAGTTTTCTTTGTTTGTCAAGTTCATGTCATGTCTAATCTCCATGTTTTCTGTTTTACTTTGAAAGTCTGTATTCAGTGTCAGTGTATTCAGTTTCATTTCTCCTGTCCTGTCGTTAGGTTCATGTGTGTCAGCTGTGCTCCCATGTGTGGCCACTTCCCCTGATCATCCCTCATGTGTATTTAGTCTCTGTGTTTCATACAGTCTGTGTCGCGTCGTCTGTGTACTTCCCCCCGGTCAAGTTAAGTGTTTTTCAGGATTCTGTGCAGTTCATGTTTGCCATTTGGTTTATGTTGTTTTTCATGCAGCCGCACGATGAGGTTCCGTGCAGGTCATGTTCATGTCTCTTTCGTCACGCCACTTGGTTCACAGTTTCCATGCATCTGTACAGCATTCTGTTCACAGTGATCATAGTTATGCCTTTCAGTCAGGTTAGTGTTTTTCCAGTTTAGGTTTTTGGTTAGTTGCAGTCTCAGTCCCTGTTATGTTTTGTCTACTCCCTTCTGCATCAGCCCAAATAAAGGCTCGCTTTCAGTTTAAGTTTTCCTTAAAGTGTCCTTAAGTGTCCTTCCCAGCGCTCATGAGACTGCTTTGCTGCACTGTGGTATGAGGTGCTAACCTGTTGACAGTGTTAATTTTAAAATGTATTCCACCAAAGATAATAGAAGTAACATTCTGAATACTTTACAACTACATGAATATCCTATTGCTGTGTGATTTATTACTATTACCGAAGGTTACTCTCCATACCAACACCAACTAGATGTTTAAATCTTAATATAAATGAGTAACAGTAGGTGCACATTAGGTAAGGCTGCACTTTTTGCAGTGATCTCGTAAATAAAACAGGTCCGCGGCTCCGAACCGTAGTAAAGGGACCTCTGGCTAATACGTTGGGGTCTTTTTTTTTTTTTTTTTCCTGGATCACCTGTTGAGAAAGAAAAAAGAAAACAAGCAGAAGAAGACTAGAGCAATAAAATACACAACACCATGATGATCTATGGGAATATAACAGTAAATACTAAATGTTAAACATTATTGTGCAGCACGTAAGATCGACAGCGCACAGTGTGCTTTAAGGTAGGAGCCAAAAAGGAGCAGAGCAGCGGCGTTAAGGACGTCCTCGCCGTACCTGGGTCCATCAGGTCCTCCAGACGCGTGAGCAGTTTGGTGAGTTTCACCATTTGCTCCAGGAGCTGCGCCTGGATGACGGCAGATTCCAGCAATACCACCGTCTTTCACTCGCCCAGTTTGAGGACCTGCTGTCCCGCGTTGGTCCCAGCATTGCCCGCCTTGACACCAACTACAGACGCTCAATCCCACTTGCAGAGCGCCTGTCCATCTCCCTGAGGTTAGTAAAAGTGTTTAATACGGTAGTCCTTTATTGATACCTGTGCTAACATGGATGTGCTATGCTATCAATGAATGTTGTCGGTGTTTACTGATAGCAAGCTGTGGTACGGAGACGACTGTTTATAATATTTCTAGTGATACTCGGGTCTCATCAAGTCCCGATTTACAGTGGGGCAAAAAAGTATTTAGTCAGCCACCGATTGTGCAAGTTCCCCCACTTAAAATGATGACAGAGGTCAGTAATTTGCACCAGAGGTACACTTCAACTGTGAGAGACAGAATGTGAAAAAAAAAATCCATGAATTCACATGGTAGGATTTGTAAAGAATTTATTCGTAAATTAGGGTGGAAAATAAGTATTTGGTCACCTCAAACAAGGAAAATCTCTGGCTCTCACAGACCTGTAACGTCTTCTGTAAGAAGCTTTTCTGTCCCCCACTCGTTACCTGTATGAATGGCACCTGTTTGAACTCATCATCTGTATAAAAGACACCTGTCCACAGCCTCAAACAGTCAGACTCCAAACTCCGCCATGGCCAAGACCAAAGAGCTTTCGAAGGACACCAGGAAAAGTATTGTAGACCTGCACCAGACTGGGAAGAGTGAATCTACAATAGGCAAGCAGCTTGGTGTGAAGAAATCAACTGTGGGAGCAATCATCAGAAAATGGAAGACATACAAGACCACTGATAATCTCCCTCGATCTGGGGCTCCACGCAAGATCTCATCCCGTGGGGTCAAAATGATCACTAGAACGGTGAGCAAAGATCCCAGAACCACACGGGGGGACCTGGTGAATGACCTGCAGAGAGCTGGGACCAAAGTAACAAAGGTCACCATCAGTAACACACTACAACGGCAGGGAATCAAATCCCGCAGTGCCAGACGTGTTCCGCTGCTGAAGCCAGTGCATGTCCAGGCCCGTCTGAAGTTTGCCAGAGAGCACATGGATGATACAGCAGAGGATTGGGAGAATGTCATGTGGTCAGATGAAACCAAAGTAGAACTTTTTGGTATAAACTCAACTCGTCGTGTTTGGAGGACGAAGAATACTGAGTTGCATCCCAAGAACACCATACCTACTGTGAAGCATGGGGGTGGAAACATCATGCTATGGGGCTGTTTTTCTGCCAAGGGGACAGGACGACTGATCCGTGTTAAGGACAGAATGAATGGGGCCATGTATCGTGAGATTTTGAGCCAAAACCTCCTTCCATCAGTGAGAACTTTGAAGATGAAACCAGGCTGGGTCTTCCAACATGACAATGATCCAAAACACACCGCCCGGGCAACAAAGGAGTGGCTCCGTAAGAAGCATTTGAAAGTCCTGGAGTGGCCTAGCCAGTCTCCAGACCTCAACCCCATAGAAAATCTGTGGCGGGAGTTGAAAGTCCGTGTTGCTCGGCGACAGCCCCAAAACATCACTGCTCTCGAGAAGATCTGCATGGAGGAATGGGCCAAAATACCAGCTACTGTGTGTGCAAACCTGGTAAAGACCTATAGTAAACGTTTGACCTCTGTTATTGCCAACAAAGGTTGTGTTACAAAGTATTGAGTTGTATTTTTGTTATTGACCAAATACTTATTTTCCACCCTGATTTACCAATAAATTCTTTACAAATCCTACCATGTGGATTCATGGATTTTTTTTTTTCACATTCTGTCTCTCACAGTTGAAGTGTACCTCTGGTGCAAATTACTGACCTCTGTCATCATTTTAGGTGGGGGAACTTGCACAATCGTTGGCTGACTAAATACTTTTTTGCCCCACTGTAATTCGATTTATGCCGTTATCAGTGTTTGAATGATAGCATGGCTGTGGTGTCATATCAATGTATGCTCTCGCTGTTTGCTGATATCAAACTGTGGTATGAGGACCACTGTGGGTTAATCTTTGTAGTGATACTCCTTTCTTTTTATTTAGACCTGGTTTAATTCTGGGATAGTTGAATATTTGTATATAATCCCAGCAGACTGTTTTAGATTATATCTAATATATATCATGTAATTATCCTTGTAATTACAAAAGGTTTTATGTAAGATTTATGTTTTGTAATTTAAATCTGACATCACAAAAGTATTTTGGAATTTGAATAATTTTTGTAACTGCAGCATTTTGTCCAGGTTCCTTGCCACCGAGGACTCCTTCAGGACCATCGCATTCAGTTTTCGAGTTGGCGTGTCCTTGGTGAGCCAGATCACCCCCCAGGTAGCGACGTCCATCTGGGACTGTCTAGTGGACGACTTCATGGCTGTGCCTTCAACTGAAGACTGGCGGTGCATTGCAGAGGGATTCCAGGAGCGCTGGAACTTCCCTCTCTCCCTCACAGTAGAGGTTGTATCTGCGCTCCATGGAGCTCCGTCCTGAAATTGCGGAGAAGTGTGTGAAGGCAACGTGTGTTCTCCACAATTTTCTGTGCTGTTTGGACAAGAGAGGGGCACCTGCTGTGAGGGGTGTGGCACCTGCTGTGAGGGGTGTGGCACCTACTGTGGTGGAGCCGTTGCAAGGCCTGGGTCGTGTAGCAGCAAACAACTCCTCCAGAGAGGCTGTCCTGGTGGGGGAGAAGTTCATGGCCCACTTCTCGGCGGAGGGAGCCGTGTCTTGGCAACCAAAGGAGTAGCCTGTTTGAAGTCTGAGTGACTTCCCCACAACGGCTCTTTTGAGAGCCACCCACAAACCTCTAAAGAGTGTTCCTGTCTTTTTTAATTTTTCTTAATAAATGGAGCTCTACTCCAAAATAAACTAACCTCTCTTTACTCTCTTAAAGACATATTTACATATAATTGTTACACAAAGTTTTGGCTGTCTCACCTTGTTTTGGTACAATCTGCCAGGTGTAACAATTTTTAATCATGTTTTTGCTGGAGAAGTGCAAGGTTTTAGTCAACACCATCAGACACAAAGAAATGTAAAAATATATATTTTAAATTAAGTTGTTTCAGCTATTTTGACTATTACCAGCTTCTCTGTTCTACTGTTTATGCACATATGTTTTCAAAGTAATTATACCACATTTAAAAGTAAGATTGTTTTGGCTTTTTATTATTAGAGTTAGGCAGCACGGTGGTTAGCACTGTTGCCGCACAGCAAGAAGGTCCTGAGTTCAATTCCAACATCAGGCCGGGGTCTTTCTGTGTGGAGTTTGCATGTTCTCCCCGTGTTTGCGTGGGTTCCCTCCGGGTACTCCGGCTTCCTCCCACCGTCCAAAGACATGAAGCTTGTGGGGATAGGTTAATTGGATAATCCAAATTGTCACTAGGTGTGAATGTGCGAGTGAATGTGAGTGTGAATGGTTGTCTGTCCTTGTGTGTTGGCCCTGCGACAGACTGGCGACCTGTCCAGGGTGTACCCCGCCTTTCGCCCTATGACAGCTGGGATAGGCTCCAGCGCCCCCCGCAACCCTGAAAAGGATAAGCGGAAGCGAATGGATGGATGGATTATTAGAGTTACAGTCATACATATTTTCAGAAGCTTGTATTTAATCTCCATAAGAAACGATCATATTTAGCAGCGTGAAAATTACATATTTATTTAGAAAATTACGTATTTTTATTGGAAGATCATGAGGGAGGAAAATATATGGTTCTTCAAAACAGAAAAATAAACAAAAAATCCATATTATGGAGTTGACAAGTGGTGACACATGAGTAGAAAACAGGATATTATTTCTTTCAAAATGACCATTAAACCTTAACAACCTTTGTAATATCACAAGACACATCATAACAATTCTGTTTTTGCACATGTCAAGTTCTACATCTTAATAGTTCACCAGCAAGTAGCTGCCTACTACTCCTTGATTCCTAAAGTACTCTGTGGTTGTGTGTTTAGACGCTGCTGGACTTTCTCTCCTTTTGACTCTCTGTGCTTGTTTCCAAAACCTTCTCTTCTGCCTTTTTTTCTCTTCCTTTCAGATCACTGATGTTCTTTATTTTTCCCTCTTTCACTCTATTTCTCCATCTTTCCCTTTATGAGAAACTCAGGCTGGCTGTTAATTTTTTCTCTACTTATTTTTTGATCATCCCTGTTCCTTCTCTTTTGTTCCTCTACTGACAGCTTCCTCTTTGCTATTCTAGCCTGAAATGTACCATTTTGTAATTGCTATAATTTTTCTGAAGCATATGCATTTACACATATTAAGGATGAATATTCACAACACAAATATGTATTAAGCAACAGAAATGCTATCCGGTCTTTAAGTCTGATGTCATTAGCCATTTCCAGGTCCAAACTCCGCTGCAGATCCCAAAGTCAAAGGAACTCTGCGGCATCACTGAGAGTTACAAACTGTCTAAATTCTTTCATCTTTAATAAAATGATCAGTGTGGCTGTTTTACCAGGTGTAACATCCAGGCATCCATGAAAACAGAATATATGAAATTTAACAGAGTTAGAAGTTAGCTCGCCGGTTTCCACCTTAACACCAGCTCTGTTATCACTTCCAACATAAATGAAGACAAAACTAAACAGCACTGGCGTTTGTAGGGTTACTGATGTTGGACTAGCTGGTATATAATGATGTGCTACGTGATTGCTAGCAACACAGCTATGTTAGTGTAACATAAACACAGTGAAACTTTTTTCCACTTGATAAAAGTTAACGTGAGGGTTCCCGATGGTTAGGCTGACAGTGATCACTGACTGTTTTTAGGGGCTTGTTCAGATTAAATAGAACAAGATAAAAAAGAATAAAAACATGTTAAAACACAACAGCCTTAATAAACACAGAGTAGTTTGGACCCGAAAGCAGGGTTCATACATCATCACTTAAAAGACCAGCTCTCGGGGCAGAGATAGCTCAGTAGATAGTGTTTGCCCCATGATCGTTGGGCAGGGCTCTAGACTAACTTTTTGCCATGGGCGTACGCGTACCGGCACAAAAGTTAGGTGCACACAAGTTTTATAATAATTTATATAATATAATGTGTTTTTCTGGATACACTGTGCTTTTTCAGCATTCAAAGATTGATGACACCGTGTCAGAGCACTGGCTATGAATTTCAGAAGGATCAGGCCTTAACTTAACAGAAAAGTTAGCAATAGTTCTTTTCCTGTTACAGCTACATCCACTTCTGTCGTGCCCAGGCTGCTCACTAGGGCTGGGTATCATCACTGATTTCTATAATCCATTCGATTCCGGTTTTCAAAGTCCCGATTCGATTCAACTTAGCCTCAGACAGTCAGAAATATTATAATTCTGATCATTTATCAGTACTGACTTCATCAGAATTGTGAACATCACAGCAGATTCCTTTGTGTGAAAGTAACTGAGAATAAAACACAGAAAAACATGAAGGAGATTTTCCTGGTCTGGCTTTTTATAGCAGATAACCTTAAAAATATTCTACAATGTTCTGCATATAAAGTTTAAATTTCTTCAGTACTGAACAACAGAAAAAATAGGCTTTCTTGAAGAAAAAGACAGTAGCCGACAGCACTGTAAACAACGGTAGACTGGTGGGTAATAAGCGAATAAATAATACAGAAAACAGAGATTGGAGACGGGAAACTGTTCTTGAAGTACAGAGAGAGATAGAGAGAGAGCTAGCTGTGCATGGATGTGATTTTAATAGTCGTGGAAGCAAAACAGCAAAATTCAGCTTGGTGAATTTTGGTTGGAGAGAGACAAAACCTGCAGCTCAGAATCAGCGCAAAAAGACGTAAACACATCGCGGACCGGACGCATCAGATTCGCTAAGCTCCGACGGCGTGTCAGTCTACGGGCCGTCGGGTGAGAAAGCCGAGAAAGACAAAGCTGATTCTGATGCGTCGGGTCTGTGTTTACGTCTTTGTGTGGAGTCCGTGTACCTGCTCTGATTTGCTGTTTGGTTGTTGTTGAACTGGTTTTGTGAGCTTTAATCTGAGAATCTGGCGTTTCTGGCAAAACACAGTTATATTTAAAAGTCGATTCAGGATTTAATGAATTGATATCGCTTTATTCAAGCTACTCACCTCCCACTTCCACCTGCACTTTCAACTGGACCACGGCCAATCAGAGAGGTCCCGCCCCTTACTATCTCTGATTGGTTTAGTCCACGATAGGGACAAAATGTGTGTCTGTTGTTGACCACAGGGAAGGTTGCAGATTTTTTTTTTTTTTTTTTTGCTACCCGAACAGTTGGTCGCACAGGTGCAACCAAATATTTTTTTTTAGTCGCACCACTGAAAAATTTGGTCGCACTCTAGAGCCCTGTTGGGGGTTCAAATCCACCAAACAGCGGCTATCCTGAGATACCCTTGAGCAAGGTACCGTCTCTACACACTGCTCCCCGGGTCATGGATTGGTAGCTGCCCACTGCTTCACTGAGTAAATGGGTTAAATGCAGAGGACTAAGCATTTTCCTACAGGATTAATAAAGTATACATTAACTATGAGATTCAAGATCAGGCAAATTCCATAATATTCGACACATCTGTAAAGCAGAAATATCAGTAAAATGCACAGGAAGTAATATGACTGAAATAGTAATAAAAATAACTTAATATAATTAGTGAATAGGACACTTTTGTGACATTTGCCAAAATCATTAGAAAAAGGGTCAACACCGTCAGGCAGAAATCCTGATGGTGCTGACAAAATACCCTACTTTCTCTCATAGCACGTTTTTCTGACAGACGCCATCTTGTTGTTCATCAGTTGCTTATGGCCTCTACTGTGGTGTTGATGCACTATGGTTGTGACACAGAGTTTTATCAGAAAGGTATGCAATAAATGAAATAAAAATTTAAAAAACTCACCAGAGCAGTGACCTCATGGCATGTGTATCAAACAGGAAGTGGTAAAGGGGTCCTCACAGTGTAAGTTACCCACAATAATTCCTGATTTTTTTGTACTTTTTAAAAAATCTGATGGTGTTGACAGAAACTTTGGACATGTTTTGTCCCTTATCTCAAGAATCACTGATATATTCTCAAAATCTTTCATAAACTGCCTGCTTTTCAGGAATGAGGTGGTAATTCGATTTTGGAGCAGTTCTTGAGCCATAACCTTTCCTCACTGTCACTGGTACAGTGCTGCACTGATGCCTTCCTGAGAGCCAATGCAAGCACAAAGAGTTAAGTCAGCAGTTTTTTGATGAGCTTTCAATATTTCCTTTAACTAACGGGGAGTGAGGTCCTTTTATCTCAGGCATGTCAGGAATACTGAAACCTGGGCTGACTGACCTGACCACAGCCTCTGTGACTTCAGCATCACTGTGTCCTTTACACAAGAGGCCGACTGGCCCACAGATCTTGACACCTCTCCTTACTGTCACTTCTTGAAGCCTGTTTGCTGCTGTAGGAAACACATTTTATGGAGCTGTCAGCTGACTCGGCGATGTTCTGTTCACTCTTTGACACACCCTGCTAATTGCTTATATTAACATCTCTTGGCTGGTCTGAGAATGGGTTGGCGTTCCCCGGACAAGCTGGAGGAGGCTTCTCTGCTTGGGCTGCTGCTGTGTTACTGCTGCATTTCTGCTCATCAGACTCACCTAATGAGATGGCTGGAACTGTTTCTTTTTGGCGAGGTGTCTGATGTCAGCTGGCAGTGATGATGATGATGCCACTCGAAGCTGCTTTTTCAAGTTTGATTCAGTTAGTCTTGAGTGGAAGCGCCTCTTTGCAAGAGTCAGTTTTGAAAAGACCTGTTCAAAGTGGTACGTTGTCCCAAACAGAGATGCAAATTTCAGGGCATGTCTCGCCAGGATGGGAAAAGCCTCAGCATGAACGTACAGTTTGTGAAAGTCCAGCAGAGAGAGGCTGTTATACTTAGCTTTGAGCTCGTAGTTGTTTTGCAGCCCAATTATTTCCACTTGGAAAGTGTCTGGCACAGATGGTTGCACATTAAACGGCGTAGCAAACATCTCCAGTTCCTTTTGGATATTCTTCACATCTTGAAACCTGTCATCAAATGCCTGAATGAGTTTTGCACAACGACTGTTGTTGTGATTTGGCGCTACACAAATAAAATTGAATTGAATTTAGAATTGTCCCTATTGCCAGTCTTGGCAGCCGGGGGTCAGTCCGCCAGGGCCTCCGCTCCTGGCCGCCACCCGGCACACAATGCACCCAGCTCGCACTGGAACGTTTCGCAGCCGAGTGTGAAGCAGCGGGAATGAGGATCAGCACCTCCAAATCTGAGGCCATGGTTCTCAGCCGGAAAAGGGTGGAGTGCCCACTCCGGGTCGGGGATGAGTTCCTGCCCCAAGTGGAGGAGTTCAAGTATCTCGGGGTCTTGTTCGCGAGTGATGGGAGAAGGGAGCCGGAGATCGACAGACGGATTGGGGCTGCAGCTGCAGTAATGCGGACGCTGCACCGGTCCGTCGTGGTGAAGAGGGAGCTGAGTGTAAAAGCGAAGCTCTCCATTTACCGGTCGATCTACGTCCCTACCCTCACCTATGGCCACGAGCTGTGGGTAGTGACCGAAAGAACGAGATCGCGGATACAAGCGGCAGAAATGAGCTTCCACCGAAGGGTGGCTGGCCTCTCCCTTAGAGATTGGAGCCTCCTGGGCGCCTCCTGGGTGAGGTGTTCCAGGCATGTCCCACCGGGAGGAGGCCCCGGGGCAGACCCAGGACACGCTGGAGAGATTATATCTCTCGGCTGGCCTGGGAATGCCTTGGTATTCCCCCGGATAAGCTGGAGGAGGTGGCTGGGGAGAGGGAGGTCTGGGCCTCTTTGCTTAGGCTGCTGCCCCCGCGACCCGGCCTCGGATAAAGTGGATGAAGATGGATGGATGAATTTAGAATTTGTTTGTTTTATTTTATTGTGAAAGAACTATAGAGGAAGCGACCACCTTTTCGCACATGCGTAGAAAAACATCCTAATTTCCTGAACCGATCAGGCAGCCAAAGGCAACAACATGGCTGCTGATAGCGATGTGAGTTTGTTTTGTAACATGTCAGTGGTCGTGTCCAAATTCATGGGCTGCATCCTCCTGAGGACCCGGCCTTCGCGGTCTATGTGGGCCGGGTCCTGAGAAGGTCGGGTAGGCCGGAAGTAAACGGCTGTTAAATTGGACGGTCTCGCCTTCGGATTAGCGTCACCGCTGTCTCGGTGGAGTTTAATAAACTCGGCCGTCTGCTCCTTGCTGTCTAAAATATAACAGGACACTGGAGTAAACTCTCGACCATCTCACACTTCTGTTTAATCAGTTTTCTGTTTGACGTTTATTCAGCTGTGTGAAAACCAAGGAGGAACCCACCTGGGGGATTAATAAAGTTTTATTTTATCTAATCTAATAACTTTAATCTCAGCCAAACCGATTTACTCACGAACAAATAAAACACTGAAAAAAGTCCAACAATAACATTTTTAGGTTGTCTAAGTGACTTATATATCACGTTTAACCTGAGTAGCGAAAGTCTGCGGTGATCTGAATATGATGTGCCGGGAGTTGTGCCGTTCTCTGCGGCTTCAGTGACCCTCGAGCTCCCGGCTAGCTATCGAGCTGGTGGGTAGCAGACGTGTAGGGACCTTGCTCAGGGGTACCTCAGCTTAGCTTTTCACTTGATTCAAACCCCCAACCTTCTGATCCCGGGGCAGCCACTCTACCTACTGACCTATCCCTCACACACGTTTACATCGTTGAACAAGTCTGTGCTACAGAGCACGCTGCATCGCTGCATCGCTGCATCGCAGCAAAGAATGGGTTTGGAGGATTTTTTTAGAAGTGATGAATTGCTGCAGCCCCAGATTACGCCAATGAACACAACATATTAAAACCAGTCTGTGTAGCACTCAGTGGTCCGTGCAGTGACAGTGCTGACATACATGCCAGTACAATGCAGTTCTGCAGCTTGTTGCTCTGTGTTTCAGTCGGACTGTTTAGTTTAGCTGGATTGTTGCTGGTTGAGAGAAACTGAAGCTGGATGTCGGGCGTGTACCAGAGATCCTGCTAGTAATGCCTTCTGCTGTTTATCTTGTGTTCAGTCAGGTGCCGATGTTTGTGCAGATCCAGCAGAAGTGGAGGCGGATGTATGCCGGAGAGTGCAAAGGACCAGGCGTGCGCACCGACTTTGAGATCGTTCACCTGCGTCGAGCGCCCGTGCAGTACAACCACCTGTCCGGCCTGCTCGACATCTTCAAATCTAAGATAGTAAGTGCTCTGGAACAAACATCTTTATATGGATCATATTTCAAGGTTGTTTGTTTGTTTTTAATAAAGAAAAATTAAAATTGTGCAGCCACAGAGCGTCATGTACCCATGTTCTACAAGTATCACCTCAGCATCCTGTTCCAGACGATTTTAGGACGATGTGAATCCTGTTAAATGCAACTAATAATCATAAAAGCATCCACGAAGTGCATGTAAATGTATTTTCTAAAACATTTATTCATCTGGTTTTTCCTGCTCATGTACAGTCTCTCCTCCTCCTCCTCCTCCTGCTGTGCTCTGACAGTCACACAAAAACTGTATTCAACTTGAAAATAACACAAACATCTTATCTTATAATAAGAATATATTCTTGTAATAGTTCGTCAAAGAGCAGGTTGATAACAGTACAGCACACTGCTTAGTTATGTGAACATTGGGAAAACAGAAGAGGAAGAAGAAGACGTCTAATTCTGTGTAAATTCGGTTTCTGGATTTTTGTGAAATTAATTTGTGAATAAAATAAAGACTGTTAGGAAGTGGATGTCGGTTTAATGATCAGTTTGTTTGAACTTTGTTTATTCCTATTCCTGGAAACACAATGGATTCCCAGACATCACGTTGTTTAACCCTTTCATGCACAGTGGTCTGCAGCTATTCAAAGGCTGTTTTCTTGTATTTGTGTTGATGTTGATGGTAAACTTGCACAGAAACACTACACACTGATGTCTCCATACCCTTCATAAGTCAAAACCGATGTTGTCCACCTAAGTGGACATTTAAAAAATGAAGTTCAAAAATCTTATATTCATTCCTAAAGAAGAATAAAAATCCTGATTGATGTTGTCATCATCCACACATGAGGGTTAAATGTGTTCAGTATGTTCCCAGAAACAGCCGACAATGACGAGGTGTAATCCACGCCTGTACAGAGAGATTAATGCTGCAGCTTGTTACCATAAACATGAGCTGATGTCTTCCTGTTGTCATCAGGGTTGTTCCCTGTTCCCTCTGCCTCCAGTCAACATCGCCATTCGCTTCACCTACGTGCTCCAAGACTGGCAGCAGTATTCATGGCCGCAGCAGCCTCCAGGTAGGCAGTACATGTCATGTCATTAATACACAAATAGAAAAATGTAATATTATTATTAAGAAATTATTAAATTTTTTTAAATACATGTCAGCAAGTGGCTGACATCCAGAAACCCTGCCAGTGGCTTTTAGGAGTCGTGTGTGTGATGCAGGTCATGTTGTTGTTTCCTGTGGAACGATTGTACCTGCTGGTTCCAGGTCGTTCTTCTGATAAGTCTTTTCACTCGTCTGTCTGAAATCGTGTGGGGAGCGCTTGGTCGTGGCTGGTTTATCGTAAATAAATAAAAACCCTGCAGGGGCAACGCCAGGTTTATGGCCCCAACAGTGCTCACTGGAACCTTCAGTAACTTAGAAGTTCTTCTGTAGCCGATGCCATCAGTCTTAAGTGTGCAAAGGTCTTGAGAGAGCTTGTTGGTTTTACCCATCATGAGACGCTTCTTGTGTGAAACCTGGCTAATGAGGCCATAGTTGGGACTGAACCGGCTGATATTAATTTGCACTAAGTGGCAGGATTGCTCTGTAATTACTCATAAATGTGTCTTTTTGCACCTTTCTTTCTGTCCAATACATTTCCCCCGTGTCATTCTTCATTGTTAGACGTCATGTATGGACATCTATGGTGGCGCTGGGTGATATGAGGAAAATGTAATATCACAATATTTTTTTGCTATATCACAAAACACGAAATAAATCACGATATGTTTAAGTTATTTTCAACCATATAGGATCTAAATTTGCACTTATTCAAACCGACCATTCAGGATGGTTTTCTATTGTCAACATAAAAATGATCTGAATGAACTGAAATGTTTTCTTTTAACCATCAGCTGCACACAGGATTTTCACAGATTACAGTACAATCACAGTAAGTCTCTTTCTGTGGTCAACACTAGACTTTAACATCAAAAGATCACAGCAACAAAAAACGACGTCAAGAAAAAAATCATGAGTCAAAATAAAACGACTGAAATGAAAAAGCTGCTCTGTTGTTCTTATAAAAATGGCAAAATAAAAAAAATGGATGACATCAAATTACAGAAACAAGTCGAGACAGTGACTATAAAACAGTTTATTTAATGTTTGCTTGGTGTGCAGGGAGACGTTGACATGCAGGGTTTAAAACATCGTTACTTTTGCAGCGAGATTCATTCTCTCACCGTCTGAAACTCCTGATGTCGCCATATTTTTACCTGTTCAGTTCAGTTCAGTTTTATTTATACAGCACCAAATCACAACAACAGTCGCCTCAAGGTGCTTTATATTGCACAGTAGATCGTACAATAATAGATACAGAGAAAAACCCAACAATCATATGACCCCCTATGAGCAAGCACTTTGGGGACAGTGGGAAGGAAAAACTCCCTTTAAACAGGAAGAAACCTCCAGCAGAACCAGGCTCAGGGAGGGGCGGAGCCATCTGCTGTGATTGGTTGGGGTGAGAGAAGGAAGACAGGATAAAGACATGCTGTGGAAGAGAGACAGAGATTAATAACAGATGTGATTCAATGCAGAGAGGTCTGTTAACACATAGTGAGTGAAGAAGAAACACTCAATGCATCATGGGAATCCCCCGGCAGCCTGCGTCTATTGCAGCATAACTAAGGGAGGATTCAGGGTCACCTGGTCCAGCCCTAACTATATGCTTTAGCAAATAGGAAAGTTTGAAGCCTAATCTTGAAAGTAGAGATAGTGTCTGTCTCCTGAATCCAAACTGGAAGCTGGTTCCACAGAAGAGGGGCCTGAAAACTGAAGGCTCTGCCTCCCATTCTACTTTTAAATACTCTAGGAACAACAAGTAGGCCTGCAGAGCGAGAGCGAAGAGCTCTAATAGGGTGATATGGTACTACAAGGTCATTAAGATAAGATGGGGCCTGATTATTTAGGCAGGCATCGAACTCCAGGCCTCGAGGGCCGGTGTCCTGCAGGCTTTAGATGTGTCCTTGATCCAACACAGATGATTTAAATGGCTAAATCACCTCCTCAACATGTCTTGAAGTTCTCCAGAGGCCTGGTAATGAACTAATCCTTTGATTCAGGTGTGTAGACCCAGGGTGAGATCTAAAACCTGCAGGACACCAGCCCTCGAGGCCTGGAGTTGGCAAAGCCTTATTTAAGACCTTGTATGTGAGGAGCAGGATTTTGAATTTTCACCATCGTACGTAGAAAGACTCACAATACATCGAGTTTATTTGTTATATTGTTTGATTTAAAGTTGTTTCTCTGCATGTGTGGATTGGATGGGTTGTTACCAACATCTAGTGAGAATTTCATGTGAACATCACCTTTAGAAATATATGTAGACAATTGGTGATGCGTTCAGTATGTTTTACGTGTGTGTGTGTGTGTGTGTGTGTGCTCACAAACAGAGGTTGGTTGTGTTACTGAACTCCCTGACTGTGAGGAAGCCCTGGGTGGGCTCTGGTGACAGACTGCCTGCTTTGCTGTTTGGATGATTATTCAGTTTTTTGTGTTTTTTCTGGCAGATTTTGATGCGCTCCTTGGTGGCGAGGTGGGGGGGGTGGAGTTTGGGAAGTTTCCATTCGGTGCCTGTGAGGAGCCAATAAGGTAAAAACTGATGATACTTTCTAAAAATTACAGTCACATGTTTTCTGCACACTGAGCAGTCGGTGTGACGGCTTTGTTGCTTATCACGTGGTCTTGGAGCCTCTTCATCATCATCCTTATCTGTGGGTCTGAGGAAGACTTACTTTGTTTGCTGTTACTGTGTTTCTGTTTTTCACTTTTGTAGTGAACTTCATCTCGCAACAACCTGGCCTCATCTTATTGAAGGCATAGTTGTGGATAATGACGTGTACAGGTAAGGCTGTGTGTGCAGTGTTCTGGTGTACTGTACTAAGAGCAGCTGCAACATACCAGCTAGTTTGTTTTGTTACCTCGCAACACTCAGCCTCACTGCAACTGTGTCACCAGCTGAGCCACGAGGAAACCGATGGGCTCAAATTGTGGTCATAAATATTTTGTACTTGTGAGTTCAAACTCACACACTGCTAGGGAACCTGAGCGCAGAGTTTTACACACAGTTTGTTGCTTTGTGTCTGTAAGATGACCTTAACAAAAAAAAAATTGTAACTCGTGTAAATATTTTTTACAAACACACAAATTCTCATCTGTAGATGCACAAACATGAAATCTTCAGATATTCTGGCTTACAAGGTTACAAAGCTCACAACTACACATTTGATTTACAAGTACAAATGACCACAATCTGAGCCCATAGAAACCAGCACTAATCAGCCAGTGACCACAGCTGATGCTAGCGTGGGCTAAAGTGCACCACACTGAGTGATGAGGTACCCGGGCTAGAAAGACAACTCCAGTTTGAGGCGCATGTCCTCCTGACATTTGGTGTTTGTGTTAACGATCCAATGGAAAAGCTTTGATGGGAGTGAGCTGTTCACTTGCACTATAGCACACAAAACGCTGCGCTGAGCACTGAGTGTTGCATCCGTGTACACACTGCATTGCTTCATATTTCACTCGTAAAGTAGGAAATGGGTGGAGCAGTTTATTAAAAGGGTAAACGTACATGGGTTTGATTGTAAGGCCCAAACAGAGCTGGCACAGGTCTAACAAGCATGAAGGGACAAACTGAGTGTGACATAAGGAAATGCTTACATGTGTAATTATCTTGATTACTGGTGAAGGACTACGTCACATGTAATCAAACATGACTCATTACTTATAAAAACCCTTTAACTAAAAGTGTATCAGAAACTCTCCTCTACTGTTTACTCTGGTTATCACCCAACAGTGACCTCGACCCTCTTCAAGCTCCTCACTGGTCAGTTCGAGTCAGGACGGCTGAAAATCCTCAGTGTTTACTGGGTAAGTTAAGCTGATCAGTGGGACACTCAGGGACAGAGACCATGATGCTTTGGGGCAGACCACAGAGGTTTTACTAGTCAGTACAGATTTCAAACACACCGCTACATACTACATTAAGGTCAGTGCATTAAGTGCACTGACCTTAATGTTGTATTTTTCTGGTTGCTAATACACTTGGATCCATTACAAACATACACATTGTTGTGTGATGTGTGAAGACTTTTTATGGCTTTGTTTTTTGTCCAAACAGCACAGAGGAAACTATTTCTAAGCTAAAATTCATGCATCAAATGATGCGCAGCAGATAAGACGGATGTAATCAAGCTACCGATAGAAAGAACATAGTGAAGGACAAATAAAGTGTCTTTTTTTCCTCATTGTTCTATGTGTAGGCCTCCTACTTCCTCCCACAGTCCAAAGACATGCAGTTAGTGGGGACAGGTTCATTGGGGCTCACGGTGTGAATGTCTGTCTCTGTGTTTGCCCTGCGGCAGACTGGCGACCTGTCCAGGGTGTGCCCCGCCTCTCATGACAGCCCCAAGCACTTTACATGTGATGTAAAGTGGACTTTTCTTTTGTTGCCACGTCCATGATTTAGAAAATGTTACACAGATGTTGTCCTGCTTCGCTGTGCTGAAGCGTGTGCTTCATGAAAAGTTTGAATAAGAAAATATCAGGTCAGTAACTGTTTGTGTTCCCTGTAGGTGAGGCTGTGACAGAGCTCTTTAAACTCTGCTGTAGGACTGAGTGTACAGAGGAGATTCCTGGAAGAGGATACGCTGAAGATGAGGGCAAAGGTCAGGTTCCTGGCTTTACTTGTTGAGTGACCATACTGCATTCTGGAAACGTGCGTAGCTTACTGGGAGATCTGGGCATCTGTGCTGACCCGGGCCTCAGCAATTGAACAGAAACTCTTGGATGTGTTTGTCGTCTGTAGAAAACAGTGATATCAGCTCTGCTTTGTCCAAGCTGACCGAGCCAGCAGCAACTGTGCCCATTTCCAAACTGTCTGTCTCCAACATGGTGCACAGTGCCCGGAAGCACATTCGCCGCCATCGATGCATCGATGAGTCGCCCCTTAACACCGAGATACTCAATTCTGTCCTTCTGGTAAGAGTTAATCATGTAACCTGTTTAAAAGGCATTAACTAGTCGGAGTTGACTAATACTTGACTGAGTTTTAATGGTTTCAGCTCATTTTATGAGGAAACTGATTCTGACAGAAGAGGTGTGGATCCTGTGTTAGGAGACGGTGAGCGTGATATTCAGAGCAGCAGAGACCTCGGAGCGTGTGGTAGTTTGACTCGTACTGATGTGGCTCCTCTGCTTCTTTTCACAAACAGTTTTTCCTTCCTGGTCACTGTTGAGCCCGTCACACTCAGCAGCTCGAGCTCGAGCTAAGACAGCCTTGAATCTTAAAACTACAGCCGTAATTGCATTTATGTCTTAGAGTGCTGGCCAAAGATATTGATCCCATCTGACAGCAGCTCAGTAAAGCACAAGAGCGTCATCTTAAACAGGATATCAGGCAGCGTTCTTATTTTTATTGTCTACTTCTGGTCACATCCTGCTTTTGCCACTGAGCGATCAGCATCCTGTGTTTTATCATGAAGTGATGACTACGTGAGCTGCACTTGTTTAATTCTTCTAACATCTATAAAACAACAGAGTTTCTAAATGACAGACTTATTTATTTGTGTTTGTGTCTCAGTATCTGTTTCCAGATGCTGCTGTGGAGAAGTCTGACTGTAAGAATAACACTCAGCTGTCCAACTCCAGTGGGACATCGGAGCAAGAGAAAACCTCTGATTATGTATGTTTGCCTCTTCACCACTCGCACACTCAAGGTTACACTCAGGTCAGGTCCAATATAAGTTTCAGAGTGAAGACAGGCTCAGTGCTGTCAGTACTTTGTCAGGATTTTTATTGATTTCATGGTCTTTTCCCTCGTTGTAGAACCTTTTCCACCAGCTGAAGTCGGCCCCCAGTGACAGTCTGACCTACCGTCTGGCTCTGTGTGTGTGTCTGTTCAACTATTACTACGGTGGGCTGCGGGCTGTTCTCTAAGTAAATATATTTCTAAAGGTGCTTTGATGTGAAATTATCACCAGATGTCGGTAACAACACTTCCAATCCAGACGTGCAAAGGAATCAAACCACAGATGAAGTTGTGTAATAATACAAAGTGACACAGGGACATTTATTTATTACTTTATACAAATGTTGGTGATGACAGTTCATGGCAGCGTCTGTATGGAGAAACCAGTCCCATCATTGCTCATGACTTTGGCCCACTCACCACACAAACAGTCTATAAATCCCGAATGCTCCTTGGATCCTTCCCACAGATTCAGCTCAGGTGATTGGCTGGGCCGTTCCAGCAGCTTTACTTGATTTCTCTGAAACCAACCGTTTCCATTGGCTGTGTTTGTGATCATGGTCTTGCTGAAACATCCATCCTTGTTTCATCTTCATCATCCTGGTAGATGGCAGCAGATTCTAATCAACAATGTCTCCATTCATCCTTCCTGGAGTTATGTTTAATGTCTCAGTGCTGTACGCTGAATAAACAGCCCCCCACCAGGATGCTCCCACCTCCAGACTTCAGTGTTGCTGTGGTGTTTTTGGGGTGAAGCCACCCAAACATGGTGTGTTTACAGCCTTCAAAGAGTTCAGTTTTGGTCTTTTGTGACCAAACTATATTAAAGATAAAGCATATTGTTGTACCTATGCATTACACTGGAGCAGAGCTTACATACACTCAACAAAAATATAAACGCAACACCTTTGTTACTGCTCCCATTCCCCATGGGATGGACGTAGAGACCTAAAATTCATTCCAGATACACAATATAACCATCCCTCCCAAACAGTGGTCACAAATCAGTCCAAATGTGTGGTAGTGGGCACATCTGCCATATTGAGATAATCCATCCCACCTCACAGGTGTGCCACATCAGGATGCTGATCTGACATCATGAGTAGTGCACAGGTGTACCTCAGACTGCCCACAACAAAAGGCCACCCTGGAATGTGCAGTTTTGTCTCACAGCAAAATGCCACAGATGCCACAAGCAATGAGGGAGCGTGCAATTGGCATGCTGACAGCAGGAAAGTCAACCAGATCTGTCGCCCGTGCATTGAATGTTCATTTCTCAACCATAAGCCGTCTCCACGGGCGTTTCAGAGAATATGGCAGCACATCCAACCGGCCTCACAACCGCAGACCTCGTGTAACCACACCAGCCCAGGACCTCCACATCCAGCAGGTTCACCTCCAAGATCGTCTGAGACCAGCCACCCAGACAGCTGCTGGAACAATTGGTTTGCACAACCAAACAATTTCTGCACAAACTGTCAGAAACCGTCTCAGGGACGCTCAACTGCATGCCCGTCGTCCTCATCGGGGTCTTGACCTGACTCCAGCTCGTCGCCGTAACAGACTTGTGTGGGCAAATGCTCACATTCGATGGCGTCTGGCACGTTGGAGAGGTGTGCGCTTCACGGATGAATCACAGCGCTTTGTGTTCTGCGTCCTGATTGGCTGCAGACTATTGTTGATCTCCTCCGTGCCGTCTCTCCTGTACAGTACAGAATCGCTTATTCATTGATTCATTAATGATTCATTGATGTTGAATTATCTCTCAGCTGCTCTGTTCTCATGTGCTGGACCTGAAAACACGGTTTGATCTTTGGTTTCTGTAATACTGGACTTATTTGTCTACGAAGGTTTGAACTTTGAGAGCTTAAACAGGAGAGAAACGTGTGAAAATGTTCATGTCGGTCTGAGTGTATAAAGTGTGTAGTGACGGGTTTTACCTTAACACATCTATAATAATTGTAAAAAATAAAGTTGGCTACTTCAGATTTCACCAATCGCATTTTATTTTTAGAACGTAACTCCCGCGATAAACGAGGGAGCGCTGTATACAAATACTGAGAAGTATAAAATTTGAATCCTGTCTCTCTCTGAGGCGCGGGGGGAAAAAATATCGACAAGTCGATCAACATCATCTACAGATACATTCGACATCTCGAGAAATGTAAATCGCCACTTGATTCGTCCATTTGGTTGAAAAACCCGACCTTGAACAAGGAGCGAATATCACACCGGAAACTAAGCGCTATGCGCCGGAAGTAGCATATGCTAAGGCGCACAGGTCTAAGTTATAGGTCTAAGTTCCCCATAATGCACTGGGTGTTTCTTCTTCACTCAACATGTGTTAGTACACCTCTCTGCATTCAGTCCGTCTGCCCCTCATCTATCGATGGATGTTAGAGGCTTTGGTTCCCACTGTCGCTCACAGACGGTCACCTAATGTTTCCTGTGTAACTGCAGGGTCTTTGCCTTATAACATAGAAGCAGCTTGAGGTAACTGTTGTTGTGATGCTGTGTGTGTGTAATAAAGCTCCCTTACTGACAGTGGGTCACCACAGCTTGTAGCTCCATGTATTTGATGTGGTACGTTTGCCCTCGCTGACACAACCCTAAAGGGATTCGTGTGTATGAATAAAGTTTATTGTTCATACAGTTCATTGCTGTATGTCTGTGAAAGGCTGAATGAGGGTTGTAGCTCCCTCAGCAGCTGTGGAGCGATGGCTCGTGGTCACCTGATTCAGCCCTGGAGATGTGGTTGGTTAGACACGCTGCTTTAGTTTACACTACAAACCACACTCACCTGTTTACACTCCTTTTGTGTTACAACCACCTTGTTACACTCAAACACCAGATGATGCATCTGAGCCAACTAAGGATTCACTGAGACTGAAGAAGCTCGAGATCATAAGAATTTGAGGCTCAGCTGATACAGTATCATAGGAGAATCCAACCATTGTATGTCAAGAGACTATAGGCAGTGAAAGCTCCATCTGGAGGAGGAACGACGTGGTTCAGAGCGTTGCCTCCTGCAGCTGGTGACATGTTCAGATTTCAGCTCTGTCGATTAGAAAGTCTGTTTTTGTTTTTCATCTGTGTGTTGCTCTTTCATCCTTTTCTTCTTCCTGTTTCTTGCATCAAGCTGGCTGACTTCACCACTGATGAGGTAACCATGAGCAGTAAGCCTCGTGTCGCTCACAGTTACATTTAACATAGTGCGATAAACACACTCAGTCATTATAAGGTACATCCTCTAAAGGTTCACATAACAGACAAACAGGATAATAAAAATAATCTGGTTCTTTGCAGCGTCCTCAGATGAACAACACACGACATTATTACACGTCTCAGTATTTGTTACACTGAACACAAATATAAACACAACACTTTTGTTTCCATGAGCTGAACCGGATCCTGACTGGTTTTGCGACATGTGTGTCATTGTGCTACACATGTACGGCATATTTCAGAGTGGCCTTTTATTGTGGGCAGTCTCAGACACACCTGTGCAATATTCATGCTGTCTAATCAGCACCTTGACATGCCACACCTGTGAGGTGGGATGGATTATCTCAGCTAACGAGAAGTTCTCACTAACACACATTTAGACAGATTTGTGAGCAGTGTTTGCGAGCAATGTTCCCTGTAATGTTTCACGTGTCTGAACACACAAACTCCCTGAGCGTCCCTTGGACCACTGTGAGCAACAGCAGACGTGTGCACTGTGGTCACACCAGCATCCAAGAATACTTTTACGCAACAAGACTTCTTCAAAAAAGTAACTGAGTTTTGCAAACAGAGTTTTTTGCAGCTGTTTACCTAAAAATGCAGCCGAGGTGTTTTTTAAATAAACATTTCAAACTATTTGCAGAACAATCAGCTGTTCTGCATCAAATCTGATGCCACACAAATTATTTGTGCCGCTGCAAAAAATAATTTCTGTCCACTATGAGATGAAGGAGAACAGCAGCCTGATACCTGCAGGCCTGACAGCAGCAGATGTGTCACTGCTGCAACACCTGTAAACCATTGTTCTGACACACACAACAAAACTATTGACTACACTACACACTAACTACACACTAACTACACTCTAACTACACAAGATTTGTGCTAAACTTGGCAATCGCATCTCAAACACGCCGTCACTCCTAAAACTTCCCCCTTCCTAAACAACTAAATGTCATGTTGCCATATCATTTTTTGATTGGTCGACATGGTGCATTTTTCCACCAATAGGAAAGGCTGGTGGGGGTTTGTTTTGGTGTTGTTTTTGCTCACAGGCTTTCGAGCGTTTTCCTTATAAAATGGCGTTTTTACCGTTTCTTCCTGCAGTAAATATAAACAACGACAGTATTCAGGAAGAAAACCAAACATTGCAGATATTTTATCATAACTCTGGTTTTACGCGGCCGATCAACACAATTCAAAAACTGGTATAAAGTCCACACTTTGTCCGTCAGTTGTTCCGTCTGTCCTGCTCACATCTCCAATGGTTGTACACGTTGTCATTAACGTGGCTTCACTCCACATCAGCCGCTTTGCTAAAACACCGGTGTCGCACATAAGGACGCTGTCATAGCCTGTCAGCCACGTTGATCAGCTGCGTATATACGAATGTGAATCGCGTGATTGGCTGGACTACGGGATAAGGTGGCCTCGTTCTGATCCCATACGGGAGCAGCCAGTCACTGACTAACACTGCAAAACAGAATCGTTAAAGTTTTCATTTTAATTTCAATTCAGGTGATTTTTCTTTTTTTTTTTTTTTTGTGCGCAACGCAGATTTTCTGTGCAGAGACCGTGCCAGCAGTGCGCAATTGTGCCAGCAGTGCGCAATTGTGCCAGCAGTGCGCAATTGTGCACGCGCGCAGCTTAGAGGGAACATTGCTTGCGAGTGTCGGGTCTTTTGTGTTTGTAGAAAATGTTTCATATCTTTGAGTTGAGCTCATGGAAAACAGGAGCAAAAACAAAAGTGTTGCGTTTATATTTTTGTTCAGTGTAAATGATAAAACATCAGGTTTGACCCAGAATACAGTTTGATCCACATGATGGCGCTGTGAAAAGTGCGCGCTGTACTGGTGGCACCAGTGTCCCCAGCCCACAGACCAGTGCTGCCACTAATCGAGTTTCATTAGCAGCATCTAAATGCTGTTTAAAGGTGGACTTCATCTGTCACACAGGAGCAGTTTGGCTTCGCTTTGCCTAAATAATGACCTGGTGTATTTCTGTATACACACCTGCTAAGGATCAGGTGACTCTTATAATAAAAGGTTAATACGTAAAACCTTAAAAATAAAAAGGGCTGTTTTTAGCAGTATTTAGGCTGCAGTCTGTGTATTATGTCCATGATATTCTACAGTGGGGCAAAAAAGTATTTAGTCAGCCACCGATTGTGCAAGTTCCCCCACCTAAAATGATGACAGAGGTCAGTAATTTGCACCAGAGGTACACTTCAACTGTGAGAGACAGAATGTGAAAAAGAAAATCCATGAATCCACATGGTAGGATTTGTAAAGAATTTATTCGTAAATCAGGGTGGAAAATAAGTATTTGGTCACCTCAAACAAGGAAAATCTCTGGCTCTCACAGACCTGTAACGTCTTCTGTAAGAAGCTTTTCTGTCCCCCACTCGTTACCTGTATGAATGGCACCTGTTTGAACTCATCATCTGTATCAAAGACACCTGTCCACAGCCTCAAACAGTCAGACTCCAAACTCCGCCATGGCCAAGACCAAAGAGCTTTCGAAGGACACCAGGAAAAGTATTGTAGACCTGCACCAGACTGGGAAGAGTGAATCTACAATAGGCAAGCAGCTTGGTGTGAAAAAATCAACTGTGGGAGCAATCATCAGAAAATGGAAGACATACAAGACCACTGATAATCTCCCTCGATCTGGGGCTCCACGCAAGATCTCATCCCGTGGGGTCAAAATGATCATGAGAACGGTGAGCAAAGATCCCAGAACCACACGGGGGGACCTGGTGAATGACCTGCAGAGAGCTGGGACCAAAGTAACAAAGGTCACCATCAGTAACACACTACAACGGCAGGGAATCAAATCCCGCAGTGCCAGACGTGTTCCGCTGCTGAAGCCAGTGCATGTCCAGGCCCGTCTGAAGTTTGCCAGAGAGCACATGGATGATACAGCAGAGGATTGGGAGAATGTCATGTGGTCAGATGAAACCAAAGTAGAACTTTTTGGTATAAACTCAACTCGTCGTGTTTGGAGGAAGAAGAATACTGAGTTGCATCCCAAGAACACCATACCTACTGTGAAGCATGGGGGTGGAAACATCATGCTATGGGGCTGTTTTTCTGCCAAGGGGACAGGACCACTGATCCGTGTTAAGGACAGAATGAATGGGGCCATGTATCGTGAGATTTTGAGCCAAAACCTCCTTCCATCAGTGAGAACTTTGAAGATGAAACGAGGCTGGGTCTTCCAACATGACAATGATCCAAAACACACCGCCCGGGCAACAAAGGAGTGGCTCCGTAAGAAGCATTTGAAAGTCCTGGAGTGGCCTAGCCAGTCTCCAGACCTCAACCCCATAGAAAATCTGTGGCGGGAGTTGAAAGTCCGTGTTGCTCGGCGACAGCCCCAAAACATCACTGCTCTCGAGAAGATCTGCATGGAGGAATGGGCCAAAATACCAGCTACTGTGTGTGCAAACCTGGTAAAGACCTATAGTAAACGTTTGACCTCTGTTATTGCCAACAAAGGTTATGTTACAAAGTATTGAGTTGTATTTTGTTATTGACCAAATACTTATTTTCCACCCTGATTTACGAATAAATTCTTTACAAATCCTACCATGTGGATTCATGGATTTTTCTTTCACATTCTGTCTCTCACAGTTGAAGTGTACCTCTGGTGCAAATTACTGACCTCTGTCATCATTTTAGGTGGGGGAACTTGCACAATCGTTGGCTGACTAAATACTTTTTTGCCCCACTGTACATTACAGTAAAAACAGTAATTATATAAAGAACAGATGGATCAGGATCCTGTCTGTGTCTTTACTATGATCTCAGCTGATAATGAGGCTTGAAAGAGACATGTTTGAACTTTTGCATTGATCAGACAAATAAGCCTGCATGTTTGCATGAGCTTTAACTGTAAAACATGAAGCCTTTATTATTAAAAAAACAAAACCCTTTTGGTGTCATACAGGTAAGAAAGCAGCGAAGCGTTTTTCTCTCTAACAGATGTTTCATCTGTTTTCTCTGCCGTTGCTCTGATGGGACCTGCAGGGTGTTTTTGGTGACGTGGAGGTTTGCACAGTTGCTGCCTGTGGTGTGTGTAGAAATGTTCATGTTCTAGTCCCACTGTGAAGCACATAGACGTGTCCTGACTTCCTGTCTGTCCCACACTCTGTCTCTGTTTGTTGCTGCCAACAGTACAAGTCATCTTTGCAGATTTTACTGAATTAACAAAAACATATTTACTGAAAGACTTATTCAGTAAACATGTTTGTTACACTGAGACTGAAACAGAGATCCCTGTTTACGCTCATAGAAAACGAGCCTCTGTTTTACTTTATTGAAATCAATTCTAATCACAGACAGGATCAGCAGCGTGCAGCTGCAGTGAGGTGTTGGTAGAGGAGCTGTGTTTGTGAGCTGTAGTCTGGATCAGGTCTCTGTGGGAGACTCGGTTACAGTACTTCTGAATATCCACGTGTCCACCTCACACAGCACATTTCTTCAGAATCGGTTGCTGTTTGCTAACATTTGACCTTTGCCCTTTTAGGCTGCCCTTCTGGCGCCCGTCGATGAGGACTTGGGATCTGACAAGAAGCAAACTGGGGGAAGCAGCAGAGTACCAGACTTCCCTCCTCCAGCAGGCCGGGAGATCTTGTTGCGCACCTGTGTGCCGCGACCAGCAGCGTACTCCAAGGCGCTGCCTCAGCGGCTCTTCTGTGTCCTGATGAGGGAGGAGTTTAGGTTGACCGGAGCCTTTTCCACAGACACGTCCTCCTTTTAAGTCCTGTGAACAATTCACACCTGGGATGAAGATAAGTGAAGGACACAGGATGGAGACTTTCACATGTATGAATGTGGCCATGGAGTAAGATCATAGAAATACATTTCTTCATTTGTTTGCTTTATTTGTAAGAATGGTGCAATATTTCAGCATCTACGGCTCGCCCAAGCTTAAAAGCAGGAAGCAGTATATTACTGGCATTGATTAAGAAGCATTTATGGCTTTGTCTGGAAATATGTGAAACTAAATCCTTCTGTGTATTCATAAATCTGCAGCTTCCTGCAGCTGTGATAAAACAGTTTCACACTAAAACCTTCATTTTACCTTCAAAGCTTCTCTTGATGCCTTTTTAAGGAAATGAAATTTGTCGTTAGGATGGAGTTCCCCATCCTGCACTCACCACACGCTAACACAACCTTCTCAACTCTGATATTTAGTAGATTATATTTCAGTTGCAGGGATTGGTCCTGATGGTAAACATGAGAGCCGGTGAGGACTTCATGGGTCGTTTCAGCTGAGCTCCATCCTCCAGCATGTCCTGCTGCTGGATTAACACACAGCTGTTTGTTTGCATCCAACCAGAACCAGACCGTGCAGTTCTTATTCCTGTTCATAAGCTGATTGTTCAAACATGAAGCTCTTTGACGTTGTATAAAAACTGAAACGACACTTTACAGCTGACTGTGATGTTTTAAATGGAGCTGGTTCCTCGAGGCGCGTCCGACAGCATGAGGGGAAACTTGGTTTTGTCATATTTTCTTTGTTTTGTTAAGGGTGTATCCATCCCATGATACAGACACATACAGTTTAAACGATGTTTAATGTTAATCAAAACTTCTAAGATCCAGGTTGAATAAAACAGCATTAGGTGTGTGATTTCACTCTGCTCCACACACCTGCGTGCTCCAATCAGAGACACCAGAGGAACAGGTGATGAATGTGATGGGGAATGATAGGTTTGTAGCATAAACCTATTCGCTGGAACGTTAAGGACAATCTGCTACGCAGCAAAAAGCAAGACTCAAGGTACCAAAGTTCTCTGGTTCACTCATGCATGAGGGAGATCTGGCTGGAGCCAAGTGTCGTCCCACCACTTGACCTCCGTCAGACTCTCAGCCAGACTCCCCAGAGCACTCCTTTTATTGTGGTGACATGAATATGCATTGGGTCATTAACATATAACATCTTACATAGGTATACATGTGAACAAAGAATACTGTGTGTGTGAGGTCAAGATGTGACCCTGTGAAGACTCCCCAAAGCTGGTGCCAGGAGTCTAACAGGTCCATCTAAACAAAAGGCTCTTACACTCAAACAGATATACATGTGTTTGCTATACCATATATCAAGAAAAGATAAAACCTCTCCTAGGGGGTGTGATCTATGCCAGAACACACTCTGTAGAGGAGTGAACGCACTCCCCTCTTCATGCTACACAGAGTTGTTACAGACCTCCTAGGATGAGACATTCTTTCAATCTACAATTGATTATACACTTCTAAGCATATATGAGTAAATGTTTCTAAGCATAAATGACAATCAACAATACAAAACCTAACATTCCCCCCTTTATTGACCTTTATGCTAGAAAAGTTTCCAGTTATGAATACCTCATGTCTGACAGTTTCAATGCCAACATTGTTATACTCAGCATACGTCAAATCACCCTAAATCACTGTAAAAGTACAGAGTTTAACAAAGGTATTAGCGGATATCCCATTCCCCATTGATCTCATCTCATGGCAAACTGCATCCTACAAACAAACAAAGAAATTGTTAATTTAATAGTGAAAATAAGAAGATAACATTTTCAAAAACATCCCATCTTGGTGATGCTTCCTCCGGGTGTGCAATCACATGTCTCTCTGCAGAGTGGTTTGAGTTCTGCAGGGTGTCATAAATGTCTCTTCCAGTTGTTTCCATCACTGTCCATAGGACCAGAGTCCAAATGTATGTAGAATAGACATTCAAACATACCAGTTAGTTTTGTTGTTTGTCAACATGGGTCTCAGCTATTTCCAAAGCTGCAGACCTCATAGGAAACTGCTGTTATCACCACCATAGCTTCTGGTTCCTGTGCTTTTCACAGAATCATGATGTCATCCTTAGACTCCTTCCAACGCTGCTGAAGGTTTAAGGCAGAGCACGTCGTACACCTTAGTTGTCTTCCTCAGCGTCAACATTGAATCTTTCATTGTATTTAAAATCTTGCTGTGGGAAGTCTCCTCTTGATCTCCTGGAAGCTCAGTAGCACAGCTCTCTGTGTGATGTCTGCTGTGCTGAAGATGATCTCTGATCCTCCTGAAGTCTCTCTCCTGGCCTCAGCTCCCATCTTGTGGACGATCCTCTCAGGCACTCCTTTTCGTCATGGATAGTCCTGATTTTGGGCCTGCTGGATCTGTCTCAAAACATTCAGGGCGTCAGTCATGTTTGATGAATGTGCGTCTTCTTTATGTAAATGCAGCATGTGTTGTTGAAGAGGACACAAAGTCCCCTTTCTCTGCTAATATCATAGAGTAGTTCTTCCCTGAGAGTTGGTCCAGGAACATATATAGTGTGGGGTATGTTGTCGTGCTGGGTAGATGGGAACAGACATAATAGTCTGTATTTGCCGATTCTGCTTTTGTTCTGTCGTGGATATAACGGTACCAGGCATTATTCATCCATGGAGGGATGTGGTCTTGCATCATGTCTCTTAGGTGAGAGTTGTCATGTGTCCATCCTCTCTGCCTTCCTCCTGGTTCAGCTGATTCCGGCACCAGCTGGGGTCCTGTAAAGGTGAGCGTCGTAGTCAAGGTAACCAAGAGGGTCCACCTTCCCATGGTTGCACACAGGTGCGTCACGCCTCGCACTTGGTTGCCCTAGAGTTGATCAGAGGCTGGAGGTTGAAGTGCGAGCTTACCCTACGGGGGCTCAATCAGCACTCCCCCCTCACCAATGAAACAACCAAGTGTGAGATTTCTCTATTGTGCTGTCTTGGGGGTGCCGGGGTTTCCTGGGACCTCGACCTCTTTGCAGTGGCTCTGATAAATCCAGGAGGGTCTCTCACTATTTTGCAGGCAGTTGAAATGGTCCTTGCTGTGGCTCCAAGGTCTGATCCCATGATGGGCCCCAACCAGCTTGACCTTTGACCTCAACCACTGCCTGGGCTGTCCGCTATGCCTGGAATGTTTCTCGCGTCTCACTGCTGCACCTGTATTTCAGAAAAACTTCTATTTGGAGAGCATGTCAACAATCATCAAACCACATTCTTTAGTTCAGTGAACTTCACTTATAGGCCATCAAAGCCTCATCTGAACATGTAAATAAACGGTTAATCACACAACTCACTGCAACAATAATAGTAAACATTGTTTAGTGTTAATTCTGGACCCCACCACTTGACGCATGGACACTCTCATGCGTCAACTCATCAAACTCAGATTCCTGTCTGAAAGAAAAAGGGTAGCCAGATCATGTCCCAGGCAACAGCAGGGCATCTCCTCCCCTGGAGCAGCACCACCCTGGACCTATAATCCTGCAATAAAAATGTTAGTGTGTTTTGCATATTAAATTTGCTTAACACCTGGCTCTGCCAGGAGCCTGCATACACACCATCATGGCCTGGAAAACAAGATCTGAAAATGAAATTAAACTTCACACTTATAAAGAATTATATCATAAGAGTAATAAGCATTCAGCACGGGCAAGACAAGTGTCATGTGCAGGTTTTCACAAATCAGTAAACCACAACTATTACCCTAATTTGCCCCAGACATGGATCATCCCATGTGCTCAGTTAACATTAATGTAATCGGTGACTTCTCTTAAGTAAAGTCACTCAACTCATCAATCACTATGAGCTCAATAGCCCATCTCCAACTATTCCATAAACAATCCCTTATTTGTTTTTCACATGTCACTTGTCCGCTTCTGCTGAATCCTCTACATGCATTCTCAGAAAAACAAACATTAGCAACACACATTGATTATCCTGGTATAAATCATCTAGCCACATGAAGAACTGTAATGCTGTAGAGAAGAAATGCAAATGTTAGCGCTGCGCAGGTGTCTTGTCAGTCTTGTCAGCTTTTGTCAGCTTTTACCAGTCAGTCAGTTTTTTTTTTTTTTTCCCCTTTCACTCATCCATTCATGCATTCATTCTTTCTTTCTTTGCTGATAGTGGAACCCATCGTCGCATTTAGTTTCCACTCTCAGCAAAATGACGTCATTTCAAAAAGAAAAAGAAGAACTTTAGTTCGGATTACATCGCTGAATCCTTTTTGGACAGGAACTTACTTCCTAATTGTCCCAAATAAGTGGCGTTCTCCAGAGCCCATTTTAATGTGGAGAAACTCACTTGTAACAATTTCCTCGACGTCGTGCCGTACAGCGCTTTCTGTTCTAATCGTGCAGATCTGCTCAAACGACAGAGATTATCGAACAAAACTTTCAGTGCACTGTGAAAGTATCAAAATAAAAAGGCCTTGTTAAGTCATGACACAAGCTCCTCATCTCAGGAGGGTAAATCGTACCATTAGCATGGTTCATCATACTATCATACTAATTGGCAGGCTCAACTTCACAACAGAAGAAAAATCATCAGCTAGATTCACTCCAAACCAACCATCAGCTGCACAACACACAACATAAGCCTAATGTCTTATTAGCTATGAGTTTAGTCACCAGGTCTGTGCTCTTCACTCATTTAAGCCACAGATTTTATTCAGTTTTCCTTTTTCCCTTCATCATAAAACATGTGACATGTTGTCATGCACTTCACAAAAGAAGTTTGTTCTGACGTATTCAGAGTTGTGTATCTAAATACAGGATTCACTCGCACATCAAAACAGGAAACTCAGTGTTTTAGAGTCTCCACTCAACACACAACAAACTCCAAACATCCCATTCACTCGTGCTAGAATTCAGTCACCTTTCATTAATCTAAGAACGATCAACTAATTTGCATATCAGCTATTAACCCACTAAGATGACAGGACAACAGAAAAGCATGTTCAAAATAGTATCACAAAAGACAATTTCCCTCATACAGTAAATTACTTGTGCTGCATCAATCAAGCAGGAAGCTTCTCCCAATTTACTATATCAACAACTAAATTTATTGTCTGATCACTGGTTGGTCAAACCAGAATCTTTTTTCCCACAAAAGTTAAATTGTTGTCCTGCAACCTAGAGAGTCAATTTTTTTTTGCATTGGATAAATTCAGCATTTGATAACAAGTGTCTGCTAAATTGACACTATTTTAACACTGATGAAAGATAAGCTAATTTTCATTGCATGGGTGTTTGTGTTATTAGGCAGGTCTAATGCATGTCTGTGGAGCTGCATCTCCAGCAGGGCATGTTCTTAAAGCTGCCTTTCCTACACACTTCTCTGCTATTATTTAATCATTTCTTAACTAATGTGCTATGAGTCCACTGGTTTTTGCATCACACTAAGTGACCTGGACAAAATGACAGACTCACATGCTTAAAATGTTGTCTAATCTTCATGAGCTCTCTTGTTTTGTATTAGTAGGGTTAATGCATGTTCTGCTTGTGTGTGTGATTTTGTATATGTTTCTATTTTTGCAGTGTTTCAGACTCCTTCACAATTTTCCAACTTAAGCAGTCAGTTTTGTTTTTCCCAGGTTTGCTAACCCAAATTTTGATTTCCCACATTTAAATAACAGCATTCCTCTGTGTTTCTACTTACTCTCACTCTGTTGTCCTCTCCCACTTCAACAGACCAACAGCCGGCAGTTCTCCTTCAGCTTTGTCCTGTGTTCCACTGTCTCTTCTTGCCATTTTACTCCACAGGTGGCAAATGTCAAACTCCAACAGTCTCCTCAGTTCTTCTCAAAAGTTTTCTTCACATGCACAGTGAAGTTGCAGCTTGTTGTAAACACAGTGCCATTCATCCGATCAGTCAGGATGATGGGTTTGCTCTTCTTCTCTGATGCTGTTTGTCCATACTGCTGCTGCTTGCTGGGACTCTTTGTTCCTGTCTCTTTATCTGCCATGTTATTGCTCTTTGGAGCTGCATTCCTTGTCTTCAGGGAGGAGTGAGCTTGCTTGTGAGGTTGAGAGACACATGGTGCTATAAATAAGTCAGCCAGAAACTTGGCCTGCATGTTTTCAATGATGTTAAACTATAACTTTCTTCCGACTGCTGCATGTGGAAAATTGATTCAGGTCTGCTTTTCACCTGAAAGTGACAAACTAAGACATGTTCATTATTATCATCACTGCTTAATCAACACACATCTCTCTCTCTGTGTGTGTTTTTGTGAACAGTCTTTTCTTAAAAGCAGAAAATGAGATTGTAGATGTTTTTGGCTGATCAACACAAAACCTTTTTCCTATAATTATTTTTCATCTACAATGTACATTTTGTCTCTTTTTCACTCTTTTGTTGCTTTTTTTCTTTACAATAGCTGGTGACCTGCAGAATCACCGCTCTCACAATCAAAGGCAATTACTTTTACACAGCGCACAAAAACACTGTGATGTCAGACACATTCACACTCACTTTGTCATCTGCATAAATAACTCATATGGCTAATGATATGTGCCATGGTGAACCATAAATATGATCACCAGTTTATTTAATTATTTTTAACCCAACAAAACAAATAACAGAAACATGATGCTGATGCTATGAACACTCGAGTCAAGATGCAGGGAAACTGCTCACGGAAATGCTGCACACTCCAGTTATCAGTTATCAGAGCTCTGTTTCCCTCTCTTTGAGTAGTTCTCAGACAGCTCTCGATCTGATAATGTGTAGCTTGCTCATCAGCTCAGAAGAGACCGCAACGCAACATCACACAGTAGTTGCATGCTCTGCCCACAGTGGCAAAGACTTGCACTTTCATATTCAACACAGCTTCTCCATCATGTACTTTTAGATGTGTCATACAGGGTTCAGCATATTAGTTGTTTAACCTGAAAGCACTAGTGGGAACACTAGTGCTCTATATCTCAACAATGGCTCATAATAAGACAACAGTCTTTCACACAGGTCAAGTGCCTCTATGCACTTCATTAGTTTAAATATTTGCCTATATCACTTCACCTCATATGTCATTGTACTGAACTTGAGCAACCACAAGCTTAATGCAGATTACTTTTAACAACTATCCACCTCAATTAAATCTATGGTCTGGCTGTTGTCGATCAGGGCAAGCTAAAGAATAAACATTTTGTGTCAGCAAGGGGTGGGGGAAAGCCATTCACCACAGCACATCTCAAGTGCTGCTGATGTGGGCTGGCCTTCTCCACACGCCCTTCAAGGCTGGTGTGTTTTCTGAAAACTTCTAACATTTGAATCTCTTCCATTTATAAGCCTGCGATTAACCGCACGGCTCAGGTCCGCGTGAAACCCGCGCGACTGCGCTCGCGTGAACCCGTGCAGCGAAAGGAGCCGTCGCTCTCTCTCTCTCTTTTTTTTTAAATACTTTGCGCTGCCAGGAGCAAAGTCCAGCATAAAGTCTGTCTCCCTCCGACTCACTCTTGGTTGCTTAGAAACCCATGATAACAACAACAGTCGGTGTCACAGACCACGTGTTCTGCCCCGCACACACTCACACAACAACAACAACAACGACAACAACACAAAATAGGCCTATCGTCCAGCACAGTCTGGACCCCGTGGAACTTCTCAACGCCTCACAAATGGCGAAGAACTCACCTCTCGCTGCACAAAGTAGCGAGGAACTCACTTATCGCTCAAAGTAGCGAACTTCTCAACGCCTCACACAGTGGCGGAGACTGCACAACCACACGGTTATAGAGTCGGGCTCTTTAAACTTACTCGGCGTTGCTTAGCGTGTAATATCAGCCTCGAATCCCGCCGATCGTCATTCATCGAGGAGAAAAGACAGACAGCGAATCCACAGGAACTTCCTGGCTGACGTCAGTCTTTCAGCGTGCCTCTCCTCCCCTCGGTGAATGTCGATTCCAGGGCTCTGGCTCTCGAAGGACCAATTAATGATAGGTTTGTAGCTTGAACCCATCCGCTGGAACGTTGAAGACAATATAATTACACAGCAAAGCAAGACACAAGTAGGCAAAGTTCTTCATGTTTCTCGTGCACGGGAGAGAACTGGACAGACGCCGTTCCTTCGCTTGACCCCAGTTGCTCTCGCCCGCTCTCCCGTACCACTGCTCTTTTATTGAGGTTACATGAATATGCATAGGTTCATTAACATATGACGTCTACATACACACAAAGAGTACCGTGTGTCTGTGTGTGTGTGTGTGTGTGTTACTGCTGATCAAAGGGTCATATACATGAAAGCACACAACAAACATCCTTGGTCAGGAAGAGGGTAGACCCCCCCCTCACCCTAAATGGTTCACCCTAGATAACAAGGTAAGGAAGTCCTGCAGTTCATCTAAACAAAGAGCACTTAGACTAGAACAGACGTAACTACGTTAATCCTACCATAAAACAATAAGACAAGGTACGACCTCTCTCATGCTCCCAGAGTGCTGTCTAATACACACAAAGTTTGCAGACTATCAAGGATCAAAACCTCTACCAATCTACAACTAATTACAAAACTCTAAGCACTAGGGGTGCAACGATACACAAAATTCACGGTTCGGTTCGATACTTTGGTGTCACGGTTCGATATTTTTTCGATACAAAAAAATGTTCATGCCTTTTTAATTTGTCATTTATTAAAATTATAAATATATATTTTAACTCAAAAGTACAGTTTTTAAATTTAACCCTAACCCTTGTGCGTGTTTTTTATTTTGACAGCGAATGCGCACCTGCGGACCACTTATGTGCAGCCCTGGTTATTTAGCTCGTCATATTGCAGCCACAGAAATTCTTTTGTCCATGAAACCATAAAGCTGCACCTTCTTTTTGCCTTATAGTCTGATTTGTCATAACTTCTCCGTTTTGTGGTAAGCTTTTCTTTGGCTGTCACTTCTTCACCCTGACCTGTCTTATTTGGCTCAGCAGAACTGAAATATATATCCTGCTGCTTTTACACAGGCACTCACATAAGCTCAGCGATTCTCTGTGCGATCAACCTCTCACATGTTTAAGCTGCGGGAGATTTCACTTGTCATGTTTGCATAGTAAGCTAACGATTAATAAGACGATGTCAGAGGAATTGGTGCACAATTATCATCACTCACAGATCAGTGCTGGCGCTCTCTATACACAGTTCTCACGATTGCAAAGTGAAAGCAAAAAAACAAGCGCAAATTCAAACGCGATTTCAATGTCACATATTGACAGTGGCTCACCGATGCCAATGACATAATTACCCAGCTACATTTCCGAAAGAATGCAAAAGCATTGACATATATTTTTCCTTCCTACAGTAGCCCGACGGGCAGGGAAGAGAGATTTTGGTAGCCCGACTGAAAAAAATCGCTAGCTCCAGGACGTCGGGCTAGCGATATTGCGAGCCCTGTATCTGATTGAGGAATCACTCATCTTTGGAAAAGAGAGTTTATTACAGAGAAATGGCTCTTTCCAAAATAAAAGCTATACTATCCGCTTCTTCTGGGCTATATTCTCAGCAGCATAAGGAGAATCATGTGCTAACAGCTGTCTAAATGACTCGGCTAAAGTTAGTAGCATGCTTGTTGTTTTTGTCTTTGCACTAGGATGATGTCGGTGTAAATGTGCAGTCATATTCGTTGTGTTCCCACTAGTGCTTTCAGGTTAATCTCGTTGAAATGACCTTAACGCCACAACACGGCAAATCTCCGTTAACGAGCTACCGCCGATCGCTCCGTGCATGGGGCTAGACGGCCAACACGTTAACGAGCTAACTGCGCTAACACACTAGTTCACACCAATGTAATTGAGCATTGCATGGCACATCCAACATACTGTTTTACTTTAGTCCATGACTCGCTTACCTTCAGGGTCATACGTCACATGAAAACCAAAATAATTCCAAACGCCAGATCTGAATGAGGTTCAATTTGCCTGGAGAGCTTAACTTCTGTCTCGCTAGCTTGCCCTGCGCTCTTCCTTCTGACTATGCTGTCTGTGTTGAGCGCTCAGTGGATCTGCGCTCGACAGTGCAGCCTAGGCGGAGTAGTCGAAGACAGATTCACTGAGCGCTCAACACAGACAGCATCGTCAGAAGGAAAATTGATAAAATAAATTACAAATGTTGTATTGTTCGATACATATGCGTACCGAACCGAAAGCACTGTATCGAACGGTTCAATATCGATACGAATATCGTTGCACCCCTACTAAGCACATATAAGTAAATATTTCTAAGCATAAATGTGTCAGGAATCGCTGTGCGGCAGGCAGGAGTTGGACCCAAAATGCAGGACTCACAGACTCGGGGAGGTGAACTCAAAACACAGCTTTATTTGCTGGTAGAACAAACATACAAACTAGACTAAACTGGGAAACCATAAACTAGGGAGACACAGGGAGATCCACACACAGCATGAGGGACGACGTCACGCTGAACAGAGGGAGACGCAGACAGAAATACACAGAGGGTTAACGAGGAAAGTGGGAACACACGGGGAACACAGGTGACACTGATAATCATAACGAGACAGGGCGGGGTGAACTGAACATGACATGTACGGGCGTGAGAGTCACAAAGTAAACAGGAAGTGCACAGAGGTTCAGACAGGAGGAGAGAGAGCACGGGGAAAACACAGACATAACGGGCTGGGGAAACATGAAACAACCACAAAGGGAGACGAGGGCTCATAAATACATAGAGGGCACACAGGGGGAAGAGAGAGCACGGGGAGAACTTAGACATAATGGGCAGGGAAAACATGGAATAAAACATAAGGAGAGACGAGGGCTCACAGATACACAGAGGGGCACACAGGGGGTAAAAGCCATGAAGGGAAAACACTTAGGGAACAACACAACAGGGCAACTCAGAAAACATGGCCTAAGCAAGGAACAAAATACAAACATACAAGAAAACTAAGAACACTGGGCCAACATGGCCCAGGACCATGACAAAATGACGATCAACAATACAAAACCTAACAGTCACAATGAAAGTCTTTCCCACCACCACAGTGATGACAGGGTTGAGAACTGGATCCATCTGTGTCGCTCTGCTTCTAAACAAAGACACAAAGACAGTGTAAGTCAGTCCTTCAACATTTGTATCCTGACCGTCGCCTGAAATAAAGAGCATCTCTGCAGACGTCCAACTACATTTGACTGTTTCAGTTAACACACTCAGTTTACTGGGCTGCAATAACTACAATACTACCACCATAATACTACAGTAATACTAAAATCATAACTGAAAGGAAAATCTGAATAATCACTCAGAGCTGCTTTTCCATGCAGTAGAATTGCTAACATGCTAACACAGTTTAATGAGCAGAGTTGTTCCAAACAGTCAGGCTAAAATGACAAGATAACAATATAAATACATACCTCACAGTAGCTGCACTTGGAGAGTCTCTTTCTGGTGTGGATCTGTTGGTGTTGTCTCAGGTAACGTGGAGATTTAAAAGTCTTCTCACACAGGTCACATTGATAAGGTCTCTCCTCAGTGTGGGTAAACATGTGTTGTTGTAAGACTGCGTCTGTTGTAAACTCTTTGCCACACTGTTCACAGCAGTACACATCATGTCTGGTGTGAATGCGTAGGTGTATATTTCGGCTCCCTCTCCGGCTGAAAGTTTTTCCACAGATGTCACAGCTGTATGGCTTAATTCCAGAGTGGGTAACTAGATGCTTCTGTAAGCTGCTACTTTGAGTAAAAGCTCTGCCACACTGATCACAGCTGTACGCTTTAACTCCACTGTGGATGAGTTGGTGTTTTTTTAGGTACTCCTTCAAGGAAAAATACTTTCCACACATGTCACAGCTGAACGGTCTCTCTCCAGTGTGGATGACCTGATGCTGTTTTAGTGAAGCCTTCAGAGTAAACTCCATCCCACACTCGTCACAGCTGTATGGCTTAATTCCAGAGTGGGTAACTAGATGACTCTGTAAGTGGCTACTTTGAGTAAAAGCTCTGCCACACTGATCACAGGTGTACGCTTTAACTCCACTGTGGATGAGCTGGTGTTGTTTTAGGGAACCCTTCAAGGAAAAAGACTTTCCACACATGTCACAGCTGAACGGTCTCTCTCCAGTGTGGATGACCTGATGCTGTTTTAGTGAAGCCTTCAGAGTAAACTCCATCCCACACTCGTCACAGCTGTATGGCTTAATTCCAGAGTGGGTAACTAGATGCTTCTGTAAGCTGCTACTTTGAGTAAACTCTTTGCCACACTGTTCACAGCAGTACACATCATGTCTGGTGTGAATGCGTAGGTGTATATTTCGGCTCTCTCTCTGGCTGAAAGTTTTTCCACAGATGTCACAGCTGTATGCCTTAATTCCAGAGTGGGTAACTAGATGCTTCTGTAAGCTGCTACTTTGAGTAAAAGCTCTGCCACACTGATCACAGCTGTACGCTTTAACTCCACTGTGGATGAGCTGGTGTTGTTTTAGGGAACCCTCCAAGGAAAAAGACTTTCCACACAAGTCACAGCTGAACGGTCTCTCTCCAGTGTGGATGACCTGATGCCGTTTTAGTGAAGCCCTCACAGTAAAACCCTTCCCACACTCGTCACAGCTGTATGGCTTAATTCCAGAGTGGGTAACTAGATGCTTCTGTAAGTGGCTACTGTGAGTAAAAGCTCTCCCACACTGATCACAGCTGTACGCTTTAACTCCACTGTGGATGAGCTGGTGTTTTTTTAGGGAATCCTTCCAGGAAAAATACTTTCCACACAAGTCACAGCTGAACGGTCTCTCTCCAGTGTGGATGACCTGATGCCGTTTTAGTGAAGCCCTCACAGTAAAACCCTTCCCACACTCGTCACAGGTGTGTTTTTTCTCTCCCTTTCTTCTGTGAGGTTTGTCGGCCTCCTGAGAGCGCTGACTTCTGGCTCCATGTTGGTCCTGCAGTGACAGAGATACAAACAGAGGCAGTGAGTGAAATGCAGTCGTGGAACAAACTCAACCTTCAAACTCCATTAACACTAGTTTTAAACCTGAAGGTGGAGCGTGGCACCAAACACCTTAAAGGTCTCTTATCCCCACCTGCTGGTAGTTCTAACACATTACATCCAACCTGCTGTTAAAGATAATTCATGACTGTTCAAACACTAAAATCATGCCCATCCCTCCTGATTGTACACACACACACACACACACACACACACACACACACACACACACACACACACACACATTATTTTATAATTTAGATTATTTTGTTGTTTCCTATTACATATTTCTATAATTTGTATAGATTTATACAGAATTATTCAGTGATAATAAATCCTATGTTTGTTTATTCTAAAGGAACCCCGTTAGCTTCCACAACAGATGTTGCTCGTCTTCCGTCAAATACTTACATAAAATATTACACAATAAAGTGGATTCAAGATATCCACATAATTTCACTCTTACATCCACAGTGAGGTTTCACAATTGTTCAAATATAAGCAATCAATAATAATAATAATAATAATAATATCAATAACATTGAGGCACATTACACAAATTTCAAAAACAAATCATGTCTTACAATATTTACAACAACTAAAAGCTCTGTAAATCGGCTTTTAAGTGTTCATTGAAGTTTTGAATAATTCTCTAATTTTTTAAGGCAACTTATTCCACTTAAAAGTTGCTCTAAATGTAACAGTTTTACAAAACGTTACTTTTAACTCGAGCATTTACTAAATTGCAGTTTGTTGAAAACTGTGTAATATGATGATGTATTTCATCTGGATACTGCAGCTGAGCAGAATGAATTTGGTGTGTTTAACGGAATTGCTTTCTTTAGAACTACAAGTAAGCCATAGAATATTTTAGCCTGTACAGGAAGCCAAGAAAGTTTATTATGCATTTTATCAATATTAGTATAGTATGAACATCTTCACACTAATCTGGACGCCTTATTCTGGACTAACTGAAGTCTGTTAAGATCTGTCTTATTAGCTGCTGACCAAATGATTGAACAATACTCCAGATGAGACATTACTAGTGCATTAATGACATCTTTCATAATGAAGAAGTGATACACAAAGAGCATTTCATAGCCATAGCTATGCCTTGTCGGCAGAGTTATGTGACATTAGTGATGTTTGTACTTTCAGCGTTAACTTGGTTTTAAAGCCTTTAAAATATACGCCGTTCAATAGTCGACCTTAATCTGACAGAGAATGTGATGATTTTGTGGATGATTAAAGTCAGTCATATATCCACAAACACAACAAGCTGAAAGTCAGTGATGCTGCTCGGTTTGCAGTCCTGAACATCACGGCACAAGCAGGATTCACTGCACTGTTAATGTGAGCTGTGTTATATTGCTGCCTCTGTTCGGTGGTGTCGAGCCAAACGCACTTTAACGTGTGTTTGAACGAGCTGACGGTTCACTCGTTAAGCTGAAAGAAAGATGCTTTAATCACAGCAGTCACACATGTGTCCACTGCACCATCTGGAACTCTTCTTGTTTACACTCGTAATAACACAAACACTAAATCCTGCTTCTCTGGTGCTGTTGTGTAGCAGTGTGTACACCTGAGACTGCCACCTGTCTGTCTGTCCTGCACTCTCTCTCTCTGTTTCTTTCTCTCTGATTGTGGAATAAAAGTATGAACATGTGTTTATAAGTTACACTTGTGTTTGAATCCTGCAGCTTATCACACATTTGATTTCCATGTGTGACGACTGCAAGTGTCCAGAGTGAGGACAGACTGAGGGACCCACTGCTGCACATCATCTGTGAGGCTTTGCAGCCCTGATGATCCACCAGGACAAACTCAGCAGTGTGTGAGGAAGAGGAGGAGGAAGAGCCAGCAGCAGCTGACAGATGGAGAGAATAGACAGACTGTTCCCTGTTTGTGAAGGACTGCTAGGAAAGTTTAACATAACTGTCTGTGCTGAATCAGTCTTATTAGGTAATGTTCAAATAATGTGATCATCCCAGTGTTTCCAGTGTGGGAGAAAGTACTCAGGGCCTTTAAGTTACACACTATGAAAGGCAGCAACAAGTTTAATGTTCAGAAACCTAAAGTCTGTATCAGCAGCAGGATGGAGCTAAAAATAAATGTTGGTTTCAGTTCTATGAAGCTTTGAGTATTTTGGATCAGTAGCTGCTGTGTTTGTTGCATCATATTGCTGTAACTGTTTATATGCTTTATATATTCTGAGCTAAGTTGATCTATAGTGTTACATCATATTCTCATAATCATAATCATGACATATTAATTAATAAACTGGAACGGTATGGGATTAGGGGGGTTGTACTGCAATGGGTGAAAAATTATTTAAGTGACCGGAAACAATTTGTGAAGCTGGGTGTCCATTCCTCATCATGCTTGGACATTGCTTGTGGTGTTCCACAAGGCTCTGTACTGGGTCCAAAATTATTTATTATTTATATAAATGATATTTGTAAGGCATCTGATATATTAAAATTAGTATTATTTGCAGATGACACAAATATTTTTTGTTCTGGGGGGAATCTAAAGGAGCTGCTGGATACAATTACTTCAGAAATGTGCAAAATTAAAAAATGGTTTAACAGGAACAAACTATCGCTAAATCTAAGTAAAACTAAAATTATCTTATTTGGGAATTCCCTTAGAAATGCACAAGTGCAGATTCATGTAGATGGTGTGGAAATTGAAAGAGTACTTGAACATAAGTTTCTTGGTGTGATTATAGATGGTAAATTAAACTGGAAGTCTCATATAAATCATATACATAACAAAATTTCAAGAAGTGTCTCAATCTTGAGTAAAGTAAAACACATTCTGGACCACAAATCACTCCACATTCTCTATTGTTCCCTGATTGCACCGTATTTGAATTACTGTGCAGAGGTTTGGGGCAATACTTACAAATGTTCGCTATCATCAATCTTTATATTACAAAAAAGGGCCATAAGGATAATCCATAAAACTGGTTACAGAGATCATACAAATCCACTATTCTTAAAATCAAAAATTCTAAAATTCACAGATCTGGTTCATTTTCTCACAGCACAAATTATATATAAAGCAATAAATAACCTGCTTCCTGACAATATTCTAAAAATGTTTTCTAAAAGGGAACGGGGATACAATTTGAGGGGGGAATTAAATTTAAAACATCCTCGTATCCGTACAACATTAAAAAGTTTTTGCATCTCTGTGTGTGGAGTGAAGCTGTGGAACAGACTAAGTAAAGATATGAAGCAATGTCCAAGCATGGCGCAGTTTAAAAAGCGGTTTAAGGATATGGTTTTTACAGGGTACAGGGAAAAGGTAGAGATTTGATAGGGTGTTCTTGTCTAATATTTTCATGTGTGTGCGCATGCACGGGTTTGTTGGTATGGGTATATATGTATGTGTATATGTATATAAAAAAAACACCCAGCACGCCCCTGCGGGCGGTTTTATCCTTCAAGCTCGGGTCCTCTACCAGAGGCCTGGGAGCTTGAGGGTCCTGCGCAGTATCTTAGCTGTTCCCAGGACTGCGCTCTTCTGGACAGAGATCTCCGATGTTGTTCCTGGGATCTGCTGGAGCCACTCGCCTAGCTTGGGAGTCACCGCACCTAGTGCTCCGATTACCACGGGGACCACTGTTACCTTCACCCTCCACATCCTCTCGAGCTCTTCTCTGAGCCCTTGGTATTTCTCCAGCTTCTCGTGTTCCTTCTTCTTGATATTGCTGTCATTCGGAACCGCTACATCGATCACTACGGCCGTCTTCTTCTGTTTGTCTACCACCACTATGTCCGGTTGGTTAGCCACCACCATTTTGTCCGTCTGTATCTGGAAGTCCCACAGGATCTTAGCTCGGTCATTCTCCACCACCCTTGGGGGCATCTCCCATTTTGACCTCGGGACTTCCAGGTTATACTCGGCAGATGTTCCTGTACACTATGCCGGCCACTTGGTTATGGCGTTCCATGTATGCCTTGCCTGCTAGCATCTTGCACCCTGCTGTTATGTGCTGGATTGTCTCTGGGGCATCTTTACACAGCCTGCACCTGGGGTCTTGCCTGGTGTGATAGACCCCAGCCTCTATGGATCTTGTCCACTACGCTATCCAGCTGATAGCGTAGTGGTTAGACTACACGCCTTTGGAACAGAGGATCGCAAGTTCGATTCCTGCCTGGGGCGTCTGTATCCAGTAAGGGTCCTAAGGTTAGACCCCCTATGCTAAGCAAGCCTACCGCAGACATGAGCGAGACAGATAAATATGAAGGCATGCCGGCTCGGACGTCGCCCGGATCAACAAGGTCCGCGTCAGGTGTTGAGGAACCAGGGCACCCTGACGAAAAGTGGGCTACTGGAACAAGAAGGCATCGGTGGGCAAGAGACGAAAACAGGGCGTTGTTGGAATGCTACTATGCAAGTAACCCCGGCGGAAGGGGCTACATGAATAGGATGAGGGACCTATGGATTCTTCGATACCCAACATCCACAATGACGGCGAAACAACTAGTAGCTCAGTGTTCCAACATTCGAAAAAAGGGACTGCTCTCACAGCTAGAGATTGACGAGGTACAACACAAATGCTACGGCAAGGAGGAGTCAGGACGCCAGGTCAGGGGGGAGATATCATCACCCCCACCCGAGATTGGGTACATAGCCCCAAGTGCGATAGGAGAGTTGAGTGCGAGAGGAACTGACCTGAAAAATAGGATCATGGCCAAGCTTGAAACCTGGATCCCCCGTAGCCGGTTACCAAGATTACGTGAAGTTCCCTCAGAAGGTCTGCTAGATGATGTTAATGCAGCACTACGGACAATACCTACAACCACGATTACCGACACTAACAAGCTGATCTACAATACGGCAACAGTGATCAGTGAGATGCTTGGCTACAAGTTGAACAGCGACAAGGGGCAGTACCCTCCATGGAGAAGGAGGCTAGAGGGCAAGATCAAAGTAGCACGGAGGGAGGTTAGCCAACTAACGGAGTTGCAGAAAGGTGCGACAAATAAGGTGCCTAAGAAATACAGCAAGCTGTCCATACCTGAGGCCTTGGAAACTGCCAAGCAAAGACTCACAGCCTTGGCCAGCCGCTTGAGGAGGTACACCAGAGAGATAGAAGGCAGGAGAATAAACCAGCTGTTCTCCACAGAACCAGCAAAGGTGTACTCTCAGTGGCAAGGGAACAATAAGAGAACAGCACCACCAAGGCTGGAGACGGAGCAATACTGGAAGAGCATATGGGAGAAGGATGCAACCCATAACGGCAATGCTCAGTGGCTAGAGGATCTGAGGGCTGACCACAGCGACCTCCCTGAACAGGGTCCAGTAACCATCACAGTGGCAGATATCCAAGAAAGGGTCTCCAGTATGAAGAGTTGGACAGCACCAGGGCCCGACATGGTTCACGCCTACTGGCTGAAGAAGCTGACTGCACTCCACGAGCGTCTGGCAGCACAAATGAACCAGCTGCTAGTTAACGAGAGACACCCGGAATGGCTAACTGAAGGCCGGACGGTCCTGATCCCCAAGGACCCCAAGAAGGGACCGGTCCCCTCCAACTACCGACCAATAACCTGCCTCAGTACTACATGGAAGCTCCTGTCAGGCATCATATCAGCTAAGATGAACAGGCACATGGGTCAATACATGAGCGGGACACAGAAAGGAATTGGCAAGAATACCAGAGGCGCAAAACACCAGCTACTGGTAGACAGAACAATCAGCCGAGACTGCAAGACCAGACTGACCAACCTGTGCACTGCCTGGATTGATTACAAGAAGGCCTATGACTCAATGCCCCACAGCTGGATACTGGAATGCCTAGAATTGTACAAGATCAATGGGACCCTAAGAGCCTTCATCAGGAACTCAATGGGGATGTGGCGTACAACACTAGAGGCCAACTCCAAGCCCATAGCACAAGTCACCATCAAGTGCGGGATCTACCAAGGAGATGCTCTGTCCCCACTGCTGTTCTGCATAGGCCTGAACCCCCTCAGTGAGATCATTAACAAGACTGGCTACGGATACCGACTACAGAACGGAGCAGTTGTCAGCCACCTCCTGTACATGGATGACATCAAGCTGTATGCCAAGAGTGAACGAGACATCGATTCACTGATCCACACTACCAGGCTATACAGCAATGACATTGGAATGTCGTTCGGACTGGAGAAGTGTAGTCGGATGGTAACAAAGAGAGGGAAGGTAGTCAGAACTGAGGGGATTGAACTACCAGAAGGCAACATTGCAGACATAGAGGACAGTTACAAGTACTTGGGGATCCCACAGGCGAATGGGAACCATGAAGAGGCCGCTAGAAAAGCTGCAACCACCAAGTACCTGCAGAGGGTCAGGCAAGTCCTGAGGAGTCAGCTGAATGGTAAGAACAAGATCCGGGCCATCAACACGTACGCCCTGCCCGTGATCAGGTACCCTGCTGGGGTAATAGGCTGGCCAAAGGAGGAGATAGAAGCCACTGACATAAAGACAAGAAAGCTCCTTACCATGCATGGAGGGTTTCACCCCAAATCCAGCACCCTGAGGCTGTACGCTAAGCGGAAGGAAGGGGGCCGGGGACTGGTGAGTGTCAGCACCACAGTCCAGGATGAGACAACGAACATCCAAGAATACATTAGGAAGATGGCCCCAACTGACCGAGTGCTCAGTGAATACCTCAGGCAGCAGAAACCCAAGAAAGAGGAGGGAGACGAGGAACCATCATGGAAGGACAGGCCCCTGCACGGTATGTACCACCGGCAGATAGAGGAGGTGGCTGATATCCAGAAATCCTACCAGTGGCTGGACAAAGCTGGACTGAAAGACAGCACAGAGGCACTAATCATGGCAGCACAAGAACAAGCTCTGAGCACAAGATCCATATATATATATATATATATATATATATATATATATATATATATATATATATATATATATATATATAAAAAACACCCAGCACGCCCCTGCGGGCGGTTTATCCTTCAAGCTCGGGTCCTCTACCAGAGGCCTGGGAGCTTGAGGGTCCTGCGCAGTATCTTAGCTGTTCCCAGGACTGCGCTCTTCTGGACAGAGATCTCCGATGTTATTCCCGGGATCTGCTGGAGCCACTCGCCTAGCTTGGGAGTCACCGCACCTAGTGCTCCGATTACCACGGGGACCACCGTTACCTTCACCCTCCACATCCTCTCGAGCTCTTCTCTGAGCCCTTGGTATTTCTCCAGCTTCTCGTGTTCCTTCTTCCTGATATTGCTGTCATTCGGAACCGCTACATCGATCACTACGGCCGTCTTCTTCTGTTTGTCTACCACCACTATGTCCGGTTGGTTAGCCACCACCATTTTGTCCGTCTGTATCTGGAAGTCCCACAGGATCTTAGCTCGGTCATTCTCCACCACCCTTGGGGGCATCTCCCATTTTGACCTCGGGACTTCTAGGTTATACTCGGCACAGATGTTCCTGTACACTATGCCGGCCACTTGGTTATGGCGTTCCATGTATGCCTTGCCTGCTAGCATCTTGCACCCTGCTGTTATGTGCTGGATTGTCTCTGGGGCATCTTTACACAGCCTGCACCTGGGGTCTTGCCTGGTGTGATAGACCCCAGCCTCTATGGATCTTGTACTCAGAGCTTGTTCTTGTGCTGCCATGATTAGTGCCTCTGTGCTGTCTTTCAGTCCAGCTTTGTCCAGCCACTGGTAGGATTTCTGGATATCAGCCACCTCCTCTATCTGCCGGTGGTACATACCGTGCAGGGGCCTGTCCTTCCATGATGGTTCCTCGTCTCCCTCCTCTTTCTTGGGTTTCTGCTGCCTGAGGTATTCACTGAGCACTCGGTCAGTTGGGGCCATCTTCCCAATGTATTCTTGGATGTTCCTTGTCTCATCCTGGACTGTGGTGCTGACACTCACCAGTCCCCGGCCCCCTTCCTTCCGCTTAGCGTACAGCCTCAGGGTGCTGGACTTGGGGTGAAACCCTCCATGCATGGTCAGGAGCTTTCTTGTCTTTATGTCAGTGGCTTCTATCTCCTCCTTTGGCCAGCCTATTACCCCAGCAGGGTACCTGATCACGGGCAGGGCGTATGTGTTGATGGCCCGGATCTTGTTCTTACCATTCAGCTGACTCCTCAGGACTTGCCTGACCCTCTGCAGGTACTTGGTGGTTGCAGCCTTTCTAGCGGCCTCTTCATGGTTCCCATTTGCCTGCGGGATCCCCAGGTACTTGTAACTGTCCTCTATGTCTGCAATGTTGCCTTCTGGTAGTTCAATCCCCTCAGTTCTGACTACCTTCCCTCTCTTTGTTACCATCCGACTACACTTCTCCAGTCCGAACGACATTCCAATGTCATTGCTGTATAGCCTGGTAGTGTGGATCAGTGAATATATATATATATATATATATATATATATATATATATATATATATATATATATATATATATATATAAATATATATAAAATATATATAAAATTGTAGGTTGTGTATCCTTCAGGTGTTAATGGGGTTATTGAAAATGTGTATATGTGCGTATGTGTGTATATACGTAGGTATGGATAGATAGAAACATATATGTGTATATATTAAAAAAAATTAAAATTAAAATTAAAAAAAAATTACACATAACATATAATGTAATTACAAGGAGGTATTTCTGTAGTCTATTGATACTAGATAGTGGAAAAGGGGTGGGATTAAATAAGCTTATGCTTCTTCCTGCTCCTTTTTGAACATGGACGTTATTTGGAGTTGTGGTTGCTCGTTTTCCTTTTGTTTGCTTTGTTCATTTGTCTCTTTTAATTCTTTTTTTTTATTTTATACTTTTTCAACATGTTCAAAATAAAGATTCAATCAATCAAAATTCTATAAGGATGTTATGTGTTTGTAGACTTTCTGCCCAGTTTGACCCATTTAGCAGAAGTCAGCCTGTTTAAGGCTCTGATATCTATTCTGTGTGACTTACAGCAGTTATGACATGGTCTGATTTTCTCACCCAATAAAGGAATATTTCATATATCAGTCTACTCTTCATTCTATCAGACACAGTTATCACAGCTCGTACATTTGCTTTTTACACATATATGTAAGCATTGAGCCACATTTAGTACCAACACATTAAATGAACAATATTTGTCTCTTATATATGACACATCTGTATACACACTGTCACAGATACTTGTCTGTGAGTGAAGTGATTAATATAATAACTATAATATTGGCCATATTATATTTACATTACCACAGTGAGATGACTTTAGTCTCATGAACAACATCAGCTAATTGTTATTTACAGCTAATCTTAAACGACTGTTCAGCACAGAAATGAAGCCCAAGAATCATGTTTCACAGTCCTGTGGTCTCAGCCTCAGATACTCATCAAATCACACAGAGCTCATGTAGAAACAAATATGTTCTCCTTCATTTCTGTCAAACAAAGCTGTATGAAACGTTTCCAGCTGTTAGTATCATGGTTGCTAGGCAACCTGGGCAGCGCGACGGAGGCTAGACGTCCCATTTCACGAGCCTACGAGCCTCGCACTTCGGCCTTAGCGGTCTTTGAGTACGCGGCCCTTGAGGACTTTAAAGCTGCAGAACCTGAATCGGGATACAGCCATGATGATCTCCAGCCTCGTGCTCGCCAACATTCTCACCTGAGTTAAGAAGACGATCACTGAAATGGTCTCAGCAGGTCCTTTGATGACAGCAATGAAATGCAGCGGTAAGGCTTTTTGGGGATTAAGTTCGTTTTCATGGCAAAGAAGGACGATGCAGTTCATCTGATCACTCCTCATAACATTCTGGAGTGCAGGCAAAATGCTATTATAAAAACTTAAGCAGCAACTTCTCCAGGTTCCAATATTTATGCAATTCTCAAACCTTTTGGCCACGACTGTATAACCTCTTCTGAAGTTTAGTGGATATTATACATGGTTATGCTCAGGATGTGTCGGCCAGTTTCCACTGGAAACGCCTTTTGGTTAAACTGTCAGCGAGCAATTTGCATTTGCACTGTTACATTTTTATATAACTTTAATGCACATAAACAACAGCTGCTTGTTTCAGTGAAAATACATTGATGGGTTTTTAATAAAGTTGTGGAGCTGTAAAGTATTTTGTCTGGTGTCAATTCTATCGTCAGCTACATCGTTATGGCAAATGTTCAAATGTATATGGTGATAAATATCTTTGGTCATATGGTCCTGCTCTGTCTGTCACCTTCTGTGTTGAGCTCATTGTTTCCTCTGTAGTGGCTGAGCTGAGTCCAAGTAGCTGAAAATGTTCCTCTGCTGCTCCGTCAGACTCTCCTCCTCCTGCTGATCAGCTGGGACACAAAACAGATCTTTGTTAGGCTCCACACTGCACTGAAGAGTCAAAGTGTCTCATATGTTCATCTGACAAGTAAAAGAACACATTTTTGTTTCCCGAGGTGGGCAACTTGTTGGAAACAAACACAAAAGGTTTGAGCACTGATACCTGCAATTGCTAGCATTGAAAGATGCAACGCCAGCAATGTGGATTGTCAAGACTCAAACCAATCATCAAGCAAAGACAACAGGGATCATTTGTTTCTGTTTATTTAGCATTCACAGCATTTGTAGTTGCCTTCTGTGCAGGGGAAGTCCACGCACACTGTGTGGTACCGCCATCCGCAGAAGGTGCATTCAACCTCTGTAAGAGAAACGAGATTGTCTGAGACTGAAATGATATTCACTAAAGAAGTGGTGATTTGTAAAACTTCACATTTTGATCCGGGACGTACTCTGCATGAAAACAAGCGCTCACTCTTCCTGCTCAACAAATGACAAGGGCGGCGCCTTATACCACGTGATACAGAAGCTGTGCCGTGTGATGCTAAAATTAGCAGGAAAAAACAACGGAGAGCACGTCAGGGATGACGAGAAAGTGACAGGAGAAAATCCGTCCCGGTCAACCACCCAAACATCAATAACGGGAACCTTATACAGCGCTTCCCTATACCCGTCGAACTCCCGCAGGCACAAAGACATCACGGAGGCTATCACTTATCACCTGACCAAAGATATGGCTCCATCAACACTGTGCAAAACGAGGGATTTAGGAAAACGATCAACACCCTAGACAAACGCTACACAGTGCCGTCCCGCAACTATTTTTCTATTGTTGCACTACCTGCTCTGTACACGCAGCGTCGAGCAACGGTGGAGACGGAATTTCAAGCAGGACAACATTTTGCTGCAACAACAAAACGTGAGACATTTGTTGTTTTATGTTTATTTATTGTTATGAGAGAATCATGATCTCAATTCTAAGCCAAAAAATCGTGATTCTCATTTTATGCAAAATCGTGCAGCCCTAACATTAACACAAAACTATTGTTTCACCAGAGAAACACACATGAAGAGAGAGAGAGACAATAACAGCTACCAAACAGTCGTCATAATTCTTCACACAATGAGAAAAGGACAAATCAACAAGTAACAATGACTAATTAATATTAAAATCTGTAACATAATGTATTGTTTGGAGTTTAGTCTGATTGGTTCAGGATGACCTGCCATTATCCAATCACACGTCTGCTTACCTGCATCTTTTCTCTTTTTTCTAACCTGAGCACCTGATGGCTTTGAACTTTTGTTGTCCATCTTCCATTGGTTTGAATTTTGCGCTGCAGTACAAACACAAATCCCCCAACCCGAGGATCAGCACAATTAACCTAACAGACCTACACCTTAGTTCACAGATTCACTTTGTCTAAGGTTGATTTCTGGGATTTCACACAACCCAGGATTCAGATCGTGAATCCATGATGGGCTTGGATTTACATCATTATAAATGAAATGTGCTCTACTTGGAAGCAGCTGGCCCCGCCCCTTTTGACGGGTTGTGTGAGACTTTAAATCATCAAACTGTAAATTATAAATTTAAATTGTTATTGATCCTTTACCCCGAGTCCTAAAGTGTAGATTTATTTTCTTACTCTTCTTATATATATTGTTTGTTTACTTGCACCGCTGTAACTGCAGCCTCGTCGTCTCGTCTCTCTATATGCTGGACTGTCTGTAGCAGAGATGACAATAAAGTTTACTTTGACTTCAGCAGCGCGCAGGCGCACCGAGGGCTCTCGCGCTCACTTTATAGAATTTAGAAAAAACATGGGTGCAGATTATAAGTCTGTATCATAATATCTGTTTGTTGTTTTTATTTTGTTTTGCGAGTTGGTTATTAGATGCCGCTCCAGCCAGCCAGAGACTCCCCGCCGCCCCGCCCTCTCCTCCCTGTGCCGCCAGCAGCAGGCGCACCTCGCAAACGGAGGGCGCCCTTACTCCCAGCAAATGGCTGATAGAAAACCGATCGGTGCCTACGAATTTCCCAATATGCGCTGGCATGACGTCGGGGAAGCATGGGTACGACCGATTATTTTATTTTTTTCTTGCCAATGCCCGTGATGCCCCCCCCACCACGATGCATTCTATTGGTTTGCACACTTACACACACCCAGCTGTGGTTTCCTGTTTTGCTGGACTCTGGAGAGCCCCGCCTTTAACGCTCTTCTCTCACAGAGAGCAACAGAAAACTTGGAAAAACTCCAGATTGACTGAACTCAGTTCAAAGTTACCTTGACACCTTTAGATGTGAGACGTAGTGATGGTCCGCTTGAAGCTGACGCTCCGGTGCGTGTGTCAGAAAGATCAACGCGCTGCTTCAGAAGCACCGTGTCGAGGCTTGATTCGTTTGGCCAGAGTCACGTGATCAGTGACGTCTGAAGCTTCGTTTAGAACGTACCTTTTTTAAAATCAAACTTTATTGAAACACAATGAGTATACAAAATACAAACAGATGAAGTTTACAAAAGAACAGAACATGAACATACAGAACCAGGAGTAAAAAAAATGATGATATGAGTAGGCGAAAAAAATCAACATATAAATATTGTTCTGAGAGGCTTTTTGTTGGTTGAGTCTGAAATTGATTGTATGTACAATTCATATCCTTATAAAAAGGCAGAAATATGGTGTTTTATTAATAAACTTACATTTATAGATATAAAATAGCTAAAAGTATCAACAAATTTTTAATAAAAAAACATTTATCATTCTTCCTGGGGAACTTAAAGAAACAGAATAAAACATTTTCCCATCGTAAAGAAAACTCCCTTAAAATATGGACAATAACAAAACTGCTAAATTCTTCCAGAATCTCTGTGTAGAGGAACCAAAAGAGATGTGCCACAGTTTCTGGATGATCCCCACAGAAAGTCTCTTTTAAATGTTACCATATAGTGACTGGCTGGGTCACATTTATGAAGAATTTTATATGAGATTTCCTTCACCTTGTTCACAATTAGATATTTATGGGACCATCCAGACTGTCTTCCAGGTGATATCAAGGTTCAAGGTTCAAGGTTCTTTATTTGTCACATGCATTGTTATACAAGTATAACACACAGTGAAATGTAGCCTGACACGCTCCTCGACATGTGCAAAAATGGGGGGGGGGGGGGGGGGTGTAGAGGAAGAACATTATATATATATATATATAGTCTTGTCCTGTGGAGGTGGCTCTTCAGTGTTTTGCGCTTGTGAAGTGGCTGTTTGGTCTCTCCAATGTAGAGGTCTGGGCATTCTTTGCTGCACTGTACAGCAAACACCTGATAGAGTTGTATTGTTGATTGTCATTTATGCTTAGAAATATTTAACCATAGATGCTTAGAAGTGTATAATTAATTGTGTAGTGATAAGTTGTGTGATCTTTAACAGGCTACAGAGGCCTGGTGTGCATTCCACACTGGGAGCATGGGAAAGTTTGTACCTTGTTTAATTGTTATGGTAGGATTAACGTAGTTACATCTGTTCTAGTCTAAGTGCTTTTCTGTTTAGATGAACTGCTGGACTTCCTCACCGGGGGGGGGGGGGGGGGGTCTAGTCTACCCTCTTCCTAACCAAGGATGTTTGCTTGTGTGCTTTTATGACCCTTTGATCAGCAGTAACATACACACACACACACACACACGCACACACACACACACACACACACACACACACACACACACACACACACAGTATGTCATATGTTAATGAACCTATGCATATTCATGTAACCTCAATAAAAGGACAGTGTACGGGAGGACGGACGAGAGCTACTGGGGTCAAGCGAAGGAACGGCGTTTGTCTGGTTCTCTCCCGTGCACGAGTACAATGAAGAAGTTTGCCTACTTGCGTCTTGCTTGCAGTGTAATTATATTGTCTTAACGTTCCAGCGAATAGGTTTATGCTACAAACCTATCACACCACATTGTTAAGTTTGTGTTTAGGAGTTTTGTCTTTGTTGTTTGAGTCACTGAATCAGGAACTCTGCCTCCTTTTGTTCTCACACTGGGTTTAATGAAAGAAGGTTTCTGTTTGTCCATTAAAGTTCTTTGTTGTGATCTTTTAAAGGATCCTGTGATGATCCAGAGCCTGGCTTGTCTCCAGGAGTCTCTCAGTGACCTGAGCAGCAGCTACAGCTCTGCTGGCCTTTGTGTTCACCCTGTAGGAGACGTGGAGACCCGAGCTCACCTTCTGCAGCACTTAGACACAGCTGCAGTGAGGGAAGGTGAGTCATCCTTTAGCAGGACATCATTCAGGCTTTATTAGCATCACTGTGACTGTTATTGTGTTTGTAGGAGGTTTCCTCTACTGGTCTCAGACAGCAGCAGAAACATCAGCCTCCCTGTCAGTGGAGATCAGTTCTTATGTGCTGTTGGCCAAACTCAGTGCCTCCCCGACTGCTGAGGATCTGGGATATGCCTCTGGTATTATCAGGTGGCTGACTGGGCAGCAGAACTATTACGGAGGCTTCTCCTCCACTCAGGTACGACACCACCCGAACAGCATGAAGCTCATCTTTGAGTTCATCTACAGTCTTGGACCAAATCAGGAGAAATAATCCTGAAGCTTTCATGTTGTTGCTTTTCTCTCAGATATACAGACTTGTTTTAGCAGGCAGGGATGTTTTTATTCTTTATTTACAAGATGAAATTGACTTTGGTCTAAAAATGTGTTGTTTTAACAGAACAGCCTTCTGTGCACCAACTACACGTAACAGCCTGTAAATAACAGCTCAGCTGCAGTCTGTAAGTTTATACCTGTGCTTTCTCTACTTTGTTTCTCTGAGATCATCTCTGTTAAACATGTTTAACCTGTTTAACCTTTATTTAACCAGGAAGTGAAGGTTAGAAACTCTTTTGTGAGAGTGTGTTGAAGTGACACAGGCAGTTTGAACTTCATGTCAACATGAATCCATCCTGTAGGACACAGTGGAGGCTCTTCAGGCTCTCTGCTCCACTCTGGTGTTCAGTCCTGAAGGTTGGAGCGCAGGGACAGTTCAGGCTCCAGCAGTCAGCTGACATTTGATTGAAATCAGGGCAACAAACTGTTCTACCAGGAGGAGGCGCTGCAGGACGTGTCAGGAAAACACAGGCTGGAGGTGAAGCTGCATGTGCTTCAGTGCAGGTCAGTGACAGCATCATGTGACCAGGTCCTGGTTGGTGTCAAACAAAGGATTTCTTTGTTTCTTTGTACCTTTAAAACGCTAAAGAAGCATTTTCACATGGAATAAATGTGTTTTCATAGACAACATTAGAGCTGACAATAAGAACTGCACACAGTACAATTCTGTTTGACACTAAATTAAAAATCAATAAAGTCACTTTGTGTCTCCATGAGAATCAGATAAACTTTCTTCATCCCAGAGGGAAACTGAGCTGTCGGAGCAGCAAACACACAACAAACATCAAGCACTGATACAAAATGAGAAACACAGATATTGATGATAAATATTAAGATAAAAAGGATGGAAAGGAGAGTTCGTCCGCTAGTCGAACCTCGGATACAGGAGGAACAATGCGGTTTTCATCCTGGTCGCGGAACACTGGACCAGCTCTTTATCCTCTCGAGGATACTTGAGGGTGCATGGGAGTTTGCCCAACCAGTCTACATGTGTTTTGTGGACTTGGAGAAGGCATTCGACCGTGTCCCTCGGGGTGTCCTGTGTGAGGTGTTGCGGGAGTATGGGGTGTCTGGCCCATTGCTACGGGCCATTCGATCCCTATACAACCGTTGCAAGAGCTTGGTTCGCATTGCCGGCAATAAGTCGGACTCGTTCCCGGTGGGTGATGGGCTCCGCCAGGGCTGCCCTTTGTCTCCGGTTCTGTTCATAATTTTTATGGACAGGATTTCTAGGCGCAGCCAAGTGGCGGAGGGCTTTCGCTTTGGTGGCCTCAGAATCTCATCTCTGATTTTTGCAGATGATGTGGTTCTGTTGGCTTCATCGGGTGAGGGCCTCCAGCTCGCACTGGAACGGTTCGCAGCCGAGTGTGAAGCAGCGGGAATGAGGATCAGCACCTCCAAATCTGAGGCCATGGTTCTCAGCCGGAAAAGGGTGGAGTGCCCACTCCGGGTCGGGGATGAGTTCCTGCCCCAAGTGGAGGAGTTCAAGTATCTCGGGGTCTTGTTCGCGAGTGATGGGAGAAGGGAGCCGGAGATCGACAGACGGATTGGGGCTGCAGCTGCAGTAATGCGGACGCTGCACCGGTCCGTCGTGGTGAAGAGGGAGCTGAGTGTAAAAGCGAAGCTCTCCATTTACCGGTCGATCTACGTCCCTACCCTCACCTATGGCCACGAGCTGTGGGTAGTGACCGAAAGAACGAGATCGCGGATACAAGTGGCAGAAATGAGCTTCCTCCGAAGGGTGGCTGGCCTCTCCCTTAGAGATAGGGTGAGAAGTTCGGCCATCCGGGAGGGGCTCAGAGTAGAGCAGCTGCTGCTCCACATCGAAAGGAGCCAGCTGAGGTGGTTCGGGCATCTGACAAGGATGCCTCCTGGGCGCCTCCTGGGTGAGGTGTTCCAGGCATGTCCCACCGGGAGGAGGCCCCGGGGCAGATCCAGGACACGCTGGAGAGATTATATCTCTCGGCTGGCCTGGGAACGCCTTGGTGTTCCCCCGGATAAGCTGGAGGGGGTGGCTGGGGAGAGGGAGGTCTGGGCCTCTTTGCTTAGGCTGCTGCCCCCGCGACCCGGCCTCGGATAAAGCGGATGAAGATGGATGGATGGATATTGAGATAAATATAGAGATATAAATGTAAAAGTGTCACGGTGTAGAAAAATGACAGCAGGCTACACTGAGCTGTGATTGGTTCTGTTTGTTTCCCAGATTTGTGCCACCTACAACATCCCAACACCTGCTGATGTCCCCACTCTCAGTGTGAAAGTCCACACAGAGGTGGAGCCCACAGGTGACTCTGCCAGAGCCAGACTGACTGTGGAAATACATCCCTGTAAGTATGTGACAGGTTAGAGGAGAGCTCTGTACCAGCGTGGAGTCACTGTGGGTGGATGAAGAGCATGTGTGCACACACTGTTCAAACACAGCTACAGTGGGAAGGAGAAAACTACAAACATGGTGGACCTGGATGTTCCCCAGAGTGTGAGTAATTAGACAGACTCTACCAACACGTGTGTGTCATGTGATCACTGTGATGATGTCATCTCCTCTCCTCCTGAACGTCTGTGATGAACACACTATCAGCATCACTGACATATTTCATCATTTAAAAACACTTCCTGTCACTGTGGTGGTTACAGTGACATCATGCAGTTTGTGCTTTGACCTCCAGAGGGCGACAAATCAGCACAGACAGAGAGCTCCATTCAAACTTTGCTGCCATCAGGAATAATTCTTCAAATATAATCATCAGTGTTTGATCAGGGACAATCTAGACATGTGTGACAATACTGAACATGTCACATGACACACCTTAAACATCATCTGATCAACTCTGTGTTGCGACTTCCCTCCACAAATGAAGCTGTTGCCAGCTGAGTTGGTTTGAGCTGTGACTTGTCTCCAATGAGCCAAACTGAGCCCCACTTGTGTTTGTGTATTTATTTCAAAACTGAAACAACAACGTCAGGTGTATACATATTTGAGTTGGTCCTTTTTTGGATTAAGAGGGTTGGTTTAAACACATTGTATTGGTGCACGGGTGTGTGGCATGACTCCTAGGTGTGTTAGGTGATAAATGTGGTTGCACTCACCTGTTCACCGTACCTGATGTTGATGAGCAGGAAGGTGGGGTGAGCATGAGGGGAAGCTTTCTGTTGACCGCAGTCTTTCTGATGCATTTTTCACTGTAACTTGATGTATGCTTTATGCACTAATTGATGCCATAGGCCAATGTTGTAGTTTGGCATAGTAATTGGTGTAATTCTTTATGAGTTGCAGTTATTTTGTTTGTGCAGTCTGTGCATTTGTTTGATGGTTTAATCCCATATGCTGATTTGTATAGTACCACAGTACCATGTGGAATAAAAGGAGCAAATTGTACATAAGTGCATCTAATGTGTGTATTGTTGCGTGTCATCAGCGTCCTCATGTTTAGCCACTGCGATCAAGTGAGCCGTCATTTGTGAGCCGCAGTCAAGCCAGCCGCCTCTTATCCGCCGCATCAATTTTCTTGCGCTTCTACAATGGCCATTACGGCAGTGTCTTTTCTCCTTATTTCCCTATTGAAAGCATAGAACCGTGCACAAGTACATGCGCACACGCACTCACATATGCACGCGCACGCACACATTGCATTGGGACAGCCCGTTAAAGCCATCGAGACAGTCTGGTTGCATATTTAAAAAGTCATTAAAAATAATTTTTGATAGTTGATGTCGAACTTTTAACACAGATCTACTGTAATATTCCACAAAAACTAGAGGAAACTTATATTCAATTCAGTAGACTCAATGCAATTATGTCATTTTCAAAAATACATTACAAATCATGCTTAAAAGTTGATGTCCAACTTTCAACACATGCTTCCTCTGGGACACCTACTGTACTTCTGGGCCAGGTTTGATCCGCTGCATCAATATTTGTTTAATATTAATGGATCAAAAATGCTGCTGAGAGAGTCATGACAGGGACTATAAAGAGACAGCATATTTCACCCATATTTGCTTGTCTTCACTGACTCCCTCTGAAATCCAGATTTAAATTTTGGAATCTTTTTCTCACATAAAGGGTCAATTTTATGTTAAAATCCTCACAGTACTATATATCCCCAAATGGCTGCTTCTGTCTTTCGGACTGCAGGCGCACTTGTGGTTCCTATAATATTTTAAGGTTGAGTGGGAGGCAGAGTAGTGATGTGTCGTTCGCGAACAAGACGGCTCTTAGAGCCGGATCTTTGAAGTGAACAACGCGAGCCGGCTCCTTATTGGGAGCCGTGGGTTTTTCACCCTCTCTCTCTCTTGCACTTTTTTTCCGCTTCACTCTGCACGCGAGCCTTGTGCTTTACGCTGAGCAGAGGGGGGAGGGGCGGTAGTTACACTCAGTAGCACAGGAACAGAGTGGGAGGGAGAGAGAGAGAAAGAGCCAGGGGCAACAACGTCACATTAGAAAGGTATAGTAATCATCCATGGTTCTCAGTCGGAAAAGGGTGGAGTGCCCACTCCGGGTCGGGGATGAGTTCCTGCCCCAAGTGGAGGAGTTCAAGTATCTCGGGGTCTTGTTCGCGAGTGATGGGAGAAGGGAGCCGGAGATCGACAGACGGATTGGGGCTGCAGCTGCAGTAATGCGGACGCTGCACCGGTCTGTCGTGGTGAAGAGGGAGCTGAGTGTAAAAGCGAAGCTCTCCATTTACCGGTCGATCTACGTCCCTACCCTCACCTATGGCCACGAGCTGTGGGTAGTGACAGAAAGAACGAGATCGCGGATACAAGCGGCAGAAATGAGCTTCCTCCGAAGGCTGGCTGGCCTCTCCCTTAGCAGAGCGTTCTCACTCCCGAGGCGTAACATGTGGACGTTTTGTCACGTCCCGCGGCGTTCCTGAGGAACGCGAAAGGAGACCTTCGGCGTTCTTATGGTACGCGGCGGGTTATGGCTGGAATCCAGTGCAATGACGCTCCCGCGGTAGTAGACGTTCCAGACCTGTATTCCAGCCCTAAACCTAACCTTATCCCTAGCCCTGACCATAACCTTATTCCTGACCTTAACCAGGACTTTAATGATGTTAAATAGCGTGTTTCTAAGCGATTTGAAGAAAAAGAGCGAACATGTGTAGGTTCAGTCCAGACGGTTCTCATATTTCCTCTTTTTCCGAGGTCGTCATTTAGGAACGTGGTGGGTAGCCGAAAACGTAATATGGTGACGATTTGTCACCTAGCGTAAAATGTTACGCTTTGGGAGTGAGAACGGGTTGCCCTTAGAGATAGGGTGAGAAGTTCGGCCATCCGGGAGGGGCTCAGAGTAGAGCAGCTGCTGCTCCACATCGAAAGGAGCCAGCTGAGGTGGTTCGGGCATCTGACAAGGATGCCCCCTGGGCGCCTCCTGGGTGAGGTGTTCCAGGCATGTCCCACCGGGAGGAGGCCCCGGGGCAGATCCAGGACACGCTGGAGAGATTATATCTCTCGGCTGGCCTGGGAACACCTTCGTGTTCCCCCGGATAAGCTGGAGGAGGTGGCTGGGGAGAGGGAGGTCTGGGCCTCTTTGCTTAGGCTGCTGCCCCCGCGACCCGGCCTCGGATAAAGCGGATGAAGATGGATGGATGGAATTTATATTTAATTGTGTTGTGGTTTGCAATGTTTTGTGTTGTTTCACTTTAAATTTGTTTAAAAGGAAAAAGCCGAAAATTAAAATAGTTAAAAGTTGAAATGTGAGTAGTTGGTTTTTTATGGGATCAGAACGATGCCACCTTGAAACGAAACCGAAAAAAATATTGAAACTGAAAAAAAAATTGATAGTGAAAAACAATTAATTGAAACTGCAAATTTTTTTTGTTTTCCGCTTACAATTTTTTTTTCAGTTTCAATCCGCTTTTTTCGGTTTCAATCTGCTGGCACTCTTTTGGCATCCGGGGGCGCGCTGGGGGGGCCAACAGTGATCACTGACTGTTTTTAGGAGATTTTTGAGACTAAAATCCTACTCAATAGGCTGAACATACCGTAAAATCAATCAGGTTCTTGCCCCTTTCTGTTCCTCTCTTAAGTCAAATATTCAAAATCTTGGAGCAATATCTAACTCTTCTCTGGGCCTGGACTCTCATGTAAAATCTTTGTCTCGTTCCTGTTTGTTTCATTTAAGGAACATCTCTAAACTCCGACATATGGTCTCCTCAGCTAACTGGAAAAAATTGCTCATGCATTTGTGTCATCATGTTTAGATTACTGTAATTCCCTGTTTACCAGCTTGGACAAATCATCTCTTTCTCGCCTCCAAGCTTTTCAAAATGGAGTGGCCAGGATACTAACACGTTCTAGCAAGCGAGCTCACATTACTCCTATTTTATGTTCTTTACATTGGCTCCCAATCAATTTTAGAATTCGTTTTAAAATTCATGTTTTAACATACAGAGCACTAAATGGCCCCAGACTATTTATCCAAGCTTCGTACAAAATACACTGCTACTTGTTGTCTTTGCTCACAGAATAAGTTTGTTGGTTGTTCCAACAACCAACAAACTTATTCGGCCAAAAGGGACAGAGCCTTTCAGTCTGTGGCACCAAGGCTGTGGAACCTCTACAACTACGTTTGGCTGACTCTGTGGACTCCTTTAAAAAGCAGTTAAAAACTTTACTGTTAATCAACGCTTTTTAAATTTTACATTTTTATTTACTTTTAACCTTTATATTGTGTATATTGTCCATTCTGACTTAACTTTGTTTATCTTAATCTTTGTGTACAGTGCTTTGTGATGGCCTGTCTATGAAATGCGCTTAATAAATAAACTTTACTTGTTTCTATTTTTACATAATTCATGACTTGTTCTTTTGGAGTTTAAGTTGTGAGTTATGTTTGGGCTGTGTCTCTTGCTCTTTCAGTGTAATATTGTTTTCTTGTGCTTCCTTTGTTTCCACCATGTTCCTTTTTTAGTTATATAGTATGGGTTAGCTGTAGCTCAGGTGGTAGAGCAGGTCATCTACTGATCGGAAGGTTGGTGATTTGATTCCTGGCTTCCCCAGTCTGCATGCCAAATATTCTTGGGCAAGATGCTAACCCCAAATTGTTCTCCGATGCGTCCATCGGAGTGTGAATGTTACATTAAAAATGTGCTGGCGTGAATGGGTGAATTCACAAGTTGTGTAAAGCGCTTTGAGTGCTCAGAAAAGTAGAAAAGCGCTATAAAAGAACCAGTCCATTTACTGTTAGGGACATTTTGTATGTTGTTTTAGTTTAATAAAACCACCTTTTGGATTATTCCCTGATGTGCCTGAGTTCTGTTTTTTAGTGTCACTGTGAAAGGCACACAGCCTTTCTTTAATTTTTGATAAATATTACAGCGGACTGAGATGAAACCTGCCCCAGAGGTACAGTAGGTGCCCTAGAGGAAGCATGTGTTGAAAGTTGGACATCAACTATAAAGAAGGATTTTTAATTAATTTTTGAATATGATGGAATATTTCAGTACCCTTAATGGGTTTGAGGATACGTGTCCTTTAATTTATGAGGAATATTATCTGTCTCAGACGCCCCAGAATGAAGAGAATATCTATGGTTTTGTATTTTTTCTCAGGAAATCATCCTTCAGGCTTCCTCAGTTTCTTTAAAGTCGCCAACTGGACATGTTTGCTGAGATTTGATAAAACCTGCAAAAACCTCATCTGAAGTTTATGTGAGACGTCATGGTCCCTTTTACACATGAGCACGGGTTTCCATTTTATCAAGATATTTGCTAATAAAATTTTTTTACTGTCAGCTAACCAAGAGGGCTAAATGGTAGCAATCAGATCAATAAAGTAGATGAGATGTCAGTGAATAAAGCACAGGGACAAGTTAAAGTAAAGTCTAATTTATTTATTGGTTTAGGGCTCAGAAAACAAAGAATCACATGTTGAAATTAATGCACAGGAAACATCAAATTAGTATTTTGTCATGGCTGTGTGCAGGCAGGGAGAAAGGACCCAAAATGCAGGACTCGGCAGACGCCGTGGACAGACAGAGGGAACACAGGCAGGCATAAACAAAACCCAAACACATAGCAAAGCCAAACAAAAGACATAACAGAATAAACATAGGATGATATAAAGAAACACAAAACACTGAGTCGTCAGACTCAGGACCATGACATGACACTCAGAAAGTATTTACAGCAGAAGCAATAACAGATTATTTAATCCTTGAAATCTTCCATTACTTCCTCAAAGTTTAGTGATGATTTTCTATAAAACAGGTCCCATCTATGCAAGCATGTCTTACCTGCTTAGCTGATCTTTGATGATTCGTTGTTAAAACCTTATTTTTAAACTACTAAAGGTTTTACCTCCAGAGAATGTTGCTCATTCAGGCTATTTCAGGGTTGACTTTTCTGTACTACAAAGCTGGTTCACAATCTCAAACAGCTGCAGTCGAGAGAATATAAGCTCAAACTGTCAGGAGCAGGTTATGTCCAGAGTTCAGTCTAAAACCAGTTGGAAGCATTTTCACTGAGTCTTTTAAAGTATGCTTTCAGTGACATATTGATTATCTGCTGGGTGAAATGTGTTCATGTGATCAGAAAATGATTCTGATCTGCTGATGAGCCTGTTACACTGCCACAAACATGAATCGCTTTTTGAGATCTTTTTCATGAACCACCAAAAGAGCCATTTTACCCCCCAGTACAGAAGACTGCATCTGGATCTGAGGGCAGCAGCGGGGACAAATGATTGTAATGAAGCGACGGACATTTCATGGCTGGTCTTAGATAATCGTGAGTTATTGTGTCTTATCGTGAAAAGTACATCGTTTTGCAAGAGGCATACAAGCACTGTGGAAAAAATGATCGTGTTTAAGTCCTGTAAAACTGTTTTTGTGAGCACTTTGCGCCCTATGTTATGCTTTAAAAATATGATACATGTAATGTGATCATCAAAGAACATGCTTTTTTTAAACTTTTATTCTTATGCTTTTAAAGTATGTCAGATTATCATAAAACACTTTTTTGTATGTTATTATGTTTTTCTTACACCATGTGTAATTTTTATAAACACCTTGTTCATTGTATCAATGTGTAATTATGTATCTTTGATAAATAAATAAAATATCTAATCTTGTATTTGTGTACTTTCTGGTGATTCAATAAAAAATGAGTCACATATCGCTCTGATAAACACAGATGGCTCAAAGAAATGTTTGATGGAACAAAGGAAACAAGTGTCTTGCTGCTAAACTTTTAAGTCATCATGGTTTAAATGAGAAAATGCCACTAGGAAACTAGCAGCCCTCTTTATGTAAAACATGAAAAACTCCATATCAGTGATATCTACAAAGGTGTACTCATTTCTTTGTTATGGTACTTTACTGTTCCAATGAAACAAAAAGAAAATCTCATTTTAAAGTACATTTTTCGGCCATCCTGACCTATTTTCAGGGGCAAGAATGTTGATGTTAGACTGTGTTTTAAATCAGGTTGTGATCTTAAACTAACTATCACAGCACTGATTTTACTGATTTCAGTTGTAATCTCAATTAGAATCCCAATTTGGCTTTTCTCCAGTCAGTGTTATGGTGAAATTTAACTTGTTCTTTTGTGTAATTGCACATGGCCCAGCAAAGGACCCCTTAGTAAGCTGTACAGCATAAGTTTTCAATTCACTTTTGTCAGAAAACTTCACAGTATGAGAAGTTACAGCACAGTTTCTCCAAGTGTGTGCTTCTTTTTCAGCCAGCGTGCTTTTAGAGCATCTACATTAGCTCATGTAGTAAAAGTACAATCAGTAAGTGTACTTTAACATTTGAGATTCCGAGTCACTCTTGCTTAGATCATGTGAACTATATCATGAACCTTTTTTTGTATAATGCATCAAACGTGTTCAAATCCGTTTATTTTCAATTTATTTTAACTAATCTAGAGACAAGCAACTCCTTTTTAGCTTCTGTTATGCATTTACCTCTCACACCTTAATCTAGATGTTAGTGTTCTCAGAGTTAACATGTCTCATGTTGCCATGTTGTATTTCTAATACCCAGCCTCAGTGTTCGCCCTGTTGACCCTCAAATCCAAACACCAATGATCTAGATATTCACAAAATTCATAAGGAGATTCTTAAGGTCTTAAGTTTTGTTGTTTTTATGTTTTACATAAAAAAAACTTCACATTTTTTATATTTTTAAACGAAAGTGACATGCAAGGATATTTTTCTTTAGTGATGTTGCTTCAGCAATCTCAAATACTAATTATTCTGGGAATTTTTATGGTCAAACTATGTGATTTTCCAAATGTGTGTATGTGTGTGGAGTAAAATGACCTTCTTCTTATGATGTTGTCACCGTGAATCATTTAGGATTAACAACACAAATTGTATCGATAGCAGAAACAGTCTTATAACTTATAGTTCTCACACGTTACCGCTAGTTTTACAAACGCAGTCTTCTTCAGCTCTGTTTATGTAGCTTTTATGAAACTGATTTTCCATAGTACAAGTAGAATTTAATTTTTCTTTGCTCTCCAGTATAAATGCAATAATTTGCAGGCTTTTTACTGAAACTCTCACAATGCAACACTCAATGCTCAGAGCTTCATATATCAACAGCTCTGAAAATATCTTCTTTTTTTAAAGTAATGTAGGACAGGATCTCTCACTCTCTGTGTGTCAAAAAAAACCCAACCAAACTGGCAATCACCACTAAACAAATGAAAGTAGTTTATGGCTTTTTTATCAGCTGCATTTCTTTCATTTATGTATTGATCACATTGTTTATTGGTAATGCTTTTAGGTCACTGTTTTAGCATGTCTGCCTCACACTCCATTTAAACAGTTTAACAGATAGTGGGGTCTGGTAAGGAAGTTGGGGGGAAGCAGACAACTCCACAGGAAGAGTCTTTTTGTCTTTTCTCCACTGTAAAAGATAGCAAGGCAGTGTGAAACTTTCTTTGCGGGAAAGACAAAACTGAGAGCCATGCTAGGCTCAGTGAGAGACTCTGCTCACCCTCTGCCCCAGCGATGGCAGTCCCTCACCAAGCTCGATTTCTGTTCTTTGTCTTGATTAAAGAATGTTAGCTACCGCTCATCGCTTGTCTGCAGGCTTTATTAAACGGAAAACTTCCACAACAACCTCTAAACAGTGGTTTATGGCTTTTTGTCACCTGCAACACCATGTAACACTTGGATGTTAGATTCTTTTACCAGTCAGTGTTGTTAGCCCCAACCCCCAGGCTCCAGGTGTCTGAGCTCTAACCCTGGCTGCCAAATGTCCCCCTGAGGCCTTTGTGCTTTTTACCACCAGACTAAGTTTGTAGTCCTATCTACTAATATTATTTTATTTTTTTATTATAGCACAAGGTTCAGTTAGGTTACTACTTTGACTTCCTCAATTTGAGCACATTTCTGACCCGATACTTTATCAAGCTTTTACTCGAGTGTTTTTGACACTAGCAGCTGTACTTCTACTTAAGTGAAAATTGCCTGCACTTTTGCCACCTCAGTTGCCACTTTTCTGGAGTTTGTACACTTTTTATATTGAAACGTTCAACGTTTTACGTGTTATCCTTGATCACAGTTCTAAACAAGTTACCTTTCTTCACTTCAAAGTAACCCAAAAAAGAAACTATATGTCCAGTTCTCTTTACTCCAAACCTGGTTTAAGGCTATGCTGTTGTTGTGATATGGCCATACAAATAATATTATGTTTAATTAATCTTAAAAAAAAAAGGCTGCTTCATGGCTACCTGTTCAGAGAATTTGCAGACTTTTATGGAAACTGTCACAATGTAACCCTCTCACTGTCAAAACAGGGTTGATCCATGTTTCTATGAACACTGATTAATATATCAACAGCTCTGAAAATCCTTTTTTTTTTAAAGTAAAGCAGAACAGGATCTCTGTATCTCTAAAAATCCCAACAAAACTGGCAATCACCTCTAAACAAATGGAAGTAGTTTATGGATCTTTATCACCTGCAACACCATGTAACACCTAGATGTTAGACTCTTTTACCATCACATTTGCAAGGGTTTATGTGTTATCCTTGATCACAGTTCTAAATAAGTTAACTTTCTTGACATAAAAGTAGCCCAAAGAAGACAAATATATGTCCAGTTCTTTTTTACTCCAAACCTACTGATCGGAAAACATTATGTGATGCTGGAAGTTTTCATCCTATCCACCTGCAAAACAAGTTTACCTGTAAGCCAACACATTAGACTTAAGCAAATTTATGAAATTTCTGAACAATATGCTTTGTGCAGTAGCAGTAGTACTAGAACTATAATTTGACTTGTGTACCTCACAAGTCAAATTATACATTGTGATGGAGCAGTCACAATACACCCGCACGAGACACAGTTTGATTTTTCTAACACAGAGTTTGTATGAAGTTCACTTTATCAGCTGAAAATATTAAAGCCAGAACTTACAAAATCAAAAACCTTTTACTTCATGTACAGGGTTTCCAAAAAAGTTTTATTTCAGGTATATAAACCATTACATTTGATTCAAGTAAAACAAATAATTACATTGATTCTTGTAAAGTTTTTCCAAAAAAGTTTTATTTGATGTAACGGGTTTCCAAAAAAAAGTTTTATTTCAGGTATATAAACCATTACATTTGATTCAAGTAAAACAAATAATTACATTGATTCTTGTAAAGAGCTTCCAAAAAGGTTTTGACTGGCAACAACGCTCACCTGCAAGATAAGGAGTTTTTCTTTGGGTTTTGGAGTTTTTCCCCCTGTTTTTGGATTATAAGGCTTTTGGGAATAGAGGGGTAGCTAACAGAGTTAGGGTTTTGGAGAAATCGCGGAGGATTTTTTAAAGGAGTTTTGGCTTTGTTCGGCTGAGCATGACAGGAGCCGCGGGGCGCTGAATTTGAGAAAAAAAGACTAAGGATTTTTGCAGGATTTTCCCTGTTATCGAATATAAGGTTTTGGGAATAGAGGGGGTACCCTAACAAGTTATTGTAGGGTTTTGGAGAAAACACGGAGGGTTTTTTAAGGAGTTTTCCCTGATTATGTTTCTAAGGATTAGGTTAAGGGGGCTGCGGGGATCGCGAGTTTTTTCTGAGTATGAGTTTTATTCTAAATCTACAAATGCATATAAATCGAAATAAAGTTTTCCCCCAAGGCATGCAGCCTGTATTTGTGGCCACACTGAACGTTACAAAAGCACAAGTTTAACTAAACAATTTTAATATGGTTTAATACATTTTTAAACACATGAGCACGGAGCCTGAGAGAGCATGGTCCGGAGACACGGGCGCGCCCCCGCGCGCCCAGACACACAGCCTCGGGCGCGCGGGGGCGCGCGCACACACACTGACCCGCCACCAGATGGCGATTTTTGAGCATAAAAAGTAAAAAAACCTTTTTAATGGCTTTAAAAAATAAAAGAATCCTATTTTGATATATAAGAAACTTTCTAAATAATCAATTAGTTGTTTTTAAGGGGGGAAAAGCAATGAGCTATGAATATCATATTTTTATTAGTTCCGGAGCTCATGAATAATTCATGACCTGTCAGTTTGACATGAGGGGTATAATATCACTCTCTGTCCTGTTTGTAAGACTGAAACCTGCAGCTGAGACTGAAGACGTCACCTGATGATGACGACACGTTTCTCCCACAAAACGCTGCGTCCAGATGAACAGAACCAACAGACTCACTTTCCTGGATGATTGAGATGCATCAAGACTTCATTGTGTGTTACTTCTCATTCAGCACAGACACATTATTCCTGTTAGGTCATGTCAGCTGTCACTCAGTACAAGCACAACTGTGAACAACACAAACTTCTCTTCAAATTGTCACAGAAACACTAAGTGTGAGAGCCTGTATGACACACAGGACAGACTGTAAGCTCTGCTGGCTGCACAGCACTTTGTAGCAGTTTTCCAACATGTCCTCCACCCGTGATGTCAGTGGTGGGACCCCAGTCACAGCACTCAGCACCACCTCCTTTAAATGGATTTTATAGCAGTTACTCCCGTTACTCGGTGCAACGCTTCTTAAATGTGTTTTTGCAGGATAAAACACAGCAGGTGGTGTAGAGAGGACGTCAGCTGACGGAGCAGAGGGAGGCAGACTGTGGATAAATGACAGAGTGAGAGGAGAGCAACCATGACAGAAGCACAGGTGTGGCAGATAGAAGTGGCTTTATAGACACTTATTGTCAGTCCTCGTGCATGCTGTGGAAATAAGTGTCTGTGTCATGAGGTGACATGTGAGCTTATCTTTGGTCAATAAAGCTGAACGACCAGTTTTCACTTTGCTTGTTACGCTTGTTTAGTGACGTCTGGGTTTCTGTGGAGCCCGAATTTTGATGAGTTCTGGTGAAATCATCTGAGATCATCTGAGCATCGGTGAAGAGTCAGCAGAGAAAGTGTGGGACAGAAGTTTGCTTTGGACACATGGACTGAAATCAAAAACTAACAAACAGGATTTCCAATGGACAGTATGGAGAAGTGAAAGTACACAAAGGCTGTGCTGGAACACGTGTGTTACACTTTTTGACAGCTGAGAACAAAACACAATATTTTGCATCATCTCTGCAGTGTCTCTTCTTTCCTCTGCTGTTGTGCTTTTAGCTCCAAACTGTTTCAAATGGTTTGTCAGCAAGCTGACCTCTGACCTCTGCAGTACTAACTCCTGACCCGTACAAAGAGCGGGCGTTTCTGACCTTTGACCTGCAGCTGTATGTCTCTCAGTCTCAGTTCTTCTCTCCGTCACTGATGGAACAGGTGTAGTTGCTGCTGACAGTCAGTCGTTTGTTTTCTCAGAGTGAGGCTGAAGTCTGAACTGTTCAGAGCATCAGGTCTCATCAACGTGCGCTGCTGTAACGCCGCTTTGTCCTCTGAGATCACCAGGTATGAAACCTGAGTGCTGACAGAGCAGCAGGACAGATGTTCCCCCTCATTCACCTCCACCACCACAGCCAAGGCATGCTGGGAAACTGAGGACACACAGACGGAGAACTGAAGTGTCTGCTGTGTGTTCATCTCAGAGTCCTCACAGGTGACACATTAGCTCCAGAACACCAAGCCAGGTGTTTGAAGCCTGACAGGGATTCTTCCCATCCAGAGGGAGGATTTAGCTGCACAACAATGAACATTAGTGTGTAGTTTAGAAACACAGACTGTGCCTGCACTGCATCTAGTGAAGAAAAGTGTTACTGCGAGAGAACGAGGCTCCTTTAAAGCAGCTGATATTAAGGTTGAAAAATCAACAATAAGCTGATGTAATCAACGTTTCACAAAATGGTCAGCAGCTAAAATCTGGAGCCGTTCTTTGGTGGTAATTAACAGTTTGTTCTTGTTAGCTAATTATGTAATTAAAGGTAGCAGCAGAAGCCTTGTGTTGAAAGCCCATTCCCTCACACATTCACACAGTATGTGTGTGTCTGTGTTACACTGTGGACATCCCTTCTGTTGGAGCGCCATCTTGTGGCAGGTTTAAGAAATGTTCTTCTTGTAAATCCAAACTGATGCACCTCCATAGCAGACTGTGGAGGCTTTCAGTGACATGAAGACTTGATTTATACTGTCATATTCTCCTGTTACACAAACCACAGCACGCTGAACATGGATGAACTGAAACTCCCAGCATCTGACTGAGGAAAAGCACAAATCATTCTCACACTGACTCCTGCTTGATTTTAGATTTGCTTTCAAATCCTCACACTTTCATATGAAGCACTAAATGGGCTCCACACTGTTTATCTCAGCTTCCTGTCAAACACACTGCTGCTCACACCGAGGCTCAGTTTACTCCTCCAGCCTGGCTTAACCTGCTGTCTGTTAAAAACAGTCCCACACTCCTCTGTTTAATCCTTCTGATCAGACTCTTTGATTTTGTATTGTTTCTACCTGAAGTTGTGTTTTTGACATGGTTCTGTCTGTGAAATAAACCTCACACACACACTGCTACAGTCCTTCATACACTTAGAAACGAAGCTGCTCCTTTCCTCAGTGCTGACACATAAAGAAGAGTTGGTTTTATATCCAACACGTCTCTGTTCCAGAAAACAGCTTCAGCAGCCTCTGAGTCTGAACTTGGAGTTGATTATAAGCCACAGGCCTGTGTGCACAGCAATGAGGAAATATAATGCAGTAAGTGAAACATGGATGTGTGTAACAGATTATCCCAAAGGTTGATTCTGTTCATCTGGACGTTTTCAGTGAAACATTTCGTCTCTCGGTCAGGTGACTCCTTTAGTCTCAGCTGACTGCAGGTTTCCAAACCTTTGTCACTGGATCACTCACTTCATCTCCAACGTGTCCCTGACTCAGACAGCTGGAGCCGTTACAGCAAAATCATTGATCATTGTAACAGTTGGTGAAATGTTAGTATTTGACCACTAGGCGGAGCTCTTGTAATGATAATGTAACTAACGCATTTTATTTTGTATGTTTTATTTTTGTGTTGAGCATGTTAACACTTTCCTTTTTTGCCTACCGGATTGGTGTAAAGTTAATTTGATACATGGAAAGTAACCAGTTAATTTTGTAAGTATAAGGTAAGGGCAGAGGTCACTTCCTGTTTTGGGAAGTAAGGTCAGAGAAGCTGCGCATGGTGACGGTCTAGCTGTGTAAAAGTCAAGCTAAGAAAGAAGAAATAAGCCCTAAGTTCCAGTTACACCGGTTTGTCTACTTGCAGGCCAAAGTGGTATGTTTGTTTATATTTTGTGAATTTTATATTGTAATATGTTTTAATGCTGAAATATAATTTTCTTGTACATTTGTATTCACCAGTTCTACGGTGTACCTGTACGTTAAGAGAAGCACAGTAAACATCAGTAAAGAAGAACTCTCGTGTCTCTCGTGTATGTGTACAAGCCGGCATAGTAGAACACTCCACTGCTCCGGAGAAGGCAACGAGATGGTTGGACCGAAGCTACTAGCAAGAGACGCTACTAGCAAGAGAAGCTACTAGCAAGAGAAGTATCACATGCTTCAGCAAATGCATTGAATACGTAAAGAAGCAAGCTAACAAGTGAAAGATAGTCAAGCAAGCACAAAAGTCCGTGTCTTGGAAGTAACAAAGCACTTGTAAATTGTTATCAAGCCTCAGTTCCATTTGAAATTCAAAGTGACCTTTCATACTAAGGAGCAGCTAAAATCAAGATTTATCAAGTAAATGTTAAAGTCAAGTGAAAATACTATTAAGACAACATGGCAGATGAAAATGAAGATGCAATACAGCCCACTGAAGAAGAAAGTGCTGATGATAATTTTCAAAATGATGAAAGTAAAGAGCAGACAAATGGAGAAGAAACTCCACAGTGCTCAGTACAAGAAGCCAAGTTAAATGACTTGACAAACAATTTTGAGCGAGTTTACAAGAAGTGGAAATACCACATAAACTTATTTAAAAGAATGGTGAAGAGTAAAGACATTGAGTTAATACCTGAAGCTGTAAGTGTTATAGACACTAGTATGACTGACATCTGTAACATTCATGATGAGATCAGAAAAATACAAAGTCCTGATATTGAAATGCGCAGAAGATGTGATGTGTGCATGGCTATCAGTGAAACTGCCAGAGCAAAGGCTCGGTGCCTTTTAGAAGAAGATGGTGATCCAAATTCTATCCTTCCGGCGCCCCCCGTGTGCGGCAGCCTGTTACAGCAGCTCTGCTCATTCTGAGTTTCTTTCTTTCTTATCTTTTTTCTCGTAATTTTTTTATAACTAACGTATCAGTAATTAGACTCTGCAACCATGTTCTACCGTTTTGTGCTAGTCCTGGTCGTTTTTCTCAGTTTATTTCTACTTTTTTCACCCGTGTCTGGGGACCCAGAGCAGAGATCCTTTGTTTACAGTAAGGATCAGCTGTTAGCGCTGAGTCCTGCAGCGGTACTGCCGGCGGACAGACCCGATATTCCCAGCGAGCTGAGGAGGAAAAGACGGGGGTGTCGTGCTGGGAAGGAGCGCCGTCGCCCGAGAAGGAGACGTTATCGACCATCTCTTCCTTCTGTAATTATTGGAAACGTAAGATCTTTGCCCAATAAGATGGATGAGCTCATGTCGCTAACCTGGTCACAGAGGGAGTACCGGCAATGTAGCATCATGATGCTAACGGAGTCGTGGCTAACATCGCTAACTCCGGACACAAGCGTGACACTACCGGGATTCCAGCTGCTGCGAGCGGACAGGACCAGAGACAGCGGTAAGAGGAAAGGAGGGGGACTGGCAGTTTTTGTGAACGACAGATGGTGTAACCCTGGGCACATCACTGTAAAAGAGCAACTCTGCAGCAGAGACATTGAGCTGTTAGCCGTTAGCATGCGTCCGTACTACCTGCCCCGGGAGTTCTCGCATGTTATCGCGATAACAGCGTATGTCCCCCCCTCGGCCAACGCGGATGCAGCCTGTGACTCTCTCCACTCTGTGGTCAGCAGACTGCAAACACAATCACCGAGAGCCCTTCTCATAATATCAGGGGACTTCAATCATGCCTCACTGGACTCCACACTGCCCACCTTCACCCAGTATGTGACCTGCCCAACCAGAGTCAATAAAACACTGGACTTACTGTATGCCAATGCAGAAGAGGCATACAGTTCATCACCTCTCCCTCCCCTGGGCAGATCTGACCACAACCTGGTGCACCTTGTCCCTGTGTATGAGCCCTTAGTGCGCAGGGAGCCACCAGCCACCCGCACAGTACAGAGATGGTCAGAGGAGAGCGAGGAGGCTCTTAAGGATTGTTTTGAGTCGACTGTGTGGGAGGTGATTTGTGATGACCACGGTGAGGACATCGACAGCCTTACTACATGCATTACTGACTATATAAACTTCTGTGTGGATAACACTGTACCTACCAGGACTGTACGGTGTTTCTCCAACAACAAACCTTGGATTACCCCAGAAATTAAAACCGTCCTCAAGCAGAAGAGGAGGGCCTTCAAATCCAGAGACAAAGAGGAGTTGAAAAGGGTGCAGAGAGAGCTGAGGGGACTGATAAGGAATGGGAAGGAGAGCTACAGGCAGAAGATGGAGAACCAGCTTCAACAAAACAACGTTGGTGAAGTCTGGAGAGGCCTCAGAACCATCTCAGGCCACAAACAGCAGAACTCTCTGCCTGGGAGGGATGTGACGTGGGCAAATGAACTGAATCATTTCTTCAACAGATTTGACTCAGCCATGAGGCAGTCTGCAACATCGGCTGCAGACTCACCCACCCCCACTGCTGCTGTTCCACCTCAGACACTTCACACCTCCTCTATTCACCCTGCTCACTCCCCCCCACCCCCAACAACAGCATCCAATACACACTCAACACAAGGCTCCAGCCTGTCTCTCTCAACCACCCAGGTTAGGAGGGAACTGAGGAGGATTAATGGCAAGAAGGCAGCGGGTCCAGATGGCATCAGCTCGAGGGTCGTTAGGTCCTGCGCGGACCAACTGTGTGGGGTGATGGAGCACCTCTTCAACCTGAGCCTGAGGTTGGGAAGAGTTCCACAGCTCTGGAAAACCTCCTGTGTTGTACCAGTGCCAAAGACTTCACGCCCCAAGGACCTCAACAGCTACAGGCCGGTGGCTCTGACATCCCATCTGATGAAGACCCTGGAGCGGTTGGTCCTGGCTCAGCTTCGGCGCCTAATAAGCTCATCACTGGACCCACTTCAGTTTGCCTACCAGCCTGGCATTGGAGCGGATGATGCCGTCATTCACCTCCTACATCGTTCCCTCGCTCACCTGGAGACCGCTGGAAGCACTGTGAGAATCATGTTCTTTGATTTCTCCAGTGCCTTCAACACCATTCTTCCCTCGGTTCTAAAGGACAAGCTGGTGAACTCTGGAGTGGACCATCACCTCACTACCTGGATCCTGGACTACCTCACCGACCGACCACAGTATGTGAGGACTCAGGGCTGTGTGTCGGACAGGGTCGTCTGCAGTACGGGGGCCCCACAGGGAACGGTTCTGGCTCCGTTCCTCTTCACCATCTACACTGCAGACTTCTCCCACAATTCCACCCAGTGCTTCCTGCAGAAGTTCTCTGATGACTCTGCAATAGTCGGCCTCATCACTGATGGGGACGACAAGGAGTACAGAGGTCTGACCCAAGACTTTGTGGACTGGTGCCAGCTGAACTACCTCCAGATCAACGCCAGTAAAACCAAGGAACTGGTGGTAGACTTCCGCAGGCACAAGCATTCTCCACTGCAACCACTGAACATCCAAGGTATGGACATTGAGGCTGTGGACAGCTACAGGTACCTTGGTGTTCATCTGAACAATAGACTGGACTGGACTCATAACTCAGACGCCCTCTACAGGAAAGGGCAGAGCAGGCTGTACCTGCTGCGGAGACTCAGGTCGTTTGGAGTGGAGGGCCCACTCCTGAAGAAATTCTATGACTCTGTTGTGGCTTCTGCTATCTTTTATGGTGTGGTCTGCTGGGGCGGCAGCATCTCTGCTGGGGACAGGAAGAGACTGAACAGGGTGATCCGAAGGGCCAGCTCTGTTCTAGGATGCCCTCTGGACCCAGTGGAGGTGGTGAGTGACAGGAGAACGGCGGCTAAGCTGTCATCCCTGATGGACAACATCTCCCATCCCATGCAGCAGACTGTGACAGCACTGAGCAGCTCCTTCAGTGGGAGACTGCGGCACCCACGGTGTGGGACGGAGAGATTTCGCAGGTCTTTCCTCCCCACTGCTGTCAGACTCCATAATAAAGACTTTAACTGATCAAGCACACACATCCATACATATGCAATAATACTAAGTGCAATAATCCTTTCTGTCATCGTTGTATTTTTACCCAGTTGTATATAGTATTTGTATTTGTATTCTATTTTTATCTTATTGTATATTTATTTTATTTTATTCTACTGTATATAGTATTTTATTCTATTCTGTACAGTTGTGTACTGTATTTATTCTTATTGTATTCTAATTTTTGCCTCATAACTTTTGCACTGTCCACTTCCTGCTGTGACAAAACAAATTTCCCACGTGTGGGACTAATAAAGTTTATCTTATCTTATCTTATCTTATAGTATACCCTGGCCTGATTCAGAGTCCGTGTATGACAGCAGTTCATCCAGCGCTTCTTCAAGGATCACATATAAGTCAAGGTCTATCTCTGGAATGTCAAAGCAATCATCTCTGGTCACACTACAACAAAGACAAGAAGCTGCAGCTGATGTAGCAGCTACAGAAGAAGTCATTAAAATAATGAAAACACGGCATCAGTGTGAGGAAGAAATCAGAGAACTTGAAGTTGAGGATGCAAGGAAAAGAGCTCAATTTCTAACTGAGAGCACCTCAATAAAGACAAGGTTAGATGAAAAGAGAAAGGAAGTGGAACTTTTGAGAGAATTGCAAAAGCGTAATGCAGCACAAGCAAGACTGAAAGTGTATGCTGAAAGTGTGAATAGTGAGGATGAAGACAAATCTCCTGTTCATTCCCAAGTAAGACAAGATAGTTCCTTCCCGCAACCAAGCTTTCCAAATGTGAACTCGAAACCATTCATCCCCTCTCAAGTTAGAGCTCCGCAACAAACTGCACCTCTCCAAGCCTCTGTCCCTCAAACAGCAATTCGTAGTGCAAATGAAACGCCCTCCACTGATCTTGTAAGGATGCTCGCTGAAGCTATCACTGCAAACAGAATCCCAATCCCAGAGCCTCCAGTCTTCACAGGTGATCCACTGCAGTATAATGACTGGAAGTCTTTTCAAACATTAGTTGACCGCAAGAATCTGCCAATTCAAGAAAAGCTATTCTTCCTTAGAAAGTATGTTGGAGGTTCAGCGAAGAAGGCTATTGAAGGACATTTTCTGGTTGGAACAGACACCGCTTATCATGCTGCCTGGGAGATACTCAACGACAGGTTTGGAGATCCCTTTGTGATAGGCAAATCATATCGTGACAAGATTCAGTCATGGCCAAAAATTAACAACAAAGACACTAAAGATCTACGTGAGTTTGCAGATTTTCTAAGCAGTGTTGAGTCAGCCATACCTTATGTTCAAGGTTTACAAGTTTTGCATGACTGTGTGGAAAATCAGAGGATAGCTGCAAAGCTGCCTGATTGGCTAAGTGCACGGTGGAACAGAATGGTGACAGAGTTTCAAGATGAACACAGAATGTTCCCAGATTTTAGTCATTTTGTCAAATTCCTGAATAAAGAAGCAAGAATTGCATGTAATCCTATCACTTCTCTGCCTGCAATAAAGCCAACTGAACAAGACAAGCATGCATTCAAAGAAAAGCCCAAAAGAAACTACATGCTGAATGCTAAGTCACTTAGTACAAGCTCTAGTGAAAGGACAAATGTCACATGTCTCTTTTGTAAGAAACCTGGTCACACGCTTCAGAAATGTCGCAAGATAATGGACAAGTCAGTTGAAGAGAGAGTAAAGTTTGTGCAGTCTGAAAAACTGTGCTTTGGTTGCCTCAAGACTGGTCATAACTCTAAGAACTGCACTTCCAGAAGTGTGTGTGACAAATGCCAAAAGCCTCACCCAACTTGTCTACATCAAGACAGAGAGAAAAGAGACAAGGAACAAAGAAAGAATAGCCAACAACAATTTAAGGCTAACCAGGAAACAGAGGTTTCTGAAGTACAAGAGCAAGTATCTAACCAAGTTACATCCAACAGAGTTGTGCAACAAAAGTCAAAAGGTTGTACTTCCTCAGTTATCCCAGTTTATGTATCCACTGTGGATGAACCAGAGAATGAAAAGTTGGTGTATGCTTTGCTCGATACTCAAAGTGACACCACTTTCATCTTGAAAGACACAGCTCAGTCGCTCAACGCCATGTTAGAGCCAGTTAAACTCAAGATTTCCACTATAACGTCCAAAACAAAAGTTGTTTCAAGCAGCAAGTTAAAGGACTTACAAGTAAGAGGCATTTACTCTGAAACGAGAATCAAACTACCAACAAGCTATACCAGAGACTACATTCCTGCTAACAGATCACATATTCCCACAAACGAAACAGCAGAGAACTGGTCACATTTGAAACATTTATCAAAGGAGATGGCTCCCGAGCTTGATTGTGAAGTTGGACTACTGATCGGATATAACTGTCCTCAAGCATTGCTCCCTCTAGCGGTGGTCAGTGGTGATCGAGACCAGCCATTTGCACAGAAATCTTTGCTTGGCTGGAGCATCATTGGCTACAGTGACTCTGAAGGTGATTGTGAAGATGAAATAGGAGTAAGCCATCGTGTTATTGTTAGACAAGTCTTGCCAGCTGTAGGACCAGCTCACAAGCTCAAAACGGAAGTTCACTTTGTAAGCAGAAACAAAGTCAAAGAAATACTTACTCCAGCCGAGATACTTAATGTGCTAGAGATGGACTTTGTTGAAAAAAGTGTTGAAGAAGAGTCAATGTCACAAGAAGATCTACTGTTTCTAGCCAAAGTAAAAGAAGGCATAAAACAAAGGCAAGATGGCCACTTTGAAATGCCACTACCCTTCAGACAAGAAAGACCTGACTTGCCAAACAACAAACTTTGTGCAGAACACAGACTGAAGTGTTTAGAAAGGCGTCTCAGAAAAGACGAGCGCTACTACAAGGACTACGTGACTTTCATGCAAGACATCATAAAGAGAGGTGACGCAGAGAAAGTGCCAGAGGCTGAGCTAAATAATCAACCAGCATGGTACTTTCCTCACCATGGCGTCTACCATCCGCAGAAGCCAAATAAGATCCGTGTCGTCTTTGATTGCTCTGCAAGGTTCCAGAATACATCGCTCAACGAGCATCTCCTGTCAGGACCTGACCTCACAAATACTCTTGTTGGAGTTCTGTGTCGTTTCAGGAAAGGACGTGTAGCTGTCATGTGTGACGTGGAGCGCATGTTTCACCAGTTTCATGTTGCCCCAAAGGATCAAGATTACCTCCGATTCCTATGGTGGGAGGATGGTAACATGGAAAGGTCCACATCAGTGTTTCGCATGAGAGTCCACTTGTTTGGTGCAGCATCTTCACCAGGATGCGCAAACTTTGGATTCAAGCATGTCGCTGCGCAAGGTGAAAATAAGTTCAGTGAAGCCACGGTGAAGTTCATGCAACGCAACTTCTACGTGGACGACGGTTTGGTGAGTGTGGATTCAGTGCAAGAAGCTATTCAACTTGTAAAGGAAGCTAGAGAACTGTGTGCCATGGGTAAGCTGCACCTGCACAAGTTCATTAGCAACAGCAAGGAAGTGATTGCTGCTATCCCAAAGGAAGAATGTGTAGCAGGAGCAACTGATCTGGATCTGGCACTAGGAGAGCCAAAGATAGAAAGAGCCTTAGGGGTCCAATGGTGTGTAAGCTCAGACACCTTTCAATTCAGAGTGATTGTAAAGAATAACCCCTTCAATAGAAGAGGAGTGCTCTCGACAGTGGCCTCAATATTCGACCCACTTGGATTCGTCGCTCCGTTCATTTTAGTTGGTAAGAAACTCCTCCAAAGAATGTGTCAGGAAAAGCTGGACTGGGACGAGCCGCTTCCAGAAGATCTCAAGCCTCAATGGGAAGCTTGGCTCAGAGACCTCCAGAACCTGTCCTCCATAAAGATATCACGTTGTTATGTCCCATCAACATCTGACCAAGTGAAGCAGTATGAGTTACACAGCTTTTCTGATGCCAGTGTAACCGGTTATGGTGTGTGCTCATACTTGAGAACAGTGACAAAGTTTGGAGAAGTACAGTGCACTCTTGTGATGGGTAAAGCAAGAGTCGCTCCTACTAAAGTGACAACCATCCCAAGATTGGAGCTTTCTGCGGCTGTAGTAGCTACGAGAGCAGCTGACTTTCTAAAGAGAGAATTGGAGATCCAAAATATTCAGGAGTACTACTGGACTGATTCCAAAGTTGTCCTTGGTTATATTAACAACGACGCAAGGCGCTTTCATGTATTCGTTGCTAACAGAATACAGAGAATCAGATCAAGTACAGAACCAAGTCAATGGCGATATGTTGCCTCTGAACAAAATCCTGCAGATCACGCGTCACGTGGAGTCATGACAAAAGAACTAGTACAGTCCAACTGGTTCACAGGACCAAGTTTTTTATGGCAAAAGGAACTACCACAAGAACATGCTAAAGTGAAAGAGATCAGTATCGAAGATCCAGAACTCAAAGTCACAACAGTATTCGCAGTTAAGGCAAAAGAAGAGAAATCCATTTTAGAACGACTGGAAAAATTCAGCACGGTGGCACGGTGGTTAGCACTGTTGCCGCACAGCAAGAAGGTCCTGAGTTCAATTCCACCATCGGGCCGGGGTCTTTCTGTGTGGAGTTTGCATGTTCTCCCCGTGTTTGCGTGGGTTCTTTCCGGGTACTCCGGCTTCCTCCCACCGTCCAAAGACATGCAGCTTGTGGGGATAGGTTAATTGGATAATCCAAATTGCCACTAGGTGTGAATGTGAGTGTGAATGGTTGTCTGTCCCTGTGTGTTGGCCCTGCGGCAGACTGGCGACCTGTCCAGGGTGTACCCCGCCTTTCGCCCTATGACAGCTGGGATAGGCTCCAGCGCCCCCCGCGACCCTGAAAAGGATAAGCGGAAGCGAATGGATGGATGGATGGATGGATGGATGGAAAAATTCTCAGATTGGATGAGAGTTGTGAAAGCAATTGCAAGATTAAGACGACGTGTAAAGTATGCAAAGAACTCAAAGGAAATGTCCAATGAAAGTACTACGTTGGAAGAAAGGAAAGAAGCCGAGGAGTTCATCATACAGACAGTTCAACAAGAAGCATTTGGAAAGGAAATTAAGATCATAAAGGATATGGAGGAAGTCAGACCATCTCACTCAAAGCTACTTCAGTTAAGTCCACTCCTTGATCAACACAATATCTTGAGGGTAGGAGGAAGACTTACAAAAGCATCAATCCATCCCAACATCAAACACCCAGCCATTCTGCCAAAGAAACATCATGTGTCGCACCTGCTCATCAAACATTTTCATGAGAAGACGCATCATCAAGGCCGAGGGATGACAGTAAATGAGATACGGTCCAATGGCATATGGGTAATTGGCTGCAGTACTGAAGTATCGTCATTTATATACAAATGTGTCAAATGTAGAAAGTACAGGAAAGGCAATGAAGAACAAAGGATGGGCGACCTGCCACCAGAAAGACTGGAAGCTACCCCTCCATTTACAGTGGGGCAAAAAAGTATTTAGTCAGCCACCGATTGTGCAAGTTCCCCCACTTAAAATGATGACAGAGGTCAGTAATTTGCACCAGAGGTACACTTCAACTGTGAGAGACAGAATGTGAAAGAAAAATCCATGAATTCACATGGTAGGATTTGTAAAGAATTTATTTGTAAATCAGGGTGGAAAATAAGTATTTGGTCAATAACAAAAATACAACTCAATACTTTGTAACATAACCTTTGTTGGCAATAACAGAGGTCAAACGTTTACTATAGGTCTTTACCAGGTTTGCACACACAGTAGCTGGTATTTTGGCCCATTCCTCCATGCAGATCTTCTCGAGAGCAGTGATGTTTTGGGGCTGTCGCCGAGCAACACGGACTTTCAACTCCCGCCACAGATTTTCTATGGGGTTGAGGTCTGGAGACTGGCTAGGCCACTCCAGGACTTTCAAATGCATCTTACGGAGCCACTCCTTTGTTGCCCGGGCGGTGTGTTTTGGATCATTGTCATGTTGGAAGACCCAGCCTGGTTTCATCTTCAAAGTTCTCACTGATGGAAGGAGGTTTTGGCTCAAAATCTCACGATACATGGCCCCATTCATTCTGTCCTTAACACGGATCAGTCGTCCTGTCCCCTTGGCAGAAAAACAGCCCCATAGCATGATGTTTCCACCCCCATGCTTCACAGTAGGTATGGTGTTCTTGGGATGCAACTCAGTATTCTTCTTCCTCCAAACACGACGAGTTGAGTTTATACCAAAAAGTTCTACTTTGGTTTCATCTGACCACATGACATTCTCCCAATCCTCTGCTGTATCATCCATGTGCTCTCTGGCAAACTTCAGACGGGCCTGGACATGCACTGGCTTCAGCAGTGGAACACGTCTGGCACTGCGGGATTTGATTCCCTGCCGTTGTAGTGTGTTACTGATGGTGACCTTTGTTACTTTGGTCCCAGCTCTCTGCAGGTCATTCACCAGGTCCCCCCGTGTGGTTCTGGGATCTTTGCTCACCGTTCTCATGATCATTTTGACCCCACGGGATGAGATCTTGCGTGGAGCCCCAGATCGAGGGAGATTATCAGTGGTCTTGTATGTCTTCCATTTTCTGATGATTGCTCCCACAGTTGATTTTTTCACACCAAGCTGCTTGCCTATTGTAGATTCACTCTTCCCAGTCTGGTGCAGGTCTACAATACTTTTCCTGGTGTCCTTCGAAAGCTCTTTGGTCTTGGCCATGGCGGAGTTTGGAGTCTGACTGTTTGAGGCTGTGGACAGGTGTCTTTTATACAGATGATGAGTTCAAACAGGTGCCATTCATACAGGTAACGAGTGGGGGACAGAAAAGCTTCTTACAGAAGACGTTACAGGTCTGTGATAGCCAGAGATTTTCCTTGTTTGAGGTGACCAAATACTTATTTTCCACCCTAATTTACGAATAAATTCTTTACAAATCCTACCATGTGGATTCATGGATTTTTTTTTTCACATTCTGTCTCTCACAGTTGAAGTGTACCTCTGGTGCAAATTACTGACCTCTGTCATCATTTTAAGTGGGGGAACTTGCACAATCGGTGGCTGACTAAATACTTTTTTGCCCCACTGTACATACAGCGGTATGGACTGCTTCGGACCATTCTGTGTAAAAGAAGGGAGGAAAGACTTGAAGAGATATGGACTCTTGTTTACATGTATGTGCTCGAGAGCTATACATATAGAAGTTCTAGATGATCTCAGTGCAGACTGTTTTCTCAATGCACTCCGTTGTTTCATAGCAATACGGGGCAACGTAGGTCAGCTGCATTGTGATCAAGGCACCAATTTTATCGGTGCAAGAAACGAGCTTCTAACGCAAGCAACTCAAGAGAAAGTCAAAAAGCTGGGAATAACTTTCGTTTTCAACCCACCTGCTTCTAGCCACATGGGAGGAGTCTGGGAGAGGCAGATTCGGACAATAAGAAATGTTCTGAAATCCATTCTTGACCAGTCAGCTTCAAGATTAGACACTTCATCATTGAGAACGTTCATGTATGAAGCTATGGCAATAGTAAACAGTCGACCACTAACTGTAGAGTCTATCAACGACCCTGTAGGACTGGAGCCGTTGACACCCAACCATATTTTGACGATGAAGTCAGCAGTGATCTCACCACCACCTGGAGAATTCGCTAAAGAAGATCTCTACCTCCAGAAAAGATGGAAACGAGTACAATATTTGGCGAATGTATTTTGGACAAGGTGGAGAAAGAAATTTGTTAAACTTGCAACAGAGAAGCAAATGGAATAAAAACAGAAGAAATGCAAAAATAAATGACATTGTGTTATTACAAGAAGACTGTCTTCCAAGAAATCAATGGAAACTCGCCAAAGTTGTGGAAGTCACTCCAGGAGCTGACGGCAGAGTCAGAAAAGTTAAGCTTCTCATCGGTGACTCTACTAGAGACAATAAGGGGAAGCACACAACTAAGACGATTTTAGAGAGACCCATACATAAGACTATACTTTTACTTGAAGCAGAGTAAAGACTCAACATAATGTTTATTGGTTAACCTTCGCTAAGTTCATTGTTGGGTCAAATTCCTTTAGGATCACACATGCTGTTGATAGTGTGATGGTGGGAGTGTAACAGTTGGTGAAATGTTAGTATTTGACCACTAGGCGGAGCTCTTGTAATGATAATGTAACTAACGCATTTTATTTTGTATGTTTTATTTTTGTGTTGACCATGTTAACATTTTCCTTTTTTGCCTACCGGATTGGTGTAAAGTTAATTTGATACATGGAAAGTAACCAGTTAATTTTGTAAGTATAAGGTAAGGGCAGAGGTCACTTCCTGTTTTGGGAAGTAAGGTCAGAGAAGCTGCGCATGGTGACGGTCTAGCTGTGTAAAAGTCAAGCTAAGAAAGAAGAAATAAGCCCTAAGTTCCAGTTACACCGGTTTGTCTACTTGCAGGCCAAAGTGGTATGTTTGTTTATATTTTGTGAATTTTATATTGTAATATGTTTTAATGCTGAAATATAATTTTCTTGTACATTTGTATTCACCAGTTCTACGGTGTACCTGTACGTTAAGAGAAGCACAGTAAACATCAGTAAAGAAGAACTCTCGTGTCTCTCGTGTATGTGTACAAGCCGGCATAATCATCGTTTTTATAACATTAGCTGGTCTTGGTGGGCAGGCTAGCAGTGCTAATTGTTAGCACTAGTTCTGCTGCTCTCCCTTTGTCTCTTTTATTGTTGGTCTTTAGTGAACAATATAAAGTGTCTTCATGAGACTGTTGCCTAATGTTCAAATGTAGATAACACCACCTGCACCAACCTGTTACACAGCACAACCCTCTGGTGTAGCTTTGGCTGGAGCACATATTGGCAGCTCCAGTGACATCACTGGAAAGGAGACACCACTCCATGGTGACATCATCTCTACAGACTGTGGCTGTTACATATCCTCACCTGGTAATAATAAGACTGTCCTCAGCTGCACACAGCTCCAAGATGAACAAACTGAAGTAAATACAAATTAGAGTTACGATAGATTGAAATCTTGTAATCAGAGCTAATTCTTAGTGAAACTCTCACAACATCATATCATGATCCTGGGTTAGTGTCTCGGTCTCAGATCACAACATCAGCACAGGCTTGGCTTGGGTGAGGTATTGAGTGGTTCTTGTCCATGACAGCTGCAGGTACAGTGCCATCAGCCATGCTGCACCACATGTCTGCCCAGGAACATTAGTATGGCTGAGTCTCATGTAAACATTGTGCTAAAGTGGTGGGAAAGTGGCTGCAAGCTGGCCGCACTGTGTCCAATACTCTCAGTATGATATCCACAAACCTCTGAGTGTCACAGAGTGGGCCTGTGCTCAGCTCACTGTGCCCCATTGAATTCTACTTGCATAGTTTTACAAGTAAAATTAAATATACAAGTTGCTCAATGATAAGTTATTGTAGTAACAACTAAGTCCATGGTTATTATTTGTTAATAGTAGCTTAAAGCTTCTGCACCAATCATGGAGCACCAGGTTTAGAGCATGTGGATCTACAAAAGTAAGTCCCAGTAAGATGGGCTGAGCCTTACATACTAGAAGAAACATGTCATTCCCAGCAGATGAAGCGCCCTTTAAAGCAGGATCTCACTTTAAACCTAAAGAACTTGCTATGAGCATGCAGTGCATTCATGGTTATCATTCATACGATTGTGGGTAGCTAATAAAGTGCAATTATCACATTACATTTTATTATTAAATTGTTGTTAACAATCCCTTCACTTCTGCTTATCTAATTCATGGTTGCAGGATGGCTGACAGCTTCCATTAGGCAGGAGGTAATGTTCATTCTGGCCACAGTGCAACCCACAATGTGTAACTGACACTATTATATTGCATTATGTCACATTGTTACATCTTTTTAATAAATGATGACAGTCAGCTGAACTTGCTGCCCCCTTGGTGGAGGACATCAGGATCAGCAGCTGCTGCTCCATCACAAACACCACAGAAGAAGAACAACACTGGATCAGATTATCTGGACGTGTTTGACAGGGACAGTGTTCATGTTCATGGACATCAGGACAAAAACAGACGATGGAAACCTGCCAGATTTGAGCTAAACTGCTCGTTTCCATGTGTAGTCCCTGGGAGGTCACATGACCAACAAAGACACACAAGCTGTGTCCCAAAACGTTGGCTGCATCCTCCGGAGGCCGCATTTGAAGGCCGATGACGTCACAGCCAGGCAACGAAGGCTGTCCCGATTCCTCGACTCCTTCAAATGCGTCCTTCATTCCCCCGAATTTGAAGGATGGGTCGGGTGTGTCCTTCGTGGCCCACCATATCCCAGAATTCATAGCGCGGCCCAGCCAAATTTCAGCTGCCAACAATGGCGGCCGCTACTAAGTTTTAAAATTTAACGAGGGAGTACTACTTACTTACAATGAATTCCTTACACTATATAATTTTCCCGTCAGTGTTGGGGAATTCTCAATGGTGCTTGGTGCCATACCCTCAGGGACTTTAATGTTATATAAAAACACTGACAGCTCAATATCTGCCTCAGTCACTCTCCCTGATCCAGCTGAGTCAGCAGTGGGAAAAATCTGCTTTTCACAGGAACTTGGTAACAGCAATAAGAGAATACGTAGTTTATTCCAAGAAGATATCATGTCTCTCCCATATATAGAATATCTTACTGGAACCGACATGTTCCAGATATCACCTGGAAGACAGTCTGGATGATCCCATAAATATCTAATTGTGAACAAGGTGAAGGAAATCTCATATAAAATTCTTCATAAATGTTACCCAGCCAGTCACTATATGGTAACATTTAAAAGAGACATAAATGCTAATTGAACTTTCTGTGGGGATCATCCAGAAACTGTGACACATCTCTTTTGGTTCCTCTACACAGAGATTCTGGAAGAATTTAGCAGTTTTGTTATTGTCCATATTTTAAGGGAGTTTTCTTTACGATGGAAAATGTTTTATTCTTTTTCTTTAAGTTCCCCAGGAAGAATGATAAATGTTTTTTATAAAATATTTGTTAATACTTTTAGCTATTTTATATCCATAAATGTAAGTTTATTAATAAAACACCATATTTCTGCCGTTTTATAAGGATATGAATTGTACATACAATCAATTTCAGACTCAACCAACAAAAAGCCTCTCAGAACAACATTTATATGTTGATTTTTTTCGCCTACTCATATCATCATTTTTTTATTCCTGGTTCTGTATGTTCATGTTCTGTTCTTTTGTAAACTTCATCTGTTTGTATGTTGTATACTCATTGTGTTTCAGTAAAGTTTGATTTTAAAAAAGGTACGTTCTAAACTAAGCTTCAGACGTCACTGATCACGTGACTCTGGCCAAACGAATCAAGCCTCGACACGATGCTTCTGAAGCAGCGCGTTGATCTTTCTGACACACGCACCGGAGCGTCAGCTTCAAGCGGACCATCACTACGTCTCACATCTAAAGGTGTCAAGGTAACTTTGAACTGAGTTCAGTCAATCTGGAGTTTTTCCAAGTTTTCTGTTGCTCTCTGTGAGAGAAGAGCGTTAAAGGCGGGGCTCTCCAGAGTCCAGCAAAACAGGAAACCACAGCTGGGTGTGTGTAAGTGTGCAAACCAATAGAATGCATCGTGGTGGAGGGGGGGCATCACGGGCATTGGCAAGAAAAAAATAAAATAATCGGTCGTACCCATGCTTCCCCGACGTCATGCCAGCGCATATTGGGAAATTCGTAGGCACCGATCGGTTTTCTATCAGCCATTTGCTGGGAGTAAGGGCGCCCTCCGTTTGCAGAATCACGATTTTTTGGCTTAGAATTGAGATCATGATTCTCTCATAACAATAAACATAAAACAACAAATGTCTCACGTTTTGTTGTTGCAGCAAAATGTTGTCCTGCTTGAAATTCCGTCTCCACCGTTGCTCGACGCTGCGTGTACAGAGCAGGTAGTGCAACAATAGAAAAATAGTTGCGGGACGGCACTGTGTAGCGTTTGTCTAGGGTGTTGATCGTTTTCCTAAATCCCTCGTTTTGCACAGTGTTGATGGAGCCATATCTTTGGTCAGGTGATAAGTGATAGCCTCCGTGATGTCTTTGTGCCTGCGGGAGTTCGACGGGTATAGGGAAGCGCTGTATAAGGTTCCCGTTATTGATGTTTGGGTGGTTGACCGGGACGGATTTTCTCCTGTCACTTTCTCGTCATCCCTGACGTGCTCTCCGTTGTTTTTTCCTGCTAATTTTAGCATCACACGGCACAGCTTCTGTATCACGTGGTATAAGGCTCCGCCCTTGTCATTTGTTGAGCAGGAAGAGTGAGCGCTTGTTTTCATGCAGAGTACGTCCCGGATCAAAATGTGAAGTTTTACAAATCACCACTTCTTTAGTGAATATCATTTCAGTCTCAGACAATCTCGTTTCTCTTACAGAGGTTGAATGCACCTTCTGCGGATGGCGGTACCACACAGTGTGCGTGGACTTCCCCTGCACAGAAGGCAACTACAAATGCTGTGAATGCTAAATAAACAGAAACAAATGATCCCTGTTGTCTTTGCTTGATGATTGGTTTGAGTCTTGACAATCCACATTGCTGGCGTTGCATCTTTCAATGCTAGCAATTGCAGGTATCAGTGCTCAAACCTTTTGTGTTTGTTTCCAACAAGTTGCCCACCTCGGGAAACAAAAATGTGTTCTTTTACTTGTCAGATGAACATATGAGACACTTTGACTCTTCAGTGCAGTGTGGAGCCTAACAAAGATCTGTTTTGTGTCCCAGCTGATCAGCAGGAGGAGGAGAGTCTGATGGAGCAGCAGAGGAACATTTTCAGCTACTTGGACTCAGCTCAGCCACTACAGAGGAAACAATGAGCTCAACACAGAAGGTGACAGACAGAGCAGGACCATATGACCAAAGATATTTATCACCATATACATTTGAACATTTGCCATAACGATGTAGCTGACGATAGAATTGACACCAGACAAAATACTTTACAGCTCCACAACTTTATTAAAAACCCATCAATGTATTTTCACTGAAACAAGCAGCTGTTGTTTATGTGCATTAAAGTTATATAAAAATGTAACAGTGCAAATGCAAATTGCTCGCTGACAGTTTAACCAAAAGGCGTTTCCAGTGGAAACTGGCCGACACATCCTGAGCATAACCATGTATAATATCCACTAAACTTCAGAAGAGGTTATACAGTCGTGGCCAAAAGGTTTGAGAATTGCATAAATATTGGAACCTGGAGAAGTTGCTGCTTAAGTTTTTATAATAGCATTTTGCCTGCACTCCAGAATGTTATGAGGAGTGATCAGATGAACTGCATCGTCCTTCTTTGCCATGAAAACGAACTTAATCCCCAAAAAGCCTTACCGCTGCATTTCATTGCTGTCATCAAAGGACCTGCTGAGACCATTTCAGTGATCGTCTTCTTAACTCAGGTGAGAATGTTGGCGAGCACGAGGCTGGAGATCATCATGGCTGTATCCCGATTCAGGTTCTGCAGCTTTAAAGTCCTCAAGGGCCGCGTACTCAAAGACCGCTAAGGCCGAAGTGCGAGGCTCGTAGGCTCGTGAAATGGGACGTCTAGCCTCCGTCGCGCTGCCCAGGTTGCCTAGCAACCATGATACTAACAGCTGGAAACGTTTCATACAGCTTTGTTTGACAGAAATGAAGGAGAACATATTTGTTTCTACATGAGCTCTGTGTGATTTGATGAGTATCTGAGGCTGAGACCACAGGACTGTGAAACATGATTCTTGGGCTTCATTTCTGTGCTGAACAGTCGTTTAAGATTAGCTGTAAATAACAATTAGCTGATGTTGTTCATGAGACTAAAGTCATCTCACTGTGGTAATGTAAATATAATATGGCCAATATTATAGTTATTATATTAATCACTTCACTCACAGACAAGTATCTGTGACAGTGTGTATATAGATGTGTCATATATAAGAGACAAATTTTGTTCATTTAATGTGTTGGTACTAAATGTGGCTCAATGCTTACATATATGTGTAAAAAGCAAATGTAGGAGCTGTGATAACTGTGTCTGATAGAATGAAGAGTAGACTGATATATGAAATATTCCTTTATTGGGTGAGAAAATCAGACCATGTCATAACTGCTGTAAGTCACACAGAATAGATATCAGAGCCTTAAACAGGCTGACTTCTGCTAAATGGGTCAAACTGGGCAGAAAGTCTACAAACACATAACATCCTTATAGAATATGATGTAACACTATAGATCAACTTAGCTCAGAATATATAAAGCATATAAACAGTTACAGCAATATGATGCAACAAACACAGCAGCTACTGATCCAAAATACTCAAAGCTTCATAGAACTGAAACCAACATTTATTTTTAGCTCCATCCTGCTGCTGATACAGACTTTAGGTTTCTGAACATTAAACTTGTTGCTGCCTTTCATAGTGTGTAACTTGAAGGCCCTGAGTACTCTGAGTACTTTCTCCCACACTGGAAACACTGGGATGATCACATTATTTGAACATTACCTAATAAGACTGATTCAGCACAGACAGTTATGTTAAACTTTCCTAGCAGTCCTTCACAAACAGGGAACAGTCTGTCTATTCTCTCCATCTGTCAGCTGCTGCTGGCTCTTCCTCCTCCTCTTCCTCACACACTGCTGAGTTTGTCCTGGTGGATCATCAGGGCTGCAAAGCCTCACAGATGATGTGCAGCAGTGTGTCCCTCAGTCTGTCCTCACTCTGGACACTTGCAGTCGTCACACATGGAAATCAAATGTGTGATAAGCTGCAGGATTCAAACACAAGTGTAACTTATAAACACATGTTCATACACGTTAAAGTGCGTTTGGCTCGACACCACCGAACAGAGGCAGCAATATAACATAGCTCACATTAACAGTGCAGTGGATCCTGCTTGTGCCGTGATGTTCAGGACTGCAAACCGAGCAGCATCACTGACTTTCAGCTTGTTGTGTTTGTGGATATATGACTGACTTTAATCATCCACAAAATCATCACATCTCTGTCAGATTAAGGTCGACTATTGAACGGCGTATATTTTAAAGGCTTTAAAACCAAGTTAACGCTGAAAGTACAAACATCACTAATGTCACATAACTCTGCCGACAAGGCATAGCTATGGCTATGAAATGCTCTTTGTGTATCACTTCTTCATTATGAAAGATGTCATTAATGCACTAGTAATGTCTCATCTGGAGTATTGTTCAATCATTTGGTCAGCAGCTAATAAGACAGACCTTAACAGACTTCAGTTAGTCCAGAATAAGGCGTCCAGATTAGTGTGAAGATGTTCATACTATACTAATATTGATCAAATGCATAATAACCTTTCTTGGCTTCCTGTACAGGCTAAAATATTCTATGGCTTACTTGTAGTTCTAAAGAAAGCAATTCTGTTAAACACACCACATTTATTCTGCTCAGCTGCAGTATCCAGATGAAATACATCATCATATTACACAGTTTTCAACAAGCATTCAACAACATTTAGAGCAACTTTTAAGTGGAATAAGTTGCCTTAAAAAATTAGAGAATTATTCAAAACTTATATGAACACTTAAAAGCCGATTTACAGAGCTTTTAGTTGTTGTAAATATTGTAAGACATGATTTGTTTTTGAAATTTGTGTAATGTGCCTCAATGTTATTGATATTCATCATCAACATCATCAACTAATAGGAAACAACAAAATAATCTAAATTATAAAATAATGTGTGTGTGTGTGTGTGTGTGTGTGTGTGTGTGTGTGTGTGTGTGTGTGTGTGTGTGTACAATCAGGAGGGATGGGCATGATTTTAGTGTTTGAACAGTCATGAATTATCTTTAACAGCAGGTTGGATGTAATGTGTTAGAACTACCAGCAGGTGGGGATAAGAGACCTTTAAGGTGTTTGGTGCCACGCTCCACCTTCAGGTTTAAAACTAGTGTTAATGGAGTTTGAAGGTTGAGTTTGTTCCACGACTGCATTTCATCTAGCATCTAGTTACCCACTCTGGAATTAAGCCATACAGCTGTGACATCTGTGGAAAAACTTTCAGCCAGAGAGAGAGCCGAAATAAACACCTACGCATTCACACCAGACATGATGTGTACTGCTGTGAACAGTGCGGCAAAGAGTTTATAACTCACACACACTTACAACGACACATGTTTACCCACACTGAGGAGAGACCTTATCAATGTGACCTGTGTGAGAAGACTTTTAAATCTCCATATTACCCGAGAGAACACCAACAGATCCACACCAGAAAGAGACTCTACAAGTGCAGCTACTGTGAGGTATGTATTTATATTGTTATCTTGTCATTTTAGCCTGACTGTTTGGAACAACTCTGCTCATTAAACTGTGTTAGCATGTTAGCAATTCTACTGCATGGAAAAGCAGCTCTGAGTGATTATTCAGATTTTCCTTTCAGTTATGATTTTAGTATTACTGTAGTATTATGGTGGTAGTATTGTAGTTATTGCAGCCCAGTAAACTGAGTGTGTTAACTGAAACAGTCAAATGTAGTTGGACGTCTGCAGAGATGCTCTTTATTTCAGGCGACGGTCAGGATACAAATGTTGAAGGACTGACTTACACTGTCTTTGTGTCTTTGTTTAGAAGCAGAGCGACACACATGGATCCAGTTCTCAACCCTGTCATCACTGTGGTGGTGGGAAAGACTTTCATTGTGACCTCTGTGGAAAAACTTTCAGTTGGCAAGCTGCCCTTAAAACACATCAACGTAGACACACTGGAGACAAACTGAAATACTGCAAAGAATGTGGGAGAAGCTTCACCACACCAAGTGATTTAAAACGACATGAACTGATTCACAGTGGGGTTAAAAAGCACCTCTGTGATCAGTGTGGGTCATCCTTCACCACTGCAAGGGACCTTAAATCACACGAACGAGTCCACATCGGAGAGAAACCACACAAGTGCAGACACTGTGAGAGAAGCTTCTCACAGTCAGGTAATCGTAACATTCATGAATGTGCACACATGGAAGGAAACTACAGCTGTGACCAGTGTGACAAGAGCTTCAGGAATCTCAGTTCATACTCTGCACACAAACGATCCCACGTTACTAATAAACTGTTTCACTGTTACCAATGTGCCCAAACATTCACCTCATTGTCTGCTCTGTGCAAACATCAGCGTGATCACTCAGGGCTGAAATCACTCCCATCACTGGATCACAGTGAACCTGAAGACACAGAAAGATCCTCTGGTTTCTGTGTCAGACTCAAAAAGCTTGAGATCAGGCTCCACAGAGTTCAGATAGAATCATTTAAACTTGTGTTGAACTGAACTGGTTGCTGGGCTGAACTTCTACATAATACAGATCTACATGGGATCTTCTTTTCTGTTTTTTACTGAGTCTGTTTTGTTCTTTTTTCTCTGTCCTGGTTTTGCTCGTCTGTAAATGATTGAAACTCAGCCAAATAGTTCATTGTTCTCCAGCAAAACGTTTTGGAAACTCATGTTTAACCTTTAAAACTCTGACATGTTTTAGCACACAAGGCTTCATCGGGGAGTTCACTCATGATTGGACCATGAGAACAAAGGTTTGTAGTTCTTTCAAAGAGAGTCTTGGAGATGTTTGATGTTTCTGTTTTTCTGAAACCACCTGAAAGAAAAACTATTTTTCTTGCTTTATGTAGTGTGGAAGTTTTTAATGTTTCTTCATCTGTGATGTTCTTGAATGTGTTCACGTGAAGATGGTACAAATAAACTGTCCTTTCAGCTTTAGCTCCTAATTTATTCATTATTTATGGATGTAGCACAGCAGCCGTCTCTTGATTAACACATGGAGGGCTCGGGATCTGATGGTGTCGTCTCCCTAATTTGCCCACTCAGTAAATCTCACTCATGGTCAAGAAATTGAAATAAACCTTGTTTCCCTGCTGGATAGTGATCCACTGTAACTCTGCTCCTCCTTCCTGTTTAGGATTTCTGTGGCTGAAGTAAAATTCCCTCCATCCATCACTTATCCCAGCTAACCCAAAGTGAAATAAAGTTTTGCTCGTCTTAAAAAAGCATTACAATAATGGGCATTACCAATGCAAACTGAATGATACAGAAGATGAAAGAAGAGACTTTGATCAGTTAATAAAGCTCATGATCTGGATTCATTGTGGCTGCTACACAGATACTTCTGGGTCACTTCTCTCAGTTAGGAACCTTCCTCACCAAACTGACTGTTGGACCACACCCCTGGTTTCATGAGAAATTGTTTCAGCCATGATTTCTCTTCCTGTATTTCAGAGTAAAGACTGAAGTGACAAATGGAAGCATGTTTAAAAAACACAATGTGAGAGAGACGTTGAGGTCCTTAGAAGTTACCCTGGGTTTTTCTGTCACCCTGCTAGATGTTACACACCTTGTTATTGTACTGATTTCTACTGCTGGACTACTCCTGCGGAGAGTAACAATACTCTTACTAATTAGCTCCCTTTCACACCTTTGGGGATATTTATTTTTGTGTTTGCAGCGCTGTGAGCCAGAACAGCGAGAGAAAAATCTGCAACAGCGACGAGCCGAATGCTTACGTGAATCGCAGCAGCTGCACATGTGCTACGCTGAATTAGAGGATATCTTTGCTCTGGATTTCTATTTCTACTTTTTCATTTCTATATGATTCTTCTTGCATCTAAACAAAGATGATTCAATTTGCTAAATGTTGATGGCTCTTCGTGCTCAGGTGTAAATGAGACGTAATATTTGCTCTTGGTTTGGTTCTCCTGTACAGAACCTTGCAGTACAACAGAAACCTAAAAACATTATTTGTAGTTGTTATTCTTAGTTGTTCTGCTGCCTAAATACCACAGGGTCTGATTATGAAGTTATTGAGCTGCACATACGTTACGACCTGCTTAAGTTCGAGGTCACAGCGTCTGTAGAGCAGCTGGAACATAATGAAGTCTACAAGGTTAAAGTTTTCTCTTCAGTTATTGTTCTTTCTGCTGCTTGGTTTGATGGATCTGAGAGCTTTTGTTTTTATTATTGTTATTATAATTGTCATTAATATTTTACTCTCTGGAAGCTTTAAAATAGTGTTTGTGTTTGAAAAAATTGATTTAAGAATTGAACAGAAACATCTGTCCTTCTGAAAATCGCCCAAAGGCACGGAGACAAAGTCAAAGGATGCAACCTGTAACTTTCTCTTCCTTCATGTCAGGACCATCATCCATGATTTATATAAAATGCATATAGCAACAGTAGCACTTTAGTTTGGACTTCATGATTTCTGTAACTGGAAAATATTATTTTGTTTAAAGACAGAAGTGACCGCATAGTTGCAACATCAAAGGGAAATATTAATTAATTAGCATTAAGTATATTTGTTGCTTAAGCGTTTGCACTATAACTTAAGTAGGATTATGACTTTTAAGGAAGGAAAGATTTCAGATATTTAGTTCACTGTTTCAGTTATTTTATATGAAATTAAAACATTTACGTTGGTCAAATATGATGCTCTAAATCAAATAAAAGTTTGAAAATAAATGATGTATTTTTAAATGCTGCAACAAATGTTCACAAAAAGTAACTATAATTAAAACCAGTTAAACAAAATAAAATGGTTGAATCATGCTTAACCAAATGCCAGGCTGGAGAGCTGAACCTAAAGTATACGTAGAAAGATTTCAACATCTGAGCAGTTTTTAATGTTTTTATCACATATAAATGTCACAGCAGTGGGTCCTGGCCCAATGCTTTGTGTTTTTGGTTTTCTTTGACTCTTGTTTTTCTTGGTTTTTGTTCTTCTTATTTATCAGGCTCTCAGTAATCTTAGTTCTCCCTCCCTCAGTGTTCATTTCAGCCTGTGTTTAGTTTCTGTTCCCGTGTCCCACGTTTCATTGTTTCATGTCGAGTCAGCCCTGTCTCTCTGTTTCCTGTGTCTCCCCAGTCAGCCCCGCCTCCCTCGGGCACTCATGTGTGATACAGAGTAATAAACCTGACTACATTTGCTACACTCTCTTTATTACCTGTTACTTTAAAATTCATACACTAATTATGTCTGCCCATCTCTCTAATGTGAAGGTCAAAGGTCAACATCCCAGTGACATAAGAATAATCCCAAAGGGGCAAAGGCAGCGGTTAATTTAGCATATTTAGCATTAAGGGTACAGCAAGGATATACTTGTACTTATTGTGGCAGGGGAGTGGTCTCTGGCCTGCTGCAGTGGAGGCTGGTGGCGGGACGTTGGACGGCACAGGTGAGGGTGATGGAGCTCATGACTCTCCCCTTTATAGTGACGGAGGAGACTGGCGTGGGGGAAGCGTGTAGTGGAGGAAGCCGAGGAGAGAGCTGGTTTCTGGCTACAAAGACGGCGTCAAACCAGAAAAGATTGCTTGTGGTCAAATGTCAAAGGAGCTTGCAAAGAAAAGCATCTGGACTTCCTTAAGTTACTTAAAGACGTTTCACCTCTCATCCGAAAAGCTTCTTCAGTTCTAAGGTCAAATGGTGGAGAGTCCCAGATATAAACCTAGTGGGAGTTTCCCCCCAGAGAGGGACATAAGGACCCCCTGATGATCCTCTAATCGCCTGAGCCAAGGTGTGAAAGTGGGTGTGGGTCCCAATCAGCCAGAGTTTCGGGTGAGCTCATTGTGAAACCTGGCCCCACCTTATCATGGGGTTTCCTGAGATCAGATGGCCCAGGATGTGAGTGGGCGTTAAGGTGTCTGGGAAGGGATCTCAAAACTGGTTTATAGATGGCAGAGAGTTGGTGTCGTAAACCCCGCCTCTGTTCAAAGATGGTCGCTCACAGTGGACATAGATGGCTTCTTTCACTCCTCTTTCAAACCATCTGTCCTCTCTGTCCAAAATGTGAACATTGGCATCCTCAAAGAGTGACCTTTGACCTTTAGATGCAGATGGACTGCTGAGTCTTGTCCTGTGGAGGTGGCTCTTCTGTGTTGTGCCATGCGCTTGTGAAGTGGCTGTTTGGTCTCTCCAATGTAGAGGTCTGAGCATTCCTCGCTGCACTGTACAGCATACACCACATTGTTAAGTTTGTGTTTTGGCGTTTTGTCTTTTGGGTGAACCAGTTTCTGTCTGAGCGTGTTGCTGGGTCTGAAATACACTGGGATGTCTTGCTTGGAGAAAACTCTCCTGAGTTTCTCTGATACACCGGCTACATAGGGGATGACAATGTTGTTGCGTCTGTCCTTCTTATCCTCCCTCGCTGGTGTCTGAGCTTCTTTTCTGTGCCTCTTTGCTGACTTTAAGAACGCCCATTTAGGATAGCCGCACGTTTTGAGTGCTTCCTTTACATGTGTGTGTTCCTTCTTTTTTCCTTCAGGCTTAGAGGGAACATGTTCTGCCCGGTGTTGTAGGGTCCTGATTACTCCAAGTTTGTGTTCCAAAGGGTGATGGGAGTCAAAGAGGAGGTACTGGTCCGTGTGTGTGGGCTTCCGGTAAACTTCGATGTTGAGGTTGCCGTTCTCTTCAGTGTGCACAGCGCAGTCCAGGAAAGGCGAACAGTTGTCCTTTGTGTCTTCCCTGGTGAACTTGATATTTTTATCCACAGCGTTAATGTGTGCAGTGAAGGATTCCACTTCTTGTGTCTTGATTTTGACCCAGGTGTCGTCTACATATCTGTACCAGTGGCTGGGTACTCTTACTTTGAAAGAGCCAAGAGCCTTCCTTTCCACTTCCTCCATGTAAAGGTTGGCTACAATAGGTGACACGGGGGAGCCCATGGCACAGCCATGTTTTTGTCTGTAGAAGCCTTTGTTGTATTTGAAATATGTAGTGGTGAGGCAGAGGTCTAACAGTGTGCAAATCTGATCGGGTGTGAAGTTGGTCCTGTCCTCCAAGGAGCTGTCTTCTTGTAGTCATTTTCTGACCGTCTCCACGGCCTCCGTGGTGGGTATGCAAGTGAAGAGAGAGACTACATCAAAGGACACCATGGTTTCATCTGGATCCAGGGCAAGTTTCTGGACCTTGTCAGTGAAGTCGGTGGAGTTCTTGATGTGGTGTGGGGTGCTCCCCACAAGAGGAGCAAGGATGGTAGCAAGGTGTTTAGCAATGTTATAAGTGGCTGAGTTTATGCTACTGACTATGGGTATGAGTGGGACAGCTTCCTTGTGGATTTTAGGAAGTCCGTAAAGTCCGTCTGATCTCAGGAATTTGCATGATAAGGTGGGGCCAGGTTTCACAATGAACTCACCCGAAACTCTGGCTGATTGGGACCCACACCCAGTTTCACACCCTGGCTCAGGCGATTAGAGGATCATCAGGGGGTCCTTTTGTCCCTCTGTGGGGGTTACTCCCACTAGGTTTATATCTGGGACTCTCCACCATTTGACCTTAGAACTGAAGAAGCTTCTCGGATGAGAGGTGAAACGTCTTCAAGCAACTTAAAGAAGTCCAGATGCTTTTCTTTGCAAGCTCCTTTGACTACGATGACCTGGATGACTGAGAACCTTCACAGACATGTTATTTACTAGCTAATCTTAAATGACTGTTCAGTACAGAAATGAAGCCCAACAATCATGTTTTACAGTCCTGTGGTGTCACGGTTCTGGGTCCGTTGGACCCAGTATTTTGAGTTTATTATGTTTTGGTTTATTTTGCATTATGGATTGTTTTCTGATGTTCTGGTGCTTTGTTTATTATTATCATTATGGATCTGTTTCTGTTATTCTTGGTGAGGGATCAGTTCTTAGGTTTTGGGTTCTCATGTGTATTGCAGTTTCTGTTCAGTGTCTAGTCTGTCTCTCAGTGTCATGTCTGCATCTTGTTTCCTGTCTTATTGTGAAAGTCTTTGTCTTATGTTAGTGTGTGCAGCTTAGCTCCCCCGTCTCGTTAGCCCTGATCTCCCCCAGCTGTGTCTCCCTTCTCTGGCCCATTTCCTCATTACTACCCTGTGTATTTAAGCCCTGTGTTTTCCCATGCTCGGTGTCGCGTCGTACCCTCAGATTATGCCTGTGTGTTCCTGTTCTCCGGTTTCTGTGGTCACTTCATGTTTTGTTTTCGTACCAGCAATAAAGCTGAGGTTTTTGAGTTTCACGTTAGTGTCTGAGTCCTGCGTTTGGATCCTCATCTCCGCCTGCCCACACACAGAGCCCTGACATGTGGTCTCAGACTCAGATATTTATCAAATCACACAAAGCTCATGTAGAAACAAATGTACAAAATATGTTCTCCTTCATTTCTGTCAAACAAAGCTGTATGAAACGTTTCCAGCGGTTGGTATTGTAACCCAACCAGTGCAGGGGCCTCCCTACACCCCAGACTCTGCGTTGTGTAAGTTTGTGTTGGATTGGGGTGCACAGTAGAGAGACCAGTCAGACACAGGTGTTCAATTTGTGGCTCGGACCGCGCCGTTTATTCAGATGCCGGGGCAAACACCACTCCAACTCTGCTGCTGTCCCTTTGCAAATCACAGTAAACACTGCGTGTTTATCAACATAGTAAAAGCCAACAACAAATATATAAAAAACACATTAAGCAAAAATAATCATGTCCTTACAAAATTCCTTGGTCTCAGGAATGAGTATGACACAAAACTAACATAGCAGGATTACCAGCAAACTGTAGCTGAAAAGCTAATGCTTCATCTTGCATTACTTTGCCCGAATGGGTGCTCTGCTAACTAGCGGGAATGTAGCCCGAAATTGCGGCAGATATTACCAAATGAAACATGCACACAAACTGCTCATACTCTCTTCAGGCAATACATGAACCTCTCAATATACAAAATATATGCTCGGCTTAAATGACAAACCGCTATTTTACACAGTGGAACACTTATTTTTAAACAAAAAACCAATGCAGTACACCACTGACAGTGCTTACCTTTGCAAATCACAGTAAACACTGAACCAAGATGGCGCCCGCGCGAACGAGAAATCTGAACTACTGTGTCCTACAGAGGACAAATAGTCAAAATTGCTTAGATCTACCATACATATGCAGCTCAACAGCGACACCTTGTGACTAATTCCAGTCACTGCCTTACAGTATCATGGTTGCTAAGCAACCTGGGCAGCGTGACGAAGGCTAGACCCTAGTCCCATTTCACAAGCCTACAAGCCTCGCACTTCCAGCCTTAGCGGTCTTTGAGTACGCTGACCTTGAGGACCGTTAAGGCTGCAGACCCTGAATTGGGATACAGCCCATGTGCTCCATGTGCTCCACCTGGTCTGATTTCCTGGTTCCCATCATACTCCTTGCTGGTGTCCAGGGTAACCACTTTTGTGTCCATGAACCGCCATTTTGAAATCCGCCATCTTGTGTCCATAGTAACTATTTTGTTTACAGTCGCCATCTTGGAACATTAGCTTTAGCCTTAGCTCAGTGTTAGCTTCCATATTAGCATTAATGGGAATTAATATAAAGTTGATTTTACCATCATTTAATTATTAGCTGTCGCTACCCGATCCGTACCGGAAACCCAATCGGTACCACACATGCTCAAATCTTATGTCACTTCCTCTCTTTGCCAACATTGCAATACTGCTACGTAAACATGGGAAATGTTATAGATCTCTATGTGGCTGGTTTGAAAGAGGAGTGAAAGAAGCATCTATGTCCACTGTGAGCGACCATCTTTGAACAGAGGCGGGGGTTTACGACACCAACTGTCTGCCATCTATAATCCAGTTTTGAGATCCCTCCCCAGACGCCTTAACGCCCACTCACATCCTGGGCCATCTGACCTCAGGATATCACATGATAGGGTGGGGCCAGGTTTCACAATGAGCTCACCCGAAACTCTGGCTGTTTGTGAACCACACCCACTTTCACACCTTGGCTCATGTGATTAGATAGAGGATCATCAGGGGGTCCTTTTGTCCGTCCTTGGGGGGAAACTCCCACTGGGTTTAAATCTGGGACTCTCCACCATTTGACCTTAGAACTGAAGAAGCTTTTCGGATGAGAGGTGAAACGTCTTCAAGCAACTTAAAGAAGTCCAGACGCTTTTCTTTCCAAGATCCTTAGACTACGATGACCTGGACGACTGAGAACCTTCACAGACAAAACAGAGGATCAGTCAAAAATGTTTTATTTCTTTTTCTCCAAAACTTCTGCTCTTCGTATTTGTTTATTTTACAAGAAATCTACAGAAAAGTAAAGTTTTTGTTTATCCATGTCATGATCCTGGGTCCTTTTGACCCAGCGTTTTGTGTTTTCTCTTCGCGATTTTGGTTCTGTTCTTCCTCTGGTTAGTGTTTACTCTGTTCTGCCCGTGTGTTCCTGTATCTAGTCCGCGTTTCTTAGTTTGTGTCCTTTCATGTGTAAGTTCCTGTTTTATTGTGAAGGTCTGTGTCTTATGTGAGTGTTTTCAGTTTGCCTCCCTAGTCTCGTCATGTTAATTACTCCCAGCTGTGTCCCCACCTGTATGTAATCCCCCTGTGTTCTCTGAGTGTATTTAAGTTGTGTCTTCTGTCATAGTAGTTGCTGGTTCGTCTGTGTTGTTTCCCCTCGGTCTCCCTGTATGTATTTCCCCGGACCTCCCTGCACCGTCATTCTTGGTTTGTGTTGTTAGTTTACCCAGTTTAGGTTTCAGTTTCATGTTCCTAGCGCCTTTGTTGTTTGCATTTTTGTTGTTAATAAACACTCACCTGCACCAGAGCTGCCGCCTTTTGGTCCTATATATATTCCACACGGCTTGCCCCTGCAAACCGTGACAATCCAGTTTTATTAAATGGAACTGTTTTTGCTTGCAGCCCACCTTCAGGAATAAAGGCAATAATGGCATCATCAATAGTACTTCAGCTTCCATGTTTAAAGGACTGCCGTGGCACAGGATATTTAAGTATCTATACTTCAATGGATACACACAAAAACAATTTAAAAACCTGAATACTGGTCAGTTTTTCAAACAGTATACCGAGTGTCATTGTGATTATAAAAATAAATAATTTCCATATCTTTAAAACATACATGCACATTATATATCACTCATCCAAGTTACTTCTTCAGTCATTTGCACATTATAGATGCATGAATAGTAACATTTGTTTAAATCTATTGCGAAGTTGGCAAAAAGGTTTGTACAACCCTGTGACAGTATAAAGTGTGTGAAACATGATACTTGACCTTGGCTTAGTCCATCTTCTAACAATTCACAACCACAGACTGGTGTGCTTCGTTGTTGTTTTGTCCTCTCTGAGCAAATGTCAGGCATAGTGTTGGAACTCACCGCTCCAGGATTACAGACAACTTGACATTAACCAAACAACTGCAAATAATCTTTTAAATCTTACTTTACCGACCCTTTTCTTTTGCTTAAAAATTACAGGATGTGTGGTTAGCCCTTACAGAACTCATAGGTCAGCAACTGGATTTCTGAAGTGGTGTCTATGCAATGTCAGGAGAAGGCTTCGTTCTGTCAGGAAGAAGAATTAAGCACCAAAGGAACCCCAAGAAAATGTTGATCTTGCCTGGTTTGTTTCTGTTTTTTGCAGCAATCTAAGGTCTGTTGATGGCTGCTTCAAAGCATTTTTTGTTTTTGTCATGGTCCTGAGTCTGACGACTCAGTGTTTTGTGTTCTTTATTTTATTCTATGTGCTTGTTTATTCTGTTATATCTTTTGTTAAGGTTTGCCATTTGTTAGGGTTTTTGTTCTATACCTGCCTGCTCCCACTTCTCTGAGTTCCCTCTGTCTATGGTGTCACACTGTCTGCTTGTGAATCTGTCTGTTTAGTTCAGTGTCTTGTCTGGTTCTCTGTGTCTGTGAGTTTCCTGTTTTATTCTGAAGGTCTCTGTCTCAGTTTATGTTTCCCCCATCCCGTCAGCTGTGATTTCTCCCAGGTGTGTTCCCCTCCTGTCGCTCATCCCTTGATTACTGCTGTGTGTATTTAAGCCCTGTGTGTTCTCCTGCCTGTTGCTGGCTCATCTGCGTTATGGCCCTCTGTCGTCATTATCTGTTTCAGTCTGTGTCATCTACCTGCTTTGCCATTTCAGGTCTGTATTTTGTTAGCATTCTCCAGTTTAGGTTTAGCTTAGTTTCCATCCACACCTTTGCCCTTTCTGTTTATATTCCTCCTCAATAAAAAGCCCACTCGCATCACTTATGCCTGAATCTTGGGTCCTTTAATAAATTCCACACAGCTCTCCTCGCTGACCGTGACAGTTTTTGATGAAAGTTACCCGAAGTCATGGCCCAAGTTCAGGAATCCCTTCGCACTGTCATCTATACCAGGAATAGATGAATCCCAGGACATGAACCAAATATGGTCAAATGAATGAGGGCTCTTTTAGCTACGATGGAAGCGTAAAATGTTGCTCATAAAGGTGCATGAAATAATGTGAGAGGGAGATTCCCTCTGGCACTTTTCCAAAGTGTTGATGTATGTTAAGTCCTGAGATAATCATCAATTCATCAGTTTTTCTTTTAAAGTTAAGAGTTTTCACATTTAATTTGTTCTAAAAACTTGTTCTATGTAATATGTTCTGTATATCATACAGCAATAAAAATATTTTTTATTTTATTATGTTTTGAATCTAGTTATTATATGCTGAATTTTATAGCAAGTAGAAACCCAAACATTAATGGTAATATAACCCATGGGTTCTGACTTTCAACCCAAAGTTTGGTAACCTCAACTTCAAACATTGGTCAATTTAACCCAATTTCTGGATAGTTATCCTAACCCAGTGTGCTTGGTGAAACCAGTAAACCAACCCTGTTAAGTTGAAACAACCCAGCGTTGGCTCGGTCCGTATTTGACCCAGCATTGGGTTACTGATTGGGGCATTTTTAATACAGCGTTTCTAAGAGTGTAGCATTATTTAAAAAGTCTAAATAATTGATTCATAAACTATTTCAATGTGCATCGATACATTTGCAGATTATAAAATGAGCTAGTTGTGAGTATGCTAAAGAGGTTTTATAACTACGATTTCATAATGTAACTCGGGCAGTTACTTATTATTAGTTAAGTCTTTTGTGTGACCTCATCTATAAATTTGTTGTATTTTTTTTAAATGATTTCAAGATGGCGCCTAGTATGGCAGCCTCGTCGCGAGCTCCCCCAAGCAACAGCTGTTTTCTGTGTTTAATTTTACTTTTCCTTCATTTTTTCGCGAGTAGCACATGTCTCCTTGTGTACGACCGACAAACCTTACTGGACATAAAAGACGGTCTTTCTTATAACTTTCCGGAGTTCAAGTTTTGCAACACGGTCGCTCCGTTTGCAGACCCCCCCCCCCATTCATCTCACCTGAGACGCCTCTGTTCTCTGGACCTGGAGGCCGCAAACGCCGACGCAGAGGGAGAAGATCTGGCGTTCTGGTTCGACTGAGACGGCGCACTAACAGACCACCGTTACCCAGTTTATTACTGGCTAATGTGCAGTCTCTGGAGAACAAGCTGTGCGAGCTTCGGGCACGGATCTCATTCCAGCGAGAGATGCGGGACTGCTGCGTGATCTGCCTCACAGAAACCTGGCTATCGGACAAGGTACCGGACTCCGCAATACAACTACTGGGGTTCTCTGTGCATCGCGCGGACAGGTCACAGGATCTTACTGGGAAAAGCAGAGGCGGTGGTGTGTGTTTCATGATCAACAACAGCTGGTGTGATTATGCGAACGTGCACCCGGTCAAATCCTTCTGCTCACCGGACCTGGAGTACCTGATGATTAAGTGCCGGCCATTCTGGCTACCGAGGGAATTTACAGCAGTGATTATTACGGCTGTTTACATTGCTCCACAAGCCGACACTGACCGAGCACTCAGGGAACTGTACAGCGCGATCAGCAGCGAGGAAACCGCACACCCAGAGGCAGCGTTTATCACAGCCGGAGACTTTAATAAGGGAAACCTGAAGAAAGTCTCACCCAAACTCCACCAACACATCCACTTTAACACTCGTGGAAATCGGCTACTCGACCACTGCTACACCTCTTTCCGGGATCCATACAAAGCCCTCCCCCGCGCCCCATTTGGCCAATCAGATCACCGCTCCATCCTGCTCCTGCCCGCCTACAGGCAGAAGCTGAAACAGGAAGCTCCAACCCGGAGGGCGGTGCACTGTTGGACGGACCAATCGGAGTCTGCGCTGCGGGACTGTTTTGATCACGCGGACTGGGAAATGTTTCACGTGGCTGCTAGGGACATTGATGAGTACACAGACTCAGTCTGTGGATTTATCAGGAAATGCATGGAAGATGTCGTCCCATCCAGAACAGTTAAATCCTTCCCAAATCAAAAACCCTGGATTAACGGAGATGTTCGCGCGGCACGGCGCACCGCCTTTGCCTCCGCAAACACATCGGACTACAAACACGCACATTACCAACTCCGGAAGACGATCAAAGCAGCCAAACATGAGTACAGGGACAGGGTGGAGCAACAGTTTGACAACCCTCGGAGTATGTGGCAGGGACTAAACACGATCACAGACTTTAGAGGGAAAACCAGCACACCGCAGACCACGGCCTCTCTGTGTGAGGATCTAAACGTATTCTACGCTAGATTCGACACAGCGAACACCATGAGACCGGACAGTGTGCGCACCGCGGATGACGTCAGTGCGCACACTGTGTCTGAGGAGGATGTGAGGAAGTGCTTCAGGAAGGTGAACGCACGCAAAGCTACTGGTCCGGACGGGATTCCCGGCCGCGTCCTCAAGTCATGCGCGGCTCAGGTGGCTGGAGTGTTCACACACATCTTCAACCTTTCCCTCTCTCTGTCTGTAGTCCCAGCCTGCTTCAAAATGGCCACCGTCGTCCCTGTACCCAAATCCTCCACCATCTTCTCATTGAACGACTGGCGACCTGTAGCCCTGACCCCCATCGTAAGCAAATGCTTCGAGAAGCTGGTCAGGGACTTCATCTGCTCTGCACTACCCGACTCACTGGACCCTCTACAGTTTGCATACCGCCACAACAGGTCCACTGATGATGCCATAGCCCTGACACTACATGCTGCCCTGTCACACCTGGAGAAGAGAGACACGTATGTGAGAATGCTGTTTGTAGATTACAGCTCAGCATTCAATACCATCGTTCCCTCGAAGCTGGACAGGAAACTGCAGGATCTAGGACTGAGCAGCTCCCTCTGCAGCTGGATCCTTAGCTTCCTGTCTGACAGACGCCAGGTGGTCAGACTGGGCAGCATCACCTCATCCCCCATCACAGTGAACACTGGTGCTCCACAGGGGTGTGTACTGAGCCCTCTCCTATACTCACTCTACACCTACGACTGCACAGCCACTAACAACTCCAACATCATTGTGAAGTTTGCGGACGACACTACAGTGGTGGGTCTTATCACCAACAGTGATGAGACGGCCTACAGGGAGGAGGTCAGCGCCCTGACCCACTGGTGTCAAGACAACCATCTCACCCTCAACGTCGCAAAGACAAAGGAGTTGATAGTGGACTTCCGGAGGTGCAGAGAAGTACACACCCCCATCACCATCAACGGCGCTGCTGTGGAGAGAGTGAGCAGCTTCCGCTTCCTTGGTGTACACTTGGCTGAGGATCTTATGTGGTCAGTACACACAAACAAAACAGTGAAGAAGGCGCAGCAGCGCCTCTTCTTTCTCAGGAGACTGAAAAGATTCGGCATGAGCCCCCGCATCCTCAGGACCTTCTATCACTGTGCCATTGAGAGCATCCTCACTGGATGCATCACCACCTGGTATGGCAACAGCACCGCCTACAACTGCAAAGCTCTCCAGCGAGTAGTGCAGTGCTCTGAACGGATAATTGGAGGTGAGCTTCCCTCCCTCCAAGACATCTACAGGAAGCGGTGCCTGAGGAAAGCGGGGAGGATCATCAAGGACTCCAGTCACCCCAGCCATAAACTGTTCAGACTACTTCCATCAGGAAGGAGGTTCTGCAGCATCCGGTCCCGTACCAGCAGACTGAGAGACAGCTTTTTCCATCAGGCCATCAGACTGCTGAACACGTCATAGACACCTCAGCTTCACTACTGGAACTTTAACATTATGCATTCCATACTGTACAGTAATGCCACTGTTTTGCACATGTCTCAACTCTGTATATTTTTATATATTTTATTTATTGACTCTATTTAATCTGTAAAATATGTGTACACACACACACACACACACACACACACACACACACACACACACACACACACACACACACGTAGGAAAACATTTAGTATACACATCCAGAAATTATTTTTTTTGCATATACTATTATATGCTCTCCCCACCCCCCTCAGGCGCAGTGCCAGGCCCACCACAAAGACTGTTACAACCTGGCTGGAAAATGCTCTCTCCAAACTACAGGACTGCTTCACAGAGACAGACTGGGACATATTTGAACACCAGGACCTAGAAACATTCACAGGATCAGTACTGGACTACATCAAGTTCTGTACTGCAAATGTGACAGTGGACAAAAGCATTCGGGTTTTCCCAAACCAAAAACTCTGGATGACCAGCGAGGTCCGCTCACTCCTCAAAGCCCGCGATGCCGCCTTCAGGTCAGGTGACAGAGCTCTGTACAGGGCTGCTCGAGCTGACCTGAAAAGGGGGATTAAAAAAGCCAAGTCAGACCACAAAAGGAACATCGAGTCCCAGCTGTCCAGCAACAACACACGAGAGGTGTGGCAGGGAATGCAAGACATCATCAACCACAGAGGCAGCACCGCGAAAACAGAAAACCCGAGTGTGCAGCTGGCAGAGGAAATAAACAGCTTCTTCGTCCGCTTTGAAACACCACAACAGCAGCATTCATCTGCTTCAGCCCTGCTCCCATCCTCATCCTCACCTGGTTCCTGCACCGCTCCACTCACTGTAACAGAGCACGATGTCAGACGTGTCCTCCTAGCAGTGAACCCCAGGAAGGCAGCCGGTCCAGATGGAGTACCTGGCAAGGTGCTAAGAGCATGCGCACACAAGCTCACCCTCATCTTCACCAGACTCTTCAACCTCTCACTGGATCAGGCAGCCATCCCATCCTGTCTAAAATCAGCCACAATCATCCCAGTGCCGAAGAAGTCTCCCATCTCCAGCCTGAATGATTACTGCCCTGTGGCCCTCACACCGGTAATCATGAAATGCTTTGAGAGACTAGTCCTTCAGCACATCAAGGATTACCTCCCCCCAGAATTCAACCCCCACCAGTTTGCATACCGTGCAAACAGATCCACAGAAGACGCCATCGCCACAGCCCTCCACGCTGTGCTGAGTCACCTAGAGCAGCGGCAAAGCTACGTCCGAATGCTCTTTGTGGACTACAGCTCAGCCTTTAATACAATCATCCCGGACATCCTCATCACCAAACTGGTCACTCTTGGCCTCCCTCCTCTCACATGTGCCTTGATAAAGGATTTCCTCACAAACCGGCCCCAGACTGTAAGACTCGGACCTCATCTCTCCTCCACTCGCACACTGAGCACCGGCTCCCCACAGGGCTGTGTGCTGAGCCCCCTCTTGTATTCTCTCTACACCCACGACTGCAGTTCGACCCACAACAACACTCATCATCAAGTTTGCTGATGACACCACGGTAGTCGGACTCATCTCGAAGGGAGACGAGGCAGAGTACAGAGAGGAAGTCCTGAAGCAGGCAGCATGGTGTTCAGAAAACAACCTGGCACTGAACACTAAGAAAACCAAAGAGCTCATTGTTGACTTCAGGAGACACAGCACTGACTTGGCCCCCTCTACATCAACGGGGAGTGTGTGGAGAGGGTCCACACCATCCGGTTCCTTGGTGTCCTCATCTCTGCTGACATCTCCTGGACAGGAAACATCTCAACGGTCATCAAGAAGGCCCAACAGCGGCTGCACTTCCTGAGAGTCCTCAGGAAGTACAAGCTGAACTCCAACCTGCTGCTGACCTTCTACCGCTCGTCCATTGAGAGCCTGCTAACCTACTGCATCACGGTATGGTACGGCAGCTGCACCAAAGCAGATAGAGCGAGGCTTCAGAGTGTGGTCAAGACAGCACAAAAGATCATCGGCTGCCCTCTCCCCTCCCTGATGGACATTTATGCCTCAGCAGAGCAGCAAACATTATCAAGGACAGCTCCCACCCTGGCTTCAACATGTTCAGCCTGCTTCCCTCAGGGAAGCGCTACAGGTGCATCAGCACAAAAACCCACAGACTCAAAAACAGTTTCTTCCCCAAAGCAATAACCACCCTGAACTCACACATGCACCGATAACACAGCCCCCCACTTCCCACTTCCTCTATGGACCACCACTGTGCAATACCAATTCTATGTGCAATAACTATATACATAACACTATTTATTACATATTACTTACGTCTTGTATATTGTACATTATATATATATATATATATATATACTACCAGAAGGCAACATTGCAGACATAGAGGACAGTTACAAGTACCTGGGGATCCCGCAGGCAAATGGGAACCATGAAGAAGCCGCTAGAAAGGCTGCAACCACCAAGTACCTGTAGAGGGTCAGGCAAGTCCTGAGGAGTCAGCTGAATGGTAAGAACAAGATCCGGGCCATCAACACGTACGCCCTGCCCGTGATCAGGTACCCTGCTGGGGTAATAGGCTGGCCAAAGGAGGAGATAGAAGCCACTGACATAAAGACAAGAAAGCTCCTTACCATGCATGGAGGGTTTCACCCCAAGTCCAGCACCCTGAGGCTGTACGCTAAGCGGAAGGAAGGGGGCCGGGGACTGGTGAGTGTCAGCACCACAGTCCAGGATGAGACAAGGAACATCCAAGAATACATTGGGAAGATGGCCCCAACTGACCGAGTGCTCAGTGAATACCTCAGGCAGCAGAAACCCAAGAAAGAGGAGGGAGACGAGGAACCATCATGGAAGGACAGGCCCCTGCACGGTATGTACCACCGGCAGATAGAGGAGGTGGCTGATATCCAGAAATCCTACCAGTGGCTGGACAAAGCTGGACTGAAAGACAGCACAGAGGCACTAATCATGGCAGCACAAGAACAAGCTCTGAGTACAAGATCCATAGAGGCTGGGGTCTATCACACCAGGCAAGACCCCAGGTGCAGGCTGTGTAAAGATGCCCCAGAGACAATCCAGCACATAACAGCAGGGTGCAAGATGCTAGCAGGCAAGGCATACATGGAACACCATAACCAGGTGGCCGGCATAGTGTACAGGAACATCTGTGCCGAGTATAACCTGGAAGTCCCGAGGTCAAAATGGGAGATGCCCCCAAGGGTGGTGGAGAATGACCGAGCTAAGATCCTGTGGGACTTCCAGATACAGACGGACAAAATGGTGGTGGCTAACCAACCGGACATAGTGGTGGTAGACAAACAGAAGAAGACGGCCGTAGTGATCGATGTAGCGGTTCCGAATGACAGCAATATCAGGAAGAAGGAACACGAGAAGCTGGAGAAATACCAAGGGCTCAGAGAAGAGCTCGAGAGGATGTGGAGGGTGAAGGTAACGGTGGTCCCCGTGGTAATCGGAGCACTAGGTGCGGTGACTCCCAAGATAGGCGAGTGGCTCCAGCAGATCCCGGGAATAACATCGGAGATCTCTGTCCAGAAGAGCGCAGTCCTGGGAACAGCTAAGATACTGCGCAGGACCCTCAAGCTCCCAGGCCTCTGGTAGAGGACCCGAGCTTGAAAGGATAAACCGCCCGCAGGGGCGTGCTGGGTGTTTTTATATATATATATATGTGTGTGTGTGTGTGTGTGTGTGTGTGTGTGTGTGTGTGTTTTTTTCCCTATGTTGATACTGTCCATATGTACATAGCGCTGCAGAACTGTACCCCCCCCCCCCCCCCCCAGCATGTTTACACTGAGTAGGAGATGCTCTGTATCTCATTGTACAACTGTATAGTGACAATAAAGGCATTCTATTCTATTCTATTCTATATATTGTACATATGTTTATTAGTTTCAGATTTAGCCATTCGTATATTTTGCCTGTTTATGTTATTGTGTTTTGCACAACTCTGTTGCTTGTGAAGCTCGCACACAAGAATTTCACTCACATGTGCTGTACCAATGTACCTGCACATGTGATGTGACAATAAAAGAGATTTGATTTGATTTATGTACTCGTGTGGTACATGTATTTTGATTTTTGTTGCCATGATGCCAGGTATTCTGTCCCTCCTGTTATTCCTAAGGTATGTTTTTTATAAGTTTGTTATATGGCGGATCATAATCATTCGTTCTGTAATTAACTGTTGCAATATGTCAGAAAATATGTTTATTCCTGATCTTGTCTGGGCAAAGCCTGCCATCTAGTGGGTTGACAGGGTAGCGCCATGTTAGAGCGCAAGCAGTGGTTTTCTCCCAGCGCTCGACAGGGAAGGTCCATTTGGCTGTGTCTCTGTAAATTCCTGCATCTGACGCCCTTGAAAAGGCATAATCTGTAAGTGTGGCAAAACGGTTTATTGTTGCAACTTATTAGTACCTTGTTCAGCAAAGTAATGAGTTTCTTGTGTGTTTAGCGAGTTTGTTACATTACTAGCACAAGCTAGCTGTTAGCCCTTTGTTTAGCCTGCTAACATGAAGCATACCAGCATGTGGTGTTAGCTGTATCTCCTGACATCTCTGTATCTCTTGATTGTGTAGTGACTGTTTACATAAGTCAACAATATTTAATGTAATCTTTGTGTATTTGTATGGAGAGTGAATACACTGTATTCTGTTTCTGTTATTACAGTTTTACAAAAAGGAAAATAAGGATCAGTAAAGCTCTGAAGAATGCCACGCGGTCTCCTGAGTGTTTACTGAAGCCATTTAATGTTTAGCTCACTGCATAAGCTGGATAGAGACATTCAGCTGAGGGCAGAAGACCAGGTCTTTCTTGGAAATGAGATTTTTAATCTAAATGAGATTTTTTTTAACCTGGATAAATAAAGGACTAAATTTATTTATCCAGAAATAAAAAAATAAAAAAAAGTATTCAAATGTTTAGCAAAACATTGTGGTTGGAAATAATTAGTAACTTGCATTCAAAGTAATATTTACACTTCTTTTCAAATGCAGTTTTATTTCTGTTAATTTCTGTCAAAGAAACACAGTATGCAGAGTATATCATAGCACAGAAATGGCAGTGATATTTTTAACTCTCATATCTACTAGAAAATTTAAATACATAATAACAAAATTAATCAGTATTTTAACTGCTTTTTCTCAATGTGACAAACAAATGGAAGTGCAATTAGCCAGCAGGTGGCACCACAGCATTGCTTCAGTTGTCCTGCTTCTGTGGCAGAACAGCATGTGTGCAACATGCAACAAGTGCCTTTAAAAAACATACTCAACAACTCGATGAAATAGGGATGAATTAGAAGTTTTGATGCAACAGTTTTAAAGAAAACAGTCAGAGAAAAGGTCAAGGGTGTTGGACAGCATGGGGTTTGTAAAGTCAATAATAATTTTTTAATTTAATGGAAATGCAAATTCAATTTGGACTATTAATTATATATATATATTTATATATGTATATATGTGTGTATATATAGATAGATAGATAGATAGATAGATATGTATATATATTGTATTGTATACACTGTAATGTAGGCAAAGTTGCCTCCATTTTTATAATTTGTTATTAATATTTTGTACATTTGTACATTTCAAGGACTCTTCTGTTTTTGGAGTGTATTTATTTATGTATCTGTATTATATTATACAAACACATTAAAAGTGAATGTCTGTCCAAAAAATGCACTCAGTTTACTTCTTACTCACTATGATCATCATTCATTATTCTCCCGCAGTTATTAAGGTTAGGATATGTATTTTTTTTATTCCAATCCACTCTTCTCTTGCAGAATTTAAATAACCTTTATCAGATTTGACGGTTTTGTTACAGACTTTTCAGAAAAGTGTTTTGCTTTTCTTTCACACTGTGGGATTAAATTGTGTCAAAATGTACAAAACAGTGATGTCATGTTTTGTGACGAGGACCCAGGCACAGAGAGACTTGATGAATTTAAGAATCTTATGATTTAAGAAAGAAATTTGCAGACTTGCACAGAGATGGTAAAATTATTATGACTGATAATGGAGACGAGGACAACAGACGACAGGGAGGAACAGGGGTTTAAATGCACCAAGGAGACAGTCACAGGGAACTCGGGACAACTGGAGACATTTAGGGATGCAGGGACTGACAGAGACCGGGAAGAAGTCTCTTCGTGACATTTATCTTGCCTGGCTGGGCAGCTCTCTGGGTGCTCAGCACCTCCAAAGCTCTGATCCTGGAGTCTCCCCTGCCATGACGTCAGTGACGTAGTTAAACTACAGAAATGTATTTGCGCAATGTCATTAGAAACATCCGGTCTACAAGCGATGCTGATAAGATGATGCATATACTTATTACTTTTAAGCTAAATGATTGTAATTCATTAGGTCACTCTAAAAGCCCTGAATAGCCCTCAGTTGATGAAGAAAGCTACAGTGAGATAAAGAGGTTCCAAATTGAGAGACTTGAGAAATGGCGATCACAGCAGTGATTACAATGAAATGTTTCTCCCACTGAAAACCTCTTTGAGAATCATCTCTCTTGGAAGTCTGAAGAACATCACCAGAGCATTATTTGGTCAGATTACAAGATGTTTTTTTCAGAACAGACAGAGTGGAGTGACCCTGGGCAGACATGATAGTAATGTCTGGCCAGACATGAGTGCAAAACATGTGGAGTAAACAATCTAGAGATATTCCTGCATGATAATGATTAAAAAATGCTTTCAATGTCAAACAAGAGTTTGGGAATAAAGTTTGACACCGCTGACCTGAACAAGTATGTTGCCTGATTTGAATCCCACAGAACACCTGAGGGAAATTTGAAGAGAAACGTGGGGAACAAAAAGTAAGACACAAAACAAAACCCTGCAGCAAGCACAGATAAAAAACATGTTGTTTCAAAAATATTGCATGTTTTGTCAGAGCCAAAGAGGCCTGATTCAGTCATTGACAAATACAGATGCACGTATTCATGCCAGCACTGTCCTGCTCACCAGAAAAGTTCCATTTTCACTGATGTGGAAATCTTACAGCCAAATCTGCTAAGCAGATCTGATTGTTGGTTTGATCGACTGACTGTGACTATATGTTAGAGGCTGTGAAACATTCTTATTAAACTATTTTAGAATAAGTTACATTTTGGGAGCAAAAGCAGCAACAGCTACATTTGTGATTTTTGTGTTTTGTTTCCTTAAAAACTAAATCTAGACAGTGAAAGAATGAATTAGTTACACTGACTTATAACTATCAGAGGCAATTATTAATTATGGAAGATTTTAGGTGAAAGTTCGACACTTTGGTATCTGGAGGGATGTTTGCATGCTTTCCATATTTTTCTGTAAATGCTTTCGCAGTAAATCTTTATTAAGAGACACGCGGGTGGGGTGAATGCGTTTCTCAGGTGTTCAGAGTGAAAAGCGTAGGTCACGGTGCTCTGACGTTTACGTCATTCCACAACTGGTCCGACCGGTCGAGGAGCGACTCGCTGGCACGTCTCAGATGAAACTCATCCGACAGGCGTGTGCATAAAGACAGATCCGCAGCTCAGCAGCCAGACGCGAAGTTCTCGGCCGACATCCACCATGGTTCCCCTCTTGTTTGTGGCCGTTGTACTTCTGGGAGCATACGTCCTCCTCACACAGACTCTCTTCAAAAGGGCCAAATGCAAAGGAAACGCCGCGATGTCAGGGAAGACCGTCATCATCACAGGTGAGACCGGCATCAACCGCAGTTTGTACCAAACAGACCGACTGCTAACGACACCAGCATCAAAAATGACGAGGTGTAGAAAGTGTGCCTACAAACAGCTGCTGTGTGTGCAGCTCGCAGCGTTCAGCGGATTTTCCTTTCATAGGTTTCTTTACTTCCTCTTAAAGGCGATAAGGATGTTGGTGTTTGATTATGATAGCGACAGTGAGTAAAGGTACATAACAAGTTTTGTTAAATCTGCAGATGATGAGCAAAAGAAAAGAAGCCGTTAAATGTATGTTTCCTTCAATATTGCCACGAAAAAGAGGCTTCGAGTACGACGGACTTTCGACGGTACCGACCTACATGTAGATCGGCTTTCAGGAAAAACCTCGTCAAAAATAAGTGAACAGTAAATATGACATTTAAGCCGATTCAGCAGTTATTTCTAAATTCAAGTAAAAATCAGTTTAACACTTGCATCTCTAAACTGGGTTTGTACAGAGAGGGAATTCTCATCTAAACCTGAGCGTCGTCCTCCTCTCTCTTCCCTCTGAGGTCGGGGCCAGTTTTTATGCCACAAATCTGTGCCGATAGCAAAATCGGGATTTGCACAAATGTGATTGCTGCAATGAAAGAATTAAAGATGCGTTTTTCTTTGTTTTTGTGCTTTTTACTTTGGACGGGAGTGAAGTTTACAACAAAGGTGGAAGTGAAAATCTAGAATTCTTGTTTGCAATTTAGACAGGTTTCTACTAGCCTTCAGATAACACCACATTAAACACTTGCATGGATGATAGTTCTTGTTTGTGATGGTTTGGGTAGATGTTGCTTATTCTTTTCCTGCTCTTACTGTAGGAGGAAATACGGGCATTGGTAAAGCCACGGCTTTGCATCTGGCCAGGAAAGGAGCCAGAGTGATCCTGGCCTGCCGAAACAGGAACAAAGCTGCAGCTGCCATTGCAGAAATAGAAACGGTGAGAAGAACACACTGATGCATTGGCCACAATTTCCTCATGCTGTATGAAAGTTAATCCAAAGTTTCTCAGAAAGGAGCACTGACATTTAAAACAATAACTTGTGCAGTCGTCAGCAGGGAGTGGAGGCTTGTTACACAACGTCCTATCATGCTGTAACTGGCTGATGTGTGCTTTAGGTAATTAAAGCAGCTGAGAAAAAGAAGACAAGCTAAAGTAGTATGTGGATATGACTGTTTATTTATATTTATTCAGTAAGTACAATATGACAATTTTAAAGGACTGAAGCTGTGAAAGGAGTTAACCTTTTAAAGGAGGAGCTGACAGAGAGCACAAAACGATGCACACAGAACTTTAACGGGATTTACATGATCCTGCTGAAACGAGCTGAAGCGTTCACTTCTTTCATTGATGGTAATGTTTGAGCTGTTGCTTTAAGGAAAAAACAGTAAAAAGGGATTGAAGTGAAACACTGAAGTGCAAGTTAAATGTAACCTTCACTGAATCACAATGATCTTCTTCCAGCAAACGGGAAGTACAGACGTGATCTACGTGCACTTGGACCTAGCCAGTCTGAAGTCTGTCCGCAGCTTCGCCGAAACATTCCTGAAAACGGAGTCCAGGCTGGATTTGCTCATCAACAATGCTGGTACACACACTACTACACAACACCACAATGTCTACTTAGTTGCAAGTACGAGGTCCATACATCCATTTTCATCTAAACCAACCTCTGAGAGCCAGACACCATTAGGAGGAAATTTATTTGTTGAACTTCTCCACTTGGGGTATCAACTAATGATCAAGTCAGAGTGAGCATTCCCGATTTTCCACCTGAGAACTATGGCCTCAGACTTGCTCCTGTTTGTGTTTTCATCACAGCTGTGTGCTGGAGGTTGTTGCTTTATGAAGTTCACAAAACCAGGTCGTTTGTTTAAAAGAAAAAAAAAGATTTGAGAGGCTGAAATCAACAAAACCTTAAGCTTCCACTCAGAGAGGGCCTAGAAATTCTGCCCAAAAAAGTATGAACAGGATGGGTGACAAAGGGCAGCTCTGGAGTCTGAAACTCACCATCAAATGACAACAAAGAGACAGAAGTGACCAGAAGCACAAAATAATCACAATCGACTTTGAAAAGACACCGAATAGCCACAAAGACGTCAAACGGCTATGTTGTGCAAAGCAGCCAGATTGGCCTCAAACACAAATTGATGTAAACCACTTGAGAGACAGACAAGTTTATCACAGTTGCCGTATCTGTCAAAAAGACGTGCAAATACAGTTTTTAATGATGAGCAGCAGCAGTGGTGATTTGTCTGTTCTACGGAGACAGAGAAGAATCTAGAGAAAACAAGCTTCAAGAGATCAAGGAAGTACAAAGATTTCAGAAACCATTGTTCCAATATGTCCCCAGGATTGGTGGCAGACGGGCGGACTGAGGACGGATATGGCATCGAGTTCGGGGTGAACCACTTGGGTCACTTCCTGCTGACCAATCTGCTGTTGGAGAGGATGAAGAAGACAGGGGGAGGACGAGTGATCACGCTGTCCTCCATGGCTCATCGCTGGGGACACATTGACTTTAACGTGAGTTTGCAATAATTTAAAGAGAGCTTGGAGATGTAAAGCCATCCTCACTCTGGAACAAGCCTTTTTCCATCTTTTGGGACTCTTATTTTTAAAAATGCTCTGCTCTAGTATTTCAGTAGTACGACTGAAGAGGTGATCATAATGACATCACAAGTGATGTTGTTGCACGTCTTTCACCTTCACCTGTCTGAACAGCTTATTAACAAGGTTGTTTTTGTATCTTAAGGCTCTGGTTGCAAACAAAGACCTGGGAACTGGCAGATACAGCTGGCAATTTTTCCATGCGTACTGCAACAGCAAACTGTGCAATGTGCTTTTCACCCATGAGCTTGCCAAGAGGCTGAAAGGAACCGATGTCACATGCTACAGTGTCCACCCAGGTAACACACTGGTTTACCTTTAATCAACACTCATTTTAGGCCATATATTACTGTAATTCAAGCTAAATCAACTGTTACTATCAGCATTTTATCCAAACTGAACACTAAAGGCAGTAAGTATGTGATTGCTCTTTGCCTTCTGCCCTGTAGGTGTTGTCCGGACTGAACTGTCTAGAAATGTCGGCCTGTGGCAGAAGATTTTCATCCAGCCTGTGGCCTGGCTGCTGTTCCTGGACCCAGAGATGGGAGCTCAGACCACACTGCACTGTGCCCTGCAGGAGGGAATCGAACCTCTGAGCGGGAAGTACTTCTCCTGCTGTGAGGCACAGGAAGTGTCCGCTCATGCCCGAGATGACAAGGTGGCCCTGAAATTGTGGGAGGTCAGCGAGAAACTCTGTGGACTGGGATAGATTTATTCACCTCGCTATAAACAGGTTGTCGAGTCCATGAGCGATGAGCTGTCATTCTGTCCTTTTAACAGTATCGGTGATACGGTGCTATATGAACATCTAGAACTGCTGTTCAGCACTTTTTTTTCTGAAATTTAAACATCATTTCTGGTGTTGAATTGGTGTTGTTGCAGTGCCATCAGCAGGATGGAAGCTGGGAATAATCATGTTCACAAGTGTCTTTTTTTTTTTTTTTTAATATGGTGTGTTTGTTGGGCGCTGCTGCATATTTGGTATGTTACTGTTCTGTCACCTGTTTGTGAGACAATAGCAACACGTTTTAATAGTTTCGTCATATTTTTTTAAAATAATTTTTTATTTTGTATTTTTATGTAAATATTTTTGAGTTCTTTGTACATTGTGTTTATACTGAGGTCCTTACTGAAGTTTGCCTTAATAAAAAATGTCGACTAGAATCTGTCCTCTTGGAATACATACCAACCGTCCCGATTTTTCCGGGAGAATCACAAATTTCAGTGCCCCTCTGAAAAACCATATCCCAGAATTCAAAGCGCTGCTCAGCAAGTTCCAGTTTCCAACAATGGCGGCAGCTAGCTAGTTTTAATGTTACTCTTATTATTCTTTCTGGGTCGCAAAATAAACTTTAAACATATTTCCAGGCGAAAATGTAGCTGTGTAAACCTCAAATATCTGCGCCGACGAGAACGGCAAACCCCCGCGGTTCTTTGCTGCTCAGGTTAAACAGGAAAAGTCACTCAGATAAGCTAAAATGTTAGTGTTTGGCTTTTTTCAGTGTTTTATTTGTTCGTGAGTAAATCTGTTTGGCTGAGATGACTGGATTAAATAAAACTTTATTAAGCCCTCAGGAGGAATAAACGTCAAACAGAAAACTGATTAAACAGAAGCGTGCGATGGTCGAGAGTTTACGCCAGCGTCCGGGTATACTTTAGATAGCAAGGAGCAGACGGCAGAGTTTCACTCCACCGAGAGAGCTCGTGAAGTAATTCTGACAATTTCATAGTCATTCACTTCCAGCCTACCCGGCTTTCAGAGGACCCGCCCACTTAGACCGCGAAGGCCTCAGGTGGACGCAGTCTCTGAATTTGGAGACCCCCGCTGTTTCCAGGCGGACAATAATAACGGTGACATTTAACTTATTTTATCTGTTAAATAAACATTGTAAAAGTTTTTTGTATATATAAAAAAACATCCGTTTGGCTGTCTCCCTGATTCTGAGTTCTCAAGGTTGGAAGTGTGCCTCTTGGGTTTTTCTCTTTTCATGGGACCAGAAGTTTGTTTTTCCTTTACCAGCCAGAATGTAAGTCTGGCTGTGACATTTTATTCATTTGTGGCTTAGAGTGGTCACATGTAAATTTCCTTATACACAGTAGATCATGTACAGCACATTACTGTGTGCAATCTTGACTTTGTTATTATACCAGTAACTTGCTGTTTATGGGTGGTGTATTTTTTAGAAAAGATTATTCGGGGTCACCTGTGAAAACAGCAGGTGCATTCTGCTGTCTGATGTACGCGTTCCTCACCTGGCCCATCACCTGACTGACGTCACTCCATGTCTCTCACTTGAGTCATGACCTCGTCCACACATTTGATCTTGTGTTGATGTCATTGTTAGTGTTGTTGTTTTTTTGGGGGGCGGGGCTTCAGGCCCAAAAACCTGTCACATGAGAATCTGTGATCTCAGGTGTTCAGGTGCCAGCTGCTTTTAAGACATCGTGGACGCACAGAAGGCTCTCCTATCTGGCCCTCTGTCTGAGCCTGGGTGGGGTGTCTCTGCAGCTCTGCCTCAGATTTGTGTGTGTGTGATTACTGAATGGCTCAAGGAATGTTTTTGGTGTGTAGCAGCAGAACTGGTTCTTTTGTGTCCGTGTGTGGCATGATATCCAAGTAACTGAGTCATACACCTGCACCTTACTTACACATGTTGTATGCAGAGGACCTCACCTGCACTGTAACCTGGGCTATCACCTCCTTACTGATGTCATTACATCCTGTATAATAAATATAATAACATTGATCCTGTGTTTCAGGCCCCAGTGGGAAACGGACTCTCATCATACCTTCTTCCAAAACAGTTCAGTTACAAGCTGGTAATGTCATCGGTATAGAAACAAGAAGTAGTGCAGAGAGAGAGTTTGTTGGCAACAGCAGAATCATGTCTCATTACACTCCAGGTTTCTCCTTGGGCAGCATTATGCACTCGATGGATATTCTAATAATAAGCCCTGCTTCTTCCCAGCTTGAGCCCCTTTTGCCTTCAGAACCATCTTCATTTATTGTGGCATAGATTCAACCATGTGATGTAAAGATTTGGGTCTACGCTGACATATGTTGCCCCTTTCCACTGTAGCCCAAAGGTGCTCTACTGGATTGAAATCTGGTGACTGTGGAAGTGGCGTGGCAGTGAGTTCACTCTATTCAAATAGAGTGAACTCACTGCCACGTAACCAGTTTGACGGGATCTGATCTTTGTAATATGGTGTGTTTTTCTGCTGGAGGCAGCTGTCAGACGGCAGGTACACTGCAGTGATAAAGAGGTGGACATGGTCAGCACCAACATTCACACCATGCTCAGTAAAATGGAGCAAAGCCTCTGATTCCCTGTTTAAAAGTTCTACTTTTACTAGTTGCTATTTAGTCTTTCTTCACATTTTTAATGGCATAAAAGTTCGAGCTTTTGGCTCAGTGATAATAACAGGTTGAGGCCAAAGCTAAATTTTGATTTAGACAAAAGTCCTGAAATCTGTTATGATCGTTCTTCACAGCGTCGTGGAAACATGTAAAATAATCTAAGTAAAAGCTGAAGTGACAAAGTGTGCACAGCCGCTGTCACAACAACACTAGTGCTACTGGTTGGTGTGATCAAAGCTCACAATCCAGACTCACAAATGTGAAAACACAGCAGGTGTTCGCAGCCTGCAACCTTGTGATTGCTGAGCAGCTCTGGGAACACTTTGGTGTTGAACTGGTTCTTTGTTTCAGGATTCCTTTCCATCGATGTGACATGATATCAGATCAGCTGCGTCACAGTCCCGCATACTGCAGAGAACATTCGTCACCTGCACTGGAATCTGGGTCATCACCCTTACAATAATAATGGAGGCAGCTACAGGTGTAGCTACAGTTGCCCTGGGGCAGACTGACAGAGGCGAGGCTGCCATATCGTGCCTCTGGCCATCACCAGTAGGCGGGAGGGTAAAGTGTCTTGCCCAAGGACACAACGACCAGGACAGAGAGCCAGGGGATCGAACCGGCGACCTTCCGGTTACAGATACACTTCCCAACCCCCTGAGCCACGGTCGCCCAATAGATGCTGCAGCATTGCTTTCATGTCACCTGAGTAAAGTTCACTTGACCCTTTTATTAGGACTTGGTGTCCACCTGCTTCCTACTCTCACTGCATATCACAGCGTTGTGTGTGGACATCACAGTCCACAGAGACTCCTGCCTTCATTTCTCAAACTGTCCATTAAGTTATCGTAAACAGATGTTAAAAACCTTCCATTCTCCCCTGAAAAGTCAATCTTCTATTGATCTTTGATGTACATGCAGTCACGTCTTCAGTCTGTGAAGTAAACAAAACTTCTGTGCTGCTCTGATGTCAGCTCATCGCAGATATCTTTATGAGGTCATATGCTCCCAGCACACCACACCCAGACCACGTCATATCTATGCACACCTTCCCATTAAATATCAGTGCAGTTACAGTAAACAGCAGCACTACTGCTTATTTATACACATATATCCTAACAGAGACACTATCTTCCACATGAGGGGGTTTGGCTGAGACTGTCCAGAAACTGTGCCAGGAGATTTTCACCCTGTTGTTCCTCCATCCACAGAGAACCCTTCAGCCCATGGGGCACCCCATGTTGCAGGCAGGACTCAAACCTCTGAGTGGGTGTTACTGTGCAGGAAGTGTGGGCCTGAAACTCGGAGCATGTTGAAGAGCACAGAAACTCTTTTGGACATGTTGTGCTGCTGCCACCTAGTTTCCTAAGCCTGAAATACCAGGAGCCACTTTTATTTTCAATCCAGTTTAATTTAGCGTCTGTGACAAACAGAAATTGAATTTTTGTTTCTTCTTTGTTTAAATGTTTTTGAAAACATGGAAAGGATGTTCTGTCCGACTGCTTTATATATTTACTGTGTTATTTTCTGCTTTTTATTGTAGAGGAAACAGAATATCAGAGTTTCGCATGTATTCACACTGCAGTGCTTGCTTACTGAAACCTGTCTTATTGAAACAGTCACACTAAATCTGTTTTCTTCAGTATTATTCGTGTTCACATCTGTACAGATGCTGTACCAGTTCAGCACCAAGCACAGAAGTCTTCCTTAAAAGCTGCTCTATGTTCGAAGGTGTTTTTGAGTACTTTTTGATGGTTATCACACAGTACTTTGTAAAATGTCTTGACTCTGGCTTCATGTGTGGAACATCATGAGTCAACTTTTATTTTAGTGCTTTATATGCCACAAACTCTCCCACACCCTCCTATTAATTTTTTAACCACATCTTTCAGACTTATTTCATTAATAATTGAAATGAATAGAAATAATTAATCATCACTTGTGACGGAAGTGACGGACAAGGTAAGCGACTCATGTTGTAACTGACGTCAGACGCCGGAGATTTTGGCGGAAAATTAAAGCGAATGGTAGCTTAGAACTGAACAAACTCCTTTGAGCTTCAGTATTACCAAATACACTTATCAATTGTCTTATAACTAACAATATTTGTCTAAATCCTCTCCAACACCCTGGAGTACAACGGGGATAGTTTAGAGGCTCTCCAAGATTACATCGATCAGTGCTTCCAGGATCTCGTGATGAAGAAGACCCAGAGTGCAGCTTCCCCGGCCAAATCTCAGACGCCGAAAAAATGTCGCCTGGCAGATTTCCCCAGCACAACATTGGCAGCCGGCAAAGATATTGCCGACATACGGGAGTCAATTGACAAGCGATTGTCCAGTTTCGATGCAAGGCTGTCCTTGGTGGAGATTCTTCACCAAGATTCTTCACCGGGAATTTGAATCCCTGGAGTTCAGCCAGCAGCAGGTGGAAACGCTTGCTGCTGAAAATGCCACGCTAAGGGAGTCGGTGAAATGTCTCACAGATAATGTTACCCAGCTCAATAGAGAAAATAAAAAAATAAAAGAAACCGTTATCGATCTACAAGCTCGTAGCATGCGTGATAATCTGGTATTTTCTAGTATTCCAGAAGCCGCTGGAGAGGACGCGGAGACCACGGTGAAAAGCTTCATCAAAACCCACCTGAAGCTGCGGTGAAGAACATCGCCTTTGATAGAGTGCATCGCATCGGCCCCATGCGGGCTGCGGCCGGGAGACCACGTCCTATCGTGGCCAAATTCGGCCACTTCAAACAAAAGGAGCAGGTGAAGGGAATTAAAAGGAACGGACTTCAGCGTGAACGACCAGTTCCCCAAAGAGATCATCCAGAAGGGCTTCCGCGCTGTCATTGCCGTGGACCGGCTCTACGTGGACGGACAGCTTTACCGCGACCCCAACATCACTCCGTGGCTGTATTAACTTCACACCAGATAAGAATCCGCTACACCCTTTCCCTATCCACTCACACTAACTTGCATTAACATCTGGTTAACTTACCGGTATCATATCGCATCTTAAGTGTGTTTGCCAGGTCTCTCTTGGAAATGAGATTTTTAATCTAATGAGAAAGAAATGATTTCACCTCTCATCACAGCTTTCCCTGCTTACAATAGAACAGAAGCTGATGTTTCGGGAGTGTCATTATAGTCCAAATATGAAGTCCACTCTTTTTTAAAATATTTAATAAAGTCTTCATCTTTAAGTAGTGATATATTAAATCTCCAGTTTTTTCTTGGCGTAGTATTATTCTTGTGCATTAGTGTTAAAGATACAGGAGCATGATCGCTGACAGCTATAGGGTGAATCTCAGTGTCTGAAATGTCGTTCAGCAGTGAGCTGCTGACCAAAAAATAATCCAGACGAGAGTAAGAGTGATGGACATGTGAGAAAAAAGTATATTCCTTACTGGTGGGGTGAAGGGAGCGCCATGCATCGCGAAGGCCAAAGTCGCTCATATACTGTTTGATTATATTTGTGGACTGCCAATTACGCTGAGTTCCCGCTGTGTTCAGCCTATCCATGTCTTCATTTAGTCCGGGGGTCTGCAACCTTTAACACCAAAGAGCCATTTAGAGCCAGTTTCCACGCAAAAGAAAACACTGGGAGCCGCAAATACTTGTTGACATCTAAAATGAAGATAACACTGTATATATTGTTTTTTACCTTTATGCTTTGTGTGAACAACTATAGTGTGTTGCTTATGAAATCCATGAAGTGCTACAGAGAAAATTACATTTTATTTATGTAATGAACACATTTTGAGCTCTTAAAGAAACATAACAAAGGAAAGCTGAACTACAATGATCCAGCAAACACAAACTGTTATATCGCCTTTGGGCTTTTGGAGCCTTGACCTGACTTTTAAAAAATAATTGGAAAAAAGCTCTATGCTGCTACAAAATGAAAAAGAGATATTTGCAAAATTCTGCCTAAATATGTATTTTACCAGGTTAAGGTGTGTGGCGGGGCGTGGCCTGCAGCGCCGCTGCAGGGGAGGCGGACGCCGGCTGTATGTGTACAGCAACCATGTGTGAAAAGCGTGTTCATGGAAACATCGTCGGGTCTGCCGTGATATATTTACAATGGGACTTCTGCTCCCGAACCTCTGCGCACAGCGTCTTCAAATCGGGGCTGTACATTCATCTTTATGCAGGACTGTAAGCTGTCGTCTGTGAGGCGTGAGCGGTGTTTGTTTTTAACATAGTTCACGGTGGAGCTGCTGACATAATGTGGATCCGAAGATCCATAACTGGCCTCGATAAATGCACGGCGTTTCGGCGGCTACACCGGCTTCCACGAGTGTGACACTTATTTTGAGCAAAGGAAAAATAATTTAATATAATTTTATTTTTATATTTCAATATCACAATAATCTTCCAATTTAGAACTACAAGTTAAAAAAGAACTAACATAAATAAATTACACTTCAGCTAAATACTTATAATTTATTTTCCCAAACCACCCAGAGCCGCACTACAGGGAGTGCAGAATTATTAGGCAAATGAGTATTTTGTCCACATCATCCTCTTCATGCATGTTGTCTTACTCCAAGCTGTATAGGCTCGAAAGCCTACTACCAATTAAGCATATTAGGTGATGTGCATCTCTGTAATGAGAAGGGGTGTGGTCTAATGACATCAACACCCTATATCAGGTGTGCATAATTATTAGGCAACGTCCTTTCCTTTGGCAAAATGGGTCAAAAGAAGGACTTGACTGGCTCAGAAAAGTCAAAAACAGTGAGATATCTTGCAGAGGGATGCAGCAGTCTCAAAATTGCAAAGCTTCTGAAGCGTGATCATCGAACAATCAAGCGTTTCATTCAAAATAGTCAACAGGGTCGCAAGAAGCGTGTGGAAAAACCAAGGCGCAAAATAACTGCCCATGAACTGAGAAAAGTCAAGCGTGCAGCTGCCAAGATGCCACTTGCCACCAGTTTGGCCATATTTCAGAGCTGCAACATCACTGGAGTGCCCAAAAGCACAAGGTGTGCAATACTCAGAGACATGGCCAAGGTAAGAAAGGCTGAAAGACGACCACCACTGAACAAGACACACAAGCTGAAACGTCAAGACTGGGCCAAGAAATATCTCAAGACTGGTTTTTCTAAGGTTTTATGGACTGATGAAATGAGAGTGAGTCTTGATGGGCCAGATGGATGGGCCCGTGGCTGGATTGGTAAAGGGCAGAGAGCTCCAGTCCCACTCAGACGCCAGCAAGGTGGAGGTGGAGTACTGGTTTGGGCTGGTATCATCAAAGATGAGCTTGTGGGGCCTTTTCGGGTTGAGGATGGAGTCAAGCTCAACTCCCAGTCCTACTGCCAGTTTCTGGAAGACACCTTCTTCAAGCAGTGGTACAGGAAGAAGTCTGCATCCTTCAAGAAAAACATGATTTTCATGCAGGACAATGCTCCATCACACGCGTCCAAGTACTCCACAGCGTGGCTGCAAGAAAGGGTATAAAAGAAGAAAAACTAATGACATGGCCTCCTTGTTCACCTGATCTGAACCCCATTGAGAACCTGTGGTCCATCATCAAATGTGAGATTTACAAGGAGGGAAAACAGTACACCTCTCTGAACAGTGTCTGGGAGGCTGTGGTTGCTGCTGCACGCAATGTTGATGGTGAACAGATCAAAACACTGACAGAATCCATGGATGGCAGGCTTTTGAATGTCCTTGCAAAGAAAGGTGGCTATATTGGTCGCTGATTTGTTTTTGTTTTGTTTTTGAATGTCAGAAATGTATATTTGTGAATGTGGAGATGTTATATTGGTGTCCCTGGTAAACATAAATAATTGAAATGGGTATATATTTGTTTTTTGTTTGGTTGCCTAATAATTATGCACAGTAATAGTCACCTGCACACACAGATATCCCCCTAAAATAGCTAAAACTAAAAACAAACTAAAAACTACTTCCAAAAACATTCAGCTTTGATATTAATGAGTTTTTTGGGTTCGTTGAGAACATGGTTGTTGTTCAATAATAAAATTATTCCTCAAAAATACAACTTGCCTAATAATTCTGCACTCCCTGTATAAGGACTAAAGAGCCGCATGTGGCTCCGGAGCCGCGGGTTGCCGACCTCTGGGTTACTCCAAGGTTGAGGTCGCCTCCAAGAACAAGTGTGCCATCTAAGTGTTCAGAGAGTGCACTGAAAAAACCGTGAAAGAATGAGGGATCATCAACATTTGGACCATATACACTTGCAATACATAGCTTTTTATCAAGTATAGATAGTTTAATGATTAAGAATCTGCCCTCTGGATCTATAACTGTATCGAGTACCATGAAATTAATATTTTTATGTATTAAAATTGCTGCTCCCCTTTGTCTAGAATTATAACAAGCTGAGAACACATTAGGAAACTCAGGTGTTTTAAGTTCATTCGAACCTCTAAGAGTTCTGTGGGTCTCTTGTAATAGGACAACGTCTGCCTGTAGTTTTTTGAGTTGGTTAAATATTTTTAACCTCTTTACTCTGGAGCCAGCTCCATTTATATTCCATGTAATGAACCTCAGTGTACCCATAGATGTTTGTGTATAACTAGGGATGTATGCTGTGTGCGTCGCTTAGACAGGTGGAGAGAATACGTCACTTGTTCATAAATAAAGAGAAGGGGAGAGAGAAAAAATGTGTGGCGAGATGCTCCCTGAGTCTGACTTTGTGTATGCATAGTTACTAATATGAGTAGGCTTGGCTTAAGTGTGTGTGTGTCCTAAACGACTGTGTGCGCTGTCTGACTGATGTAAATGTGCTGCCGTTGAGCGCATGACTGTGCGTGATTGTGCTGTGCGTATGTGTGGAAATAAAGGATGTTGTTTGTGGATGAGTGTCGAAGCAGTGAAAGAAATAAAGAAAGAAACCAAGGACAAGAGTGAGCAGCATAAAAACAAGAGGGGGAAAAAGAGGGGGAGAAAAACGGAAACTTTCCAATTAAACCGTTGACGGTTGCTTATTACGCACAAGACCACCGTTGTTTACAGCGCTGTCAGCTGCTGTTTTTTCATTTACTTACTTCTGACAAGAAAGCCTCATTTCTGCTGAACAAATTTAAACTTTTTAAAATCATGCAAAATTGCAACACGCTCAGCTGTGTCTGTAATAAAACCGCTGTAACTTTGCTCTGCTTCACTCCAGCAGCATCAGGTAATGTTCAGATGTTGATTAATGGTTTTCTTTCGTTTTTGATCTACTGCAGGATATTTTTAAGGTCATCTGCTATAAAATCCCAGACCAGGAAAGTCACCTTAATGTTTTTCTGTGTTTTATCCTCAGCTACTTTAACACAAAGGCCTCTGCTGTGATGCTTACACCTCTGATGAAGCCTCGCAAGTGTCAGCTTTCTTTTTATAGAAATAAAAACATGGAAATGTACTGATGCATGATCAGAATTATAATATTTCTGACTGTCTGAGGCAAAAGTTACCTTATTCGAATCGAATTGAATCAAAATCGAATCGATTCTAGAAATCTGTGACGATACCCAGCCCTACAATAATACAGAGAACTCCCCAAAAATCAAACAAAACCCTGTGAGCAAGCACTGGTGACAGTGGGAAGAAAAAACTCAGACAGAAGGGAGGCTAAGGGAGGGGCGGGGCCGTCTGCTGGGACCAGTTTGGGGAGGGGGGACGGTTGGACTGTTTATGGCTGAAGCTTGATTTTGTTTCTCTGTCTTTGTGTAGTGATTTCACATCTCTTTGTAGTCTTTGTCTGTCTCTGCTTAAGTGCTTAGTGTTTTCAATTTGTATTTAAACTGATGTCATCTCAACAAACTGTCTTAGCAGAACTGACTGTTTATTCAGAGTTAAAAACGTCACATCATTCTTTGGTTTAGGACGTTATCATGGACCGAGCAGCCAGGAACACACAGGCACAGATGTAATCTTCAAAATGGGTTTTATTACACCCCAAAAAGGACAAAATGATTACAAAAATTCAAAATGCCAAAAACAAGGTATTTTAAGATCCAAGACCAAAACATAACTCTGCCTGCCCAGATGAGAAACAGCTCCAGTTATATAGCAAATGAATAAACCATTATATACACCAAAGGTGTAAACTACAGAAATAACAGCTAACCATGATTCAAGAAGAGCCCCATCCCCCCTACATGATCACAATAGATGGTTCAGTCCATTTTATTGGCTTCTGCATTTAAACCAGCTCCACCCTCAGCCTCCTCTTTCAGCCAGACCAGGAAGGACTGGAGCGGCAGCCAGCTAACTCAAAAAGAACAGAAATATAATTAATATAGCATATACCATATCAAATAACAAACAAACAGAGTCTATGCCACCATTTGGACTAAAGCTGAGTGCTGTCATGCATTACAGGTAAACAGGTTAACACATGATCACAGAAGCTTTAAAGCACAATGTAAAAATAAAACAAAAAGGTAAAATTAATATTACCCAAGTATTTGAATTGTGTTGCTGCGTGCAGCCATCACAGACGTCATACACCAACAGGGAGAACAGTCTGGTTCCAGTTAAAGTGAAAACGGTTGATCTCCCACACAGTCAAACCTCCACTGACTTATGAGGCGTCAGGTTCACTCAGGTTAACTGACAGATCAGAGAGCAGCTTCGTGTTCAGGTGACTGCTAAACTGTGCTGCTCTAAAAGCTGTTTGATCTGAACATGACGACGCCGAAGCTCCCTCCACCCTCTCCCACCATGACTCTGTGTCAGTGTGCTGTTGTTTCAACTCACTGTTCACAACAAATCAAAGAATTTGGAGGCGATTGTTCCCAGACCTGTGTGTCCACCAGTGTTGGGGAGTAACGGAATACATGTGCCGCCGTTACATATTTAAAATACAAAATATGAGTAACTGTATTCTGTTACAGTTACCGTTTAAAAAGGTGGTATTCAGAATACAGTTACTTTGTTGAAATAAATGGATTACACAGCGGTACTTCCCTGTTTCATATTGTGGCAGGTCAGGACTGTTTGGGTTTTGTTTGACAGCTACGTTCTGTTGTTCCAGGCGGCAGCGTTACGGTTGCCATGGTTACAGGGCGACGCACTCTCTCTGCGACTGTGTGTTTCCTGGGTGAGAGAGCGCCTTTTTGTTGTTGTTGTTGTGCTAAGCTATGCCGAGCAGTATGGTTAGCGGCGGCGTGTTTCTGTTGGAAAATAAACGGCTGTGCTCCCTGGACCAAACGACACCTCTGTCTCCTCCTTGTCTGAGCTCGCCACAACATTTTTGGTTATACCCTCAATTTTTGGTAATTCCACGCCGGTGGAAACCCAAACAAAACACGCATTAAGAGGCCCTAATTCCTGTGTCTCAATCTCCCATCTCATAATGACGTGAAGGAATATTTTTAAAACTGATTTTAATATGAAGGCAATAGCAGAGTGTTACAGGCATCGGCCTAAAGCATGTAGCCTGATGGGCAGTGTAGTCCGTGCTGCAGGGAGAATGGACTGCCATACTCGTGATGTGTCTGTGAGCGAGGGAGGGAGAAAAAGGAAAAGTACGAGCTGTCACCGAGCAGAAACAGGAGCTGGAAGCATGTAAATATAATAATAACCACTGCAGCCAAGAAGAGAGCCTGACGAGACCAGCTGTAAGTAAGCTATTAAGACTCGACTGTACACCGTGTTCCTGTTTTCCTCTGAAACAATAAGTTCCGTTGGAGCAGTCTTTCGACGCCTCGCTCTGTCTCTCGCTAGCAAAGTTGACCCAGACAACAAAGTAAAGCTAGTTTTCAGCTACAAGCCGACACGAACCCGACGTATCAGCCAGAGGTCCTTTTACTACGGTTCAGAGCCGCGGACCTGTTTTATATACGCGCAAATAGTTTTCTGTATGAGATCACTGCAAAAAGTGCAGCTTTACCTAATGTCCACCTACTGTTACTCATTTATATTAAGATTTAAACATCCAGTTGGTGTTGGTGTTGGTATGGAGAGTAACCTTCAGTAATAGTAATAAATCACACAGCAATAGGACATTCATGTAGTTGGAAAACGCACGTAAAACTAGTTACATGGAGTGCTTAGACACAAAACCACAGTGGGACAAAGGGCACAGCCCTTCTATTAACCTCTTAAGTACCCACGCCTGACCCTAAATGCAGTCTCCTCCCTTTTGCCCCCGTATTTACAACAAAATTAAACACACGTTATTTTCAGGTGCATTGAAACAAAATGGGGTTAAGGGTCAGGTCATAATCAAATCAAATCAAATCTCTTTTATTGTCACATCACATGTGCAGGTACACTGGTACAGCACATGCGAGTGAAATTCTTGTGTGCGAGCTTCACAAGCAACAGAGGTGTGCAAAATACAATAACATAAACAGGCAAAATATAAGAATGGCTAAACCTGAGGATTATAACAATAAATATATGTACAAATATAAGAGTGTATGCGCATTACTGAATATGTATACTAAATATTTATGTGTGTGTATGTACATTAAATTAAATTAAATATACAGAGGTTGGAAGTTCGAAATGTGCAAAACAAGTGGCATTTATATTAGGGCTGCACGATATTAACAAAACCTGCGATGTGCGATAACTGTGATCAATACTGCAATAACGATATGACTTGAGATAAAATAAATAGCAAAAAAACCCCAAAAAAACCCAAATACATAATTTCCATTTTACTGCAACAGTTTTATTTAGAGAAAGCTGCTGTATTAGCAGAGTAACAACAAGGTGCACTTTAACATTGAAACATTGCCCCCATAAAAACATTTCTGAGGCTTGAATTCTGAAAGACATCCTTCCCGGTCTCTAGAATTAGTTTTAAATAAACTTAAATTATACTGCAAATGATCTCAGTGCAGCTGTTCATCATTTAACCACTCACCAAGCAGTTTGATGTAAGTCAAAACTGGAGAGGAAACTTTACTGTAGCGCTTGCGTAGTTTTCAGCTTGGCTCAGTTCAAACATGTTTCGTACATTTGTGGAATAACAACATGGGAAAAGTAGTTTCGTGAGGGGATGCGGTATCTCAGGTCCACTTTATGTATCAGACTGGTGAAGCCCTCTCTGCTAACTGCATTTATAGGCATCATGTCTTTGTCAAAAAATGTGTAATGGCCTCTGTTATTTCTTTGTAGCGCTTCGACGTTTTCTCATAAGGAGTTCCACTTGAAAAACTCTGATACAGAGACGGCTGTTGGACTGCGGCGCTCTTTGTCTTAACATTAGCGACATTAGCTAGCCCTGTCTTTCTGGAACTCTGTTCTCTGTGGTTGTGTTGAAGATGATGGTGGAGATCAGTCGTGTTTCCTCTGGTGGTTGCCACAAGTGTTCGGCAAGTTTTGCAGAGCACCTGTGTTTGGGGAACGGCGTCTTTATCAAATCCAAAGTACCTCCAAATAAGCGAGGTACTATTTTTTTAATTTTTTTTTAGGCACGAGTTCATAGTCAGTAGCGTTCTCGTCATGCGTCAGGCCTTTACAACTCTGACTCGTTGCTGCAGCGTTGTTCGCTCCCCACCTGAGTAGGAGGCGGGCCTCTAATCCATTTGATTGGTTAATGCCATGAAGGGCTCTATACGACTGGTCAAATGTGTAAAGAGGTTTCTTTGATTGGTAAATTATTTAAAGCACGTGTGTAAACATTTTAAGGTACCCAATTATCACAGTTTATGCTGTCTTTTGCAATGGGCCCATCGCACAGGCTGATATCGCGAAGACAATAAATTTTCGATTTATTATGCAGGCCTAATTTATATACAGCATGGAGTGCATGATGTTGAGGTTCTGGTAAGTGAAGGTGAAGTGTCTATGAAGTGTTCAGCAGTCTGATGGCCTGATGGAAAAAGCTGTCTCTCAGTCTGCTGGTTCGGGACCGGATACTGCAGAACCTCCTGATACTGCAGAACCTCCTGATACTGATGAACCTCCTGATACTGATGAACCTCCTGCCTGATGTAAGTAGTCTGAACAGTTTATGGCTGGGGTGACTGGAGTCCTTGATGATCCTCCCCGCTTTCCTCAGGCAGCGCTTCCTGTAGATGTCCTGGAGGGAGGGAAGCTCACCTCCAATTATCCTTTCCGCATACCCCACCACTCTGTGGAGAGCTTTGTGGTTGTAAGCGGTGCTGTTGTTCTCCTTATATGGATTCATGCTTGAACCAGATCAAATGGCAAAATTTGACCTGACCCTGGATCTTTTAAGCAGTTTTTGGGATGGTTGTCATCAAAACACAGCCATAAAGTTGAACCTGCTCATTAGCAGATCCACTCAGCATAAACAAATGAATGAATTCTGTCACCCAACAATGGCATTCCCATAATCAAATAAAATGATAATAAAGCACACAGACCAACAGAGGGAAGCCAAGAAAGACCAGACGGACCCTAACACCAGGAGGACGTTCAGTGACATAAAGGCAGGAACCAGAAATCAAACAACAAAACATTAGGAGGGCACAGCGAGCTGAAATCTCTGAAACCGACTGGCCTTCACTTCCTACGAGACAGAGAAGCTCTTCTACCCCTGTATACGAGAGGAAACAGGACTGGACAACCGTGAATAGGAAGGTTAACAACAAACCTCCAAAACAACTGAATGTGAAACTGCAGAACAGATTTGCTCCACTATCAAAGGACCCTGGATCTATATCGGACAACCATCCATCTAAAAGCAGCGAAATAAGGTCTGAAAATCTGTTGAAAAGTGAAAGGCCACAGGGAAAGCTAAAGGCTAGGCCTGAAACTCTGATTGTGGGTGACTCTGCCGTAAAGGATGTACAAAGGATGTGCGGTAAGAACACTAAAGTCCTCTGCTTTCCTAACGATATGGTCAACAACCTGAAGGAGAGAATTCTTCAAATTGCAGATGAACATCCAACTGTGACAAACATTGTCCTGCATACAGGGTCAAACGATGTGTCCAAACAACAGTCGGAGGTTCTGAAACGGGACTTTACTGGATTATTAAATACTGTAAACTCTCTGAATGCAGCTGTATTCATCAGTGGACCTGTACCGCCGGTCAGAGGAGGAGACGAGAGATTCAGCAGGTTGTTTACACTGAATAAATGGCTCATATCAGCATGTGCTGACCACTCAGTGCACTTTATCGACAACTTTAATATTTTTTGGGAACGCAGGCATCTGTTTAAAGCAAATGGATTTAATTTTAACAAGTCAGGGGTGAAACTGTTCACCTCCAACTTGTTTTATTCCATACGTCATCCATCTGTGCTTGGTGCCAAGGCTGAGATAAACGAGGAGTTATCTCATAAAGAGGAACAAACAGTACTCCAAGAACAGACAAAGCCCAGCAGAAACCTTGAGGAGGAGCTCCATTTGCCCCCACCCGGGAAGAGCCTCAGAAAGGAGAGACATCCATGGCATCTGAGGAAGAGCCTCAGAAAGGAGAGACATCCATGGCATCTGAGGAAGAGCCTCAGAAAGGAGAGACATCTAAGGCAAGAAGAGGGGTCCCTATTTGCCTCCAACTCTCTCAACAACACCAACGACCAGGACAAGGGACCACGACCTTCCCCAGTCCCCCAAACCCCTGACAGGCCATCACCCTCCTCCCCCTCCCTTTCTCCCTCCTCCCCACACCTGAAATTCACTGAGGAGATGATGGAGCGGGTCAATGCTGGGCTCAGATCTACCCCCCGTCCCAATCCCTTTTTGTCCCCCATAAACCCCCCACCAGAGCGGCCAAAGGTTCGCCATCGAGCCCCACCCTCAACAGAGCAATCGAAGTCACATTGCCCAGCCTCGCCCCCCTTAGTTCCTCTTCATGCCCTGTCCCAGCAGTCTGATGCGTGATGTGTGAAGGGTCCGGGCTGCGAGGATTATGGCAGTGATGACTTTTCCCAGGAGAAGCTGGGACCCTGTTTACTAGAAGGTTTTAAAATTTCTGTACTTTTAGGTGACAGGAGACATGTGGCCTGGTCAAAACACAGAGAGCTGCACTCTAAAAGATCTTTAAACATAGTAAACATACCTTGTGTGCCACAGACTGCTCCCAAACACGAGGGGACAAGTAATACCTCTAAAACACTTAAGTTGGCTTTATTAAACATTAGATCTTTAGCTGGGAAAACATTTTTAATTAATGATTTAATCACTGAGCACAGCCTTGATTTTATGTTTTTAACTGAAACTTGGTTGGACCAAAGTAACAGTGGAGCTGTTCTCATCGAGACGACCCCTCCTAACTAGTTTTATCAGTGAGGTCAGGGTGAGCAGGAGAGGAGGAGGGGTCGCTGTCTTATTTAATGAATCATTTCAATGTAAGCAGCTATCTCCTGGAAGTTTTCAGTCTTTTGAATATGTGGCTTTACAGCTGAAGGCCCCATCAAAAGTTGTGTTTCTTAATGTTTACAGGCCTCCCAAATACTGCACAGACTTTTTTAATGACCTCAGTGAACTGCTGTCTGTGATCTGTGTTGATTTCGACTGTGTAATTATTGTTGGGGATTTTAACATCCATGTGGACAACCCTCAGGACAAAGGGACTAAAGACCTGAGTAACACTCTGGGCAACTTTGGGCTGACTCAGCATGTAACAGAGGCCACACATAATAGAGGACACACTCTTGACCTTCTGATCTCCAAAGGCCTGAGCATTTCAAAGGTTACTGTGTCTGATGTGGGCCTGTCTGATCATTACTGTGTTTTCTTTGAAAGTAAAATCTCAGCCCACACAAATATATCAACAACAGTGATCACAAAACGGTGTATAACTGAACACAGTAGTGCAATTTTTAACCAGGTCTTCCCATTAACACCTGACCTGTCCAGAGGGTCAGTCAATGAGCTCGTCAATAGCTTCAATGCTAACATGTTAAATGTAATGGACACTATTGCTCCCATTAAGGTGAAGGTTATCTCTGGAAGGAAAAAGTCTCCCTGGAGAAACTCCACACTGGTGAAAAATGAAAAAAGAGAGTGTAGGAAAGCTGAGCGCAGATGGAGAAAAACAAACCTCCAGGTTCATTATGACATTTATAAAGAGAAACTTCACAATTATAATTTACAACTGAGGAATGCAAGGAGGTCCTACTTCTCTGACATCATCACTAAAAACAGCCATAATGCTCGGGTCTTATTTTCTACAGTTGACAGGCTAACAAACCCTCCTGTGTCAGTGGCAGCTGAACTTCATTCGACCATGGCCTGCAATGACTTTGCCAAATTCTTCACAGACAAAATCCAAAAGATTAGACAAGCAATTGGTACATCAACAGCAGATCCAGGATATGTACTGTGTCCACCAAAAAACTGTTTAAACACCATGAAACAGTTTCAACCTATTAACAGCAAAGACCTGGAGGACATCTTAGGTCAACTGAACTCCTCCTGCTGTTTAGATGTCCTGCCAACAAGTTTTTTCAAAAAGGTCTCAAAGACTTTAGAGTCAGACCTGTTACAGATCGTCAACTTTTCTTTATTATCAGGTGTGTTTCCAGAATCACTAAAAACTGCTGTAATCAAACCTATACTGAAAAAGGACAATCTTGACAAGACACAAATGAACAACTACCGGCCGATCTCAAATCTCCCATTTTTAAGTAAGATCATTGAAAAAGCAGTTTCTCAACAGCTCAGTTACTTCTTAAAACAGAATAATTGCTACGATGCCTTCCAGTCAGGTTTTAGACAGAACCACAGCACTGAAACCGCTCTGACCAAAGTGTTTAATGACATATGTCTGAATACAGACAGTGGAAAAATGTCAGTCCTAGTTTTACTGGATCTCAGTGCAGCATTTGATACAGTTGACCACAACATATTACTCAAACGACTGGAGAACTGGACAGGTCTTTCAGGAACTGTACTAAACTGGTTCAAAACATACTTAGAAAACAGGAAATACTTTGTATCAATAGGTAACTTCACATCTGAGCAGACAAGTATCACATGTGGAGTTCCCCAAGGTTCCATCTTGGGACCCCTTCTGTTTAACATTTACATGCTCCCACTGGCACAGATTATAAACAACAACAAAATAAACTACCACAGCTATGCAGATGACACACAAATATATATCACAATGTCACCAGGAGACCGAGGCCCTGTACAGGCTCTTGGTAAATGCATTGAGGAAATCAATGACTGGTTGTGCCACAATTTTCTCCAGCTAAACAAAAACAAAACTGAGGTAATAGTCTTTGGCGCCAAAGAAAAACGATTACAGGTCACCAGAGAACTTCAATCTATACATCTAAAAACCACAAACCAGGCGAGAAATTTGGGTGTAGTGATGGATGCAGACCTAAACTTAGAAAAACACATTAAGACAATAACAAAGTCAGCTTACTATCACCTCAAGAATATTTCAAGGATAAAAGATCTGATGTCTCAACAGGACCTGGAAAAACTAGTCCATGCATTCATCTTTAGTAGGCTTGATTACTGTAACAGCATCTTTACAGGTCTACCTAAAAAATCAGTCAGACAACTACAGCTCATTCAGAACTCTGCTGCTCGAGTCCTCACTAAGACCAAAAAAGTGGACCACATCAGTCCAGCTCTGAGGTCCTTACACTGGCTGCCTGTCCGTCAGAGGATAGACTTTAAAGTTCTGATGCTGGCCTATAAAGCTCTGAATGGTTTAGGACCAAAATACATCAATGACCTCCTGACCCAGTATGAACCTTCCAGATCCCTCAGGTCATCTGGATCCGGTCTTTTATCAGTTCCCAGAGTCAGAACCAGACACGGAGAAGCTGCATTCAGCTTTTATGCTCCTTATATCTGGAACAAACTCCCAGAAAGCCTCAGATCAGCTGAAACACTCAGTTTATTTAAATCCAGGTTGAAGACTCACCTGTTCTCAGCTGCATTTGAATAAAGCACCAAATCCACACTTTAAGCTTAAATTTCAAAACTTACATTTAACTACTGATTTTATCTACTGTTCTGATTTTATCTGTTTTGATTTTATATACTGTTGTTTGTTTGTTTGTTAATTAGTTAGTTAGTTTATTTGCTTGTTTTATTCAATTTTAAATCATGCTTTTTATTTGTTCTTGTTTCTAATGTCTCTGTAAAGCACTTTGAATCACCTTGTTGTTGAATTGTGCTATACAAATAAACTTGCCTTGCCTAGGAGCTCCTTCTTGGGTTGTAAATGTGAAGGAGGAGAGGCAGAGAGGAAAGCGTTTATAGGCAAGTTTATTTAGATATGCTGTAAAGAAAATGTTACTTTGAATGGGCCAAATCACTAAAAATCACTGGTTTAAATCATAACAGAAGGCAGGTAACAAAACCCACTTATAGCCCGTCCAGACCAGCCTGAGTGTGATCTGCTTAACGCACGCCAGGCCTGCAACTGAAAATCAACTGAAGGATGATGAATGGTGGCTGTAAGGCTGCTGGATTCAGTAAATGAAGGTTGGATAAACATGTCCGCTGCAGTCTGAGAGTGCTGAACATGGTCAGCTGGGGTACACGCTCGTTACAGTGTCATGGCTCACGGTCCACGTCCGAGTGGACTCCTAAAAATAATTATCGATGACAGTTTCCAGTTTGACCTAATGGAAAGACACAAGTTATCCCAGTAGCGGGAGCAGACCAACAGCTGAAACTACTGATTCAAAACAGAAGACTTGTCAGGGCTCTGTGTGCAGGCGGATGGAGAGGAGGATCCAAATGCGAGACTCTGAGACTGAATTGAAACTGAGAACCTTAGCTTTACTGGTGATAAACGAAAACATGACCTGACCAATGACACTGAGAACTAAACACACAGGCATAATTCTGAGGGTACGACGAGGAAAACACAGGGCTAATATACACAGGGCGGTAATCAGGGAATGGGCAACAGGAGGGAGACACAGCTGGGAGAAATTGGACTAACGAGACAGGGGGAGCAAAGCTGCACACACCAACATAAGACAGACTTTCACAATAAAACAGGAAATAAGACACAAGGACGCAGACTAAGAAACACAGACTTAACATGGGCAGAACTAAAAGTAAACCAGAATAAGCTGGAACATAGAACATCATCATCACCACAAGCACTAAGAGAATAAGAAAACAACCAAACACACCAAAGTAACTTGAAACGCAGATTCATCATTCAAAAATAAACCAAAACATAACTCAGAATGTCAAACTGACCCAGAACCGTGACAAGACTTTATCTCCCCAAAACAATTTCTTGATCAGATATCCATACATCAACAAATTTACATCAGGATTAATTTTGGAAAATGTGTCTAAAACAATTATATGTTGAATTGAGTGCTGTGTTTTATCCTGCGGGGACGTCACTCGTTTCAGTAAAAACATTTCAGGTCTGACTGAAATCTGTCATTTCCACCCACGAGGTGAAAGCTTCTCGTTCAGCTCCCTCTTGCCTGCTGCAAACTCTCATTACTCAGCTTCATTTTATCCTGTCAATCTTTCTATTCAAATGATGGAAATTACCTTCATTTTTTCCATTTTGCAGACTGAAATCGAACAGGGCCAGCAGTCAGCAGAAACCACACAGGCATCGACTCTCATTTATAGCTATTATGTTTTTTTAAGGTGTCTGTCGTCACGTTCAGTTTTACTCTGGTGGCTTCAGACGGGAAAAAAGGCTTGAAAGACTCCCTGATCAAACGATTCGCTGAAGACATGAACGTTGCACAGTTTCATCCCGTTTTTGACAATAGAGGAAACTAGAGTGTGGTTTGATTGCTAAAACAGTGTGCAGTGAACAATGTGTACATTTTATTCAATGTGTGAACAATGGCTAAAGCAAACAAAACAAACAGTTCCTACTGGCCGTCATGTTGTTGTATTTAGATAAAAATAGATACTATACCTTATGTAGACCATATCTAAACAGATGCTGAGCTTCAAAGAAGATCGTTGAGTCAGTAATTAGGCTTAAAAGGGTAGCTGTGCACTCAGACTGGCCTTAGTCTGAGTTTAATGTGAGGATTGTGTGTTGTGTTCATGCTCTGCAGCTGCTCAAACGCTTGAACTTTGGGTGAATGTGATGGGAGTAATGAATACACACACAACACAACACTGTTACATTTGGAGTGTATTTATTTGTATAATAATAATAATAATAATAACAATAATAACCAGTATGCAGTGTAGCATCACTTAGGTGAGAATGTACTGCAGAAAATAATGACAGTTATAAAAATATTTTCTTCGCATGTCCACAGAGACTTGATGGTAGCTTTTAAAACTTTATTGCCCACTCCTCTTCCAAAAATCCAAACATATACAACACCAGCAAAAGCACCTCTGAGGAAGTTAACGAGGACGTGCTTTTCCCCTGCAAAGTCGACAGGAGACGCTTTGTCCAGCAGAGATTATTCGAAATGTAAGGTCTGGGCTGGAAAAAGAACCAGTGTCGTACGTATCAGAGCCTGAGTTTACCTGCCTACCTGCTGCCTGAGTTTAGAACATGTGACCAATTCCTGCAGAAATAAAATCTTTAAAGTAATAAAAAGGTTTTAGTTTAGCGTTTAAGTTCCAGTGTTTTTATGTTTATTTTTGCTGTTTTTTAGTCTTATTTTATGTTATTCCTCAGAAAAATAACCAACAATAATACTTTCTATTGCTTCAACTATCATATTCATCAATATTACCCTGACCATTCTACCATAAGGTCTTTTAAAATGTTTCATGTGATATTAATTATTATGACACCATGGGTAGTTCAAATGCAAAAGTTATTGATTTACTTTATAATAGCCCAAATATTTTATGATTGAGCAGTAGAGAGTGGCAGGGAGGGAGAGAGGGCTGACCCACTGTGAGTGACTCAGGGTGGAGTCAGACCTGGGCCCAGGGAGCTATACTGACACCCAGGCCAGGGTTTCATAATACTTCAACTTGTTAGTGCAGACTGCACCAAAGTAGAGAGAAACAAAGCTACAGCATCGTCTGCATACAAGAACAAACAGTTTGCAGGGTAACTGTTATTAACCTCTGTCTCTCTTCCACAGCATGTCTTTATCCTGTCTTCCTTCTCTCACCCCAACCGGTCGCAGAAGATGGCCCCGCCCCTCCCTGAGCCTGGTTGTGCTGGAGGTTTCTTCCTGTTAAAAGGGAGTTTTTCCTTCCCACTGTCGCCAAAGTGCTTGCTCATAGGGGCTCATATGATTGTTGGGTTTTTCTCTGTATCTATTATTGTACGATCTACCTTACAATATAAAGCGCCTTGAGGCGACTGCTGTTGTGATTTGGCGCTGTATAAATAAAATTGAATAGAATTGAACTAAAGAGTGGAAATGGATCAGAAATAGTATGTTCACCCACACGTCTGCTGAATAAATAAAGAGAGATAAATGGAACTGAATGCAGGAATGTGGGTTACTGTGGATCGAGCCTTTTGTCATTTGCACATCTGGACCTGAACTTGGACCAACAACAAGTCTGAAGGCACGAAGGGGAGAAAAACTGCAAAGTCGAGTCCTTTATCGTGTATGTGAGTCACATACAGAGCTGTGTGAGCTGTGAATAAGTGACTCCATTGTTTCTCTCTTATACAGCTGTTCTTTTGTTATATCTTTAAATTAAGTCTTCATTTCAAGAGTGGCCTTTTCATCCTGAAACATGAGCTAACAGTGCAAACAGCAAACAAATCAATCAGGGCATGGCCAGATGAACGCTTTGGTGCACTTCTGTGGCTGCCAACATAAAAATCTGGTCAAACAAGGAAAACAGGGTGGCTGATCTACAGTTCAGGAGAATGTGATAATATCCAAACGTAACATAAAGAGAAAATGTCATCCAAGGAAAATATAGAGGCTTCACATAATGTGCAAAAAAAATCATAAACTTCAAGAACATAAATGTAGTAAATGTGGTGTTGGGATAGTTTTCCCTTCATTGGCTGCTGACTGGTTCTTTACTGTTCTTTATAGGGCGATCGTGCCTCAAAGAGTTGGCAGTTCCTCTTGTAACCGGAAGGTTGTCGGTTCGAGCCCCGGCTCGGACAGTCTCGGTTGTTGTGTCCTTGGGCGAGACAGAGGGGCCGATGGTGCGATATGGCAGCCTCGCTTCTGTCAGTCTGCCCCAGGGCAGCTGTGGCTACACCTGTAGCTGCCTCCACCAGTGTGTGAATGTGAGAGTGAATAGTGGAATTGTAAAGCGCTTTGAGGGCCCCGAAAAGCGCTATATAAATGCAATCTATTATTAATATTACTTTTCAATGAATGTGATTCCTGTGCAGACTAAGTCACGTGTCCATGTTTACTGAAGTATTGCTCTAAAACTGTGACAGTGACTGAAAAGATCTGACATGTACGTCAAAACTCAGAAACTACAGTTTTTTATTCATTTATTTTTATGACAAGTGTAAATGTTTCCTTTCATTTGTTGAGCGTATGGTGAAGTGTAACATAATAATATATATTTGTATAAATGATCTATTTTTGATTAAATGAGGCTTCTTTCTGTAAAAAGGTTGTAGAGTCATGAAAACTGTTCAATATATGTGAAAACAAAATACAGAAACCTACTGGTGTTCTTCAGAGGCAACCACCCATTTCCAGCTAATGTGATAATAATGTAGCAGAGGAAAACTAATACCCAGAGGAGCTGAAATAATAATCTGATCATCAGCTGCAGCAGAAAAACACAGAAGGAAAAAGTCACCAGGGAATCCGGGGAAAGCCCATTCGTGCACAAAAGAGTCAAAGTTGTGAAAGAAAGTTCTTAAAACAAAAAAAAAGACATTTTAATCATTATGTAAAAACCAAAATGTATAATTTAAACTCCAAATGGTTAAATTAAGCCAGATTTTACAAATACGTAAGAAAGGGGAAAAAATAAAAGTTGTACCTACAGACCCACAGAAATTCAGTCAGGACCTAATGAGATGAATTATGATCCATTAAACCCAAACTGCCGCCTACAATAGAGAGATGACACCCATGGAGAGAGGCAGTCCATGATTTACCCTCCCCGCGGGGCACAGCAGCCCATCCCAGCTGTCTTTGTTATCCATTTATTTATTTTTAATCATGCTCATTTGTAATCCAGTATTTTTCTTTTCTGTAGCAGAACGAGGGGATGGTAACAAAATCAAAATAAGTCAAAATAAAGACAAAAATAAACAAACGGTAAATGATGGCTTATTTCAGTGTTCATCATGCTAACTGTGGAGCCATTTTTCTTGGCAGAAATGGGCTTCCATACATACACATATGAGCAGAGACGATGAATCAGGAATCATAGGTGTGCACGTGTGTTTAACCCTCTCCAGGCAGGCGTTGCCGATTTGCAACAGTTAAAAACCAACAACCTGATTACCCCACATACATATTTTATGAGTTTCTTTACCACTGCAGGACTTGGTTGTGCATTAGCAACAAAAAACTTAATTTGAGCCTGAGAGGGTTAATAATTATGAATCTCTTGTGCTTTTCTAATAGATGCTTCGACCTGTTCACCCACGATGTCAGTTTCTTTAGGATACAAAAATGCTTTATAGTTTAAAATCTTCTTTAATACTTTTTTATAGATTTAATAGAAATCTCAAAACCCAAAGAAAAATTCAGTTAAAACCCCCACACATGTTAAAAACAACAAAATAAAAACAGCCTCCCCTCCCCAACACCATTTTTAAACTATCGTAGGAACAACAGAGGATTTGATTTGACATACTGTTCTTGTTTTATTTGTTGGAAATCTTTATCTAATTTTGTAGTTTAAGGTAACTGTTGGTCTCAGGTAGCATTAAAGTCTTCGGCTCCTACCAGAAACTCTTATTTTGGAATACTAAAATGGTTCTGAAACGCCAACGCTTGAATCCCACTGAAACAGGGATGAGAACTGTCCAAAACAGGTGTCATCATATCGTCAGGTGATGGTCACGTGTTGGTCTTTTATTTATGTGGTTAAATAAATCAGGTGTCCTGTATCCACAGTCAGTTTCCTTGTCCATGGCTTCTTTAGTGGTGCCTTTTTAAAATGCCATTCAGCATGGCTCAGGTTTTGACAAAATCCAACATCTGCACGAAAAGAAAAAGAAATAAAGTGTTTCTCTGCATAATCAAACCGGAGGACGTTTTATGTTCACTCCAGTCAGTAAGACAGAAAGATGTTTGACTCTTCGTTTCTGTGACGAAGGCTGGCGGGCCGTGGCTCAGCGAACGTTCCCTCTGTGAATCTGAAGGCACTTGATGGCAGATGCTGACCTCTCCACCTTGGTCCGCCACAGACAGACAAATGTCAAAGTAGGCTCTGAAAGTACGTTTTTTATTTTTAAATGCCATTTGCTTGGTCCACCCGCCCACCGAAAGCATAAAAAGATAAGCGAGAGATGACTGTCGGTCCATCTCACAGTACAGTACTGCTGATGTGCTAAGGGGGAGAATGGATTTATGGGGACGTGGATGATGAGAGGGAAAGGTGGGACAGGGGGAAGGCTGACATTCAAGCTGTGCATGTCCTCTCTCCTAACACTGACTTTGCCTGAAAGTTTAAAGAGCTTCGCTGTAGAAAACTGGATGTCAGTCTGGAAACAGAGACATAAGCTGCATCTGCTGATGGGACAACCTGACTGTGATGGGAAACTCTGCATGACCACGTGAAACCTTCGGGGCAGGATGTCGTCAGGGGCAGTACTAAGCTGTAGGTTACCTGTGTTTAGCTCTCAGGGCTCGAGTAAAAGCAGAACAGCAGCCCGTGCAGTAAAGACTGCAACTGTTCTGTCACACATGGAGTGGTTGACTGTACATCAGTTATTTCTACTTTAAAGGCTCATTTTGTAATGAATGAATAACTGTGGGCAGCAGTTCAGTGGGTGTCCTGCAGTGTGTCCAGATGTGTGCTTTGTTTCTTATTTCTCTTTAGCTACCCCACCATTTATTCCAGATGTTTGTCCTTTTCTCCGATTGCCACCATCAATAATGTGCTCCTAACGACTCACCCAGATGGTCCACTGATGTTTGCAAGCCGGGCCTAACTGAACTTTGATCTTTTTAACACAAAACATAAACTTTACTGCTGACAGCTTTATCATTTTGGAAACTTTTACACAGGAATTTGATGACGTATCTTTAAGACAGCAAACTCTTTAAAAACAGGCATCCACGGATTCTTCACCCTAATCCACATTAGGATGTCTAACCAACGAGTGATTCTGATCCTGGACTACCTAAAGACTTTTAGAGCGTGCATCATTTGTTGGTTGCTCCATAATGAGATGGTTAACATCAGACATGTGAAAGATCCCTGACTCAAGACCAGGAGGAAGGACGGGGAAGGGTCAGGAAGTGCCAAATCAAATATCAGGATCGGCTGATTGATGTGGATTTGCTGTGACGACGCCACACAAATAGTTTGTTTTCTTTCTTTTTGGTTCCTCTTTCTTCTTCTGCACACATGCTTGCTGCTAAATGCCAACATTTCCCAGCAGTGCCTCTCAGACCTTCTGGCTTCACGTGTCTGAAATCTATGCTGGAAAACGACTTGTGTTTGTAATGCTGGATTTGCACTAATAACCAGGGCCTTCTGGCAGGATGGGAACATAATTCAAAGTGTGATCTGCCTATAAACATGACATGTTCCTTTATTCATGCAGAGTGATACCCATTAATGATACCAGCACAGGTCCCCATGGCACAGTTTACACAAGTGCCAAAAATAAGGAGCGGCGATCGTGGCTCAAGAGTTGGGCGTTCGCCTTGTAATCGGAAGGTTGCCGGTTCGAGCCCCGGCTCCGACAGTCTCGGTCGTTGTGTCCTTGGGCAAGACACTTCACCCGTTGCCTACTGGTGGTGGTCAGAGGGCCCGGTGGCGCCAGTGTCCGGCAGCCTCGCCTCTGTCAGTGCGCCCCAGGGTGGCTGTGGCTACAATGTAGCTGCCATCACCAATGGGTAGATGACTGGATGTGTAAAGTGTTTTCTAGTCCTTAGGGACGAGTAAAGCGCTATATAAATACAGACCATTTACCATTTTACCAATAAGGAGAGAAGAAGAAAATTCATACTTAAACTTCTGGTTCTGCTTTGAAATGATCTGATAAAAGACGTTTAAGCTAAGTCCTTTTGCTCATCAGCAGCCACAGGTGGTACTGCATCAAAAAAACATATTCAAAGAAAATGCTGCTTTGAAATAAAGCTGTAACTTGAACAAAGCTACACCTGAGGAATGTCTTTGGGGGTTAAAATGCCAAACAGGTAACTGTCACCTCCCTACTGCGTGTGCACGGAAGACACGTAAGAAAAATCAACTGTTTATCTCATCGATGTCAAACCAAACAAAGTCCAGCAGCCATCAGAGAGATAAACAGCCGATCTTATTAATTTAATTCTAAATAAAGCTGTCTTATTTACTAAATGAATGCTTTTCCTGGAACACGTCGAGAAATATGGTCACTAATCAGACAATACTGCTGTGGCTTGAAGGTTCTTCAACGTCAGAGCTTGTTGCGCAGCAGTTTCCCCCTGCTTCCAGTCTCTAAGCTCAGCTACTGCAAACACGTCTTGGACTGAAGCTGCTCTGTCAGAAACAGATCGCTGTGACTCGAGAGAGAAGACGAGCCCAATAAAATAAATCTGGCACCTTCAAACTCAACTCTCATGTCACCAAACCATCGTATGGCCTCCTGCTTTAGCTATCTCGTCTCTGACTGTATCTTTGGTAGCAGAGGGATGGAGTGGGGTTAAATGTTGGGAATGATGGAGCAGGAATAGGTGGGCAAAGAGTCAAAGGTCGCAATGTCCGACAGAGAGGAGGGGTCACCTCTGCTGGCCAATCAGAGCCAGAATCAGAGTGATGCAGTGCTGCCATATATGTGGCGATGAGGGTGGGGCGAGCGACCTTAGATCTGTGTGGAAAAAAGAAAGAGAGCGAGTATGAATGACTCACAGGGTAAAGACTGCCATGTTTAAATAAAACATTTAAATCAAGTTTAAGCTGCATTTAACCCTTAAAGACCTACCATAGAACCAAGTCCTCCAGAGCTTATAGTATATTTTACATGCTGTGGAGCCATTTTTGGGAGCATTTCAAGTTGCTATACATCAATACAACCATTACAGCCTAAATTTTAATAATATGTATGTATTAAGTGCATAGAAATTACATAAATTGCAAAAAAGTGCAATAAACTCCAAAAACTTTTAAATCGTTTTTGCTTTTTTAACATATATTTCTAGTTAGAGAAATTTAAGAGGCTTATCCCTCAAAACTGTAAATACAAAAAAGTTGCACAAAATAGTTTCCTACCACAGGAAGTTTATTTTGAGTGTCTTCATAGTTTTATTTTTGAAATACACCAATTTTTATACACTGCAGGAAAAACGAAAATAAATATTATACTGCAAATTTGCAAAAAAGCAGCATATGCATCAAAATAAACTATTTCCAGCAGTGCAATATGAGTCCTAAGCATCCCAGAAACGACTCAGGAAGTCATAAAGTCAAACATAACTTTTAAAAACACCAGTATAGGCTCATAAGCCCCTGATGGTAAAAAACTACATTTCCACAAAATGATGTCACTTCCGGTTTCAGGCAGGACATGGAGGACATGCGATAGTTCGCGCTGATGGATGTAGGAAGTGTTACAAACAGCTGATCGGATCGGCAAAGCGTGTTTCTGGAATATTATGTTTTTGTTGCTGCAAGTGATTTTTATGCAGTTTTTGCAAAGCTATATGTGGAAGGAAACCGTGACCTAGGACAAGCTGATGGCATCAGATGTAAGTACAACTCCTCCGGTTTCATATGTAAAAAAATGATTGCGCTAGCTCACGTGGTTGCAGTGCTACCAGCATCTAAAAATAGTTATGCAAAACGGAGCGTGCCCACTCCGACCGGCTTTAAAGGGTTAAGCGGTGTGAAGCACAGCTGCAGGTGTGCGTGTGAAAGCAGAACTCTGACAAAAACATTTAATGATGTATCAAAATGTGGACTTTTACATTCCTCTGTTTATCAGGACTTCATCTTATCACACAACGGCCACACGGTGCACTGCGCTACTGCAAACACAGACTTAGAGCATAAGTGATTACAAAACAACAACAATCCTTTCACAGCGATTTCACCAAGTTGTAGCTTCACTTGGACGATACATGCTGTAGATGTCTGAGTCGACACTTTGGGCCATTTTCGGTCAGTGAAATAAACTTAAGTTTAAAAAGGAGGCTATTGTTCGAAGGCTCTGAGCATCTTTCATGTTTACAGAACTCAGAAACAAAAAGTATTCAAAACAAGTCCTGGAGGTCTCAGAAAGGAACTGAGTGTGTGTTTGAAGGAGCCATAACAGCTTTGCATCAAGGGCATACTCACTGTTGGGAGGGGGGTCTTTACATTCTCCCTCCTCAATAGCGACATCATCGATGGCAATATCTCCCTCAATACCAGAGCCTCGCACGCCCTCGATCACCATCTGCAGAGACACAGTGACAGGAAGCTCAGAGGAGGTTTGAGAGGAAGTAACTGTGGTTTCTAGAAGACTAGTTGTATATAGTACAGTGGATATACACGGTATCTGTTATATCTGTGGCTGCCATTCCAGGTCGCAGGTTGAGTTTCTTAACCCTCAGATGAGGAAATCTCCAGGTTTTCTCTCAGATTTAGTTAGCAGGCTTCCAGACTCTGTCAATTTAACCTGCTTGCTGACAGGCTTCCTCTCAGACTCTTTCCCTCCTGCTGCACATGAACCAGCTGACTGATACTTTCATTTCCTTGTTAATTAAGCTCAGAACTCGTCAATATATAAGGACAGAGAAAGCAGTTGTGTCAGCTCAGAGTGAAATAGTCTCCTCCTGATGATTTTCATGTATTTAAAGCGATTTCATAAAAGCAGCTGCAGGCAGTCTGACTGTGCTCTGAACATGACGTGTTTTCACAGATTCAGCCATTAAACATTTTTAAAGTACAGAACTTCCCCATACTTTCTGTTCAAGATCGCCTACACCTGTCTCAGTGACAGCAGTGACTCTGCCTGCTATCAAGTATAACAGGCTCCACAGGATAGGCAAACCACATCTGGGCACTTCCATGGTGGTACAGATCCAAAGCAGATGGGGATCAAGAATTCAGACTGGATCAGCCCTGGATCTGTTTATTTCCCAGCTCATTACTTCTATTTTGGATCTATTCACAGTGGCTTATGTTGCCTTAGCACAATATGTAATAGTAATGAATTGCTTCTTTATATTTCTTACGTGGTTCATAGTCCCAACACTATAATAAAACATCTAGCTGGCCAACATATAGACAGCTCTATAAAAGTTTCCCACGATCCCTCAGGACTTCCAGGCCATACTCGGCACAGATGTTCCTGTATACTACGTCAGCCACTTGGTTATGTCGATCCAAGTATGCCCTGCCTGCTAGCATCTTGGTAAATGGACTGATTCTTATGGAGCGCTTTTCTACTCTCCCAGAGTACTCAAAGCACTCTACACAACATGCCACATTCACCCAGTCACTTTCTTCTAACTAACATGCAAACACATTCATTCTGCAACTTTGGGCCAGATACTAACCCCCAAGTTGGTCTCCTCTTTTTTACCCATTGCTGTGATGAATCGTGTTAGGAACTTTGTCTCCAGTCACATACATACTTGACTCTAGTATAGGTGTTGACTGCTGTAACTGATCAGTGTTCTTCTTAAGCTCTGCAGAGCATGCTTTCTGGAGCAGTGCTGCTGCTGTGGCGTGGTGTCTACAGAAGGGCTCTCTGCTCTACAGCTGCTAGTTGTTATGTTGGGTGGTGTGCAGTAAAGAGTCTGTGGATTGGTGTGGTCTGTACCTGAAAGGCTGTAGTTGGGTGGATCTTGACCTTGGCTTGACGCCAGCGGTCTCCTTGGTTACCGGTGAGACTCCAGACCAGGGTATCTGTGACCGCTTGACCTTTCTGACGCAGGAAAACGTTCAGAGCTCCTACAAGACATGAAGCAGCGCTGTTCAACGTTATTTTTATTCATCACGTGGTGTACTTGTGACACGTGGATTTCTGCTTCACTCTCACCTATATGTTTCCCATACATGTGATAATAAAACGCAAAGCAGTAGGTGGGGTTGTTGCTGACAGAGGAGCTTTTGGAGTTGAATGTCGGGGACAACAGTCTGGCTGTGTCGTCCTCCAGCCTTGGCCTTGATGTCTCTATGTACATGTAGAAACCTGACAGATCACAAAAACAGGAGTCGGGGTCAGAGGTCAGGTAAAGGGCTTACAAACTAAACAACTAACTCTAACGCTGCCACCCAGTAACATGACACCTGACTTTTTTATCAAGTTGGTCATACGACATGTTAGTTAGAGCAACAGCAGAGCAAACACTTTGTGAATCAGTCAACATCAAATGCAAAAAAATTCCCCAAGCAACAAGCATGTTGCTTCATGCTATACAGGAAAATGAAAATAAATACATTCAAAAATCTTTAAAAGTAACCTTTCACATGGTCAACATTATATTATTAAACGAGTTGAAATATAAGTTTAGAAAATTACACTATTACATAGCCAACACAATTACAAAGAATGTTAACTGAAACTCTGCTTATATATACAATATATGCTATATATATAAAGAATTTTAATTCATGGCATTGCAATAGTGACCTGTGCATAAATGTGCATATGCTTGTAGCGATACATATGCATTTGTTAAATGTGAGAGTAAAAAGATTTCAGATATATTGTTTTTAAATTTATTGTTTAAGTCCTTTTGTTTTCACTGTGAAACTTGGACTTCTTAAGAAATGTACACACACAAATATTTCAATTTTCCTGTATTACTTCTCTTTCACATTTCAGGCACTTATTGTTATTTTACTTTTAACTGTTTAATGTTACTGAAATTGCTTTGTAAGTGGTTTTATAGACGCAGAGAATGCTAAAAGTTGGGATACAGGAGAAATACTGTACACTGAGACACTTATCCCTGTTTTGGAAGAATCACCTAACCAACACGGAGGATAAAGGAACAGTTAAAGAGATGAAGGAACAGTTAGAGAGATGAAGGAACAGTTAGAGAGAGATAAAGGAAAAGTTAGAGAGATGAAGGAACAGTTAGAGAGATGAAGGAACAGTTAGAGAGCGATAAAGGAACAGTTAAAGAGATGAAGGAACAGTTAGAGAGAGATAAAGGAACAGTTAGAGAGATGAAGGAACAGTTAGAGAGAGATAAAGGAACGGTTAGAGAGATGAAGGAACAGTTAGAGAGATGAAGGAACAGTTAGAGAGATGAAGGAACAGTTAGAGAGAGAGGTAAAGGAACAGTTAGAGAGAGATAAAGGAACAGTTAAAGAGATGAAGGAACAGTTAGAGAGAGATAAAGGAACAGTTAGAGAGATGAAGGAACAGTTAGAGAGATAAAGGAACAGTTAGAGAGAGATAAAGGAACAGTTAAAGAGATGAAGGAACAGTTAGAGAGATGAAGGAACAGCTAGAGAGATAAAGGAACACTAAGAGAGATGAAAGAATAGTTAGAGAGATGAGGGAACACTAAGAGAGATGAAGGAATAGTTAGAGAGATGAAGGAACAGTTAGAGAGATGAAGGAACAGTTAGAGAGATGAAGGAACAGCAAGAAAGAAGAAAATGAGCACCGCAGGGCAAACTCTCCAGGAAATTTCCTTTGACCTCTGCAGCTGTCCAGGGAACTGAACGTACAACCTTGCCTCACTTTCTTTCCCATTGATCTGCACAGATGCGTTCTTGAGGCAGCAACTGTAAAAAGTGATATCACAGTCCTGCTGCAGTTACAGCAGTGCAAGCAAATCCACCCCGGGCTCATCCAGCATGGAAACAATCGGAACAAATTAAACTGTACATGAGTGTGGAGAGACGCGGCCGTGTTTACACAGTTTACCCCAAGGGCTCGCTGTAATGAGATTCTGCTGCAGACTGAGATTCTACAAAGGAAACGAGCCACAGAAAAGGAAGAGATTTTCTAGAAGAAAATGAAAAGGAGAAAAAAACAAAGAGCCGCTGTCACATGTCAGCTGTGTGCTCTCACTTCTTTTAACCTTTGTTTACTCAGGGATTAAACTCTGAGCACGCACAGCTATTTTTATTTTTCCACGTTGTACTGTTAATCCACTTTAAGCTGCCAACTGCTGCCAGGAACATTTTATTTAAACCTTATTTAAATCTTAACAGGCAGGATGTGAGTACCTAATGCATGTTAATATATGCATTTACAACAGATTTCAGAAATGAGGGCAACACTACTCACTGTTGATAAAGGTGTGCACAGTGGGATTCAACACAGTATGAATTTAAATATAAATTTCATTACAAATGACAATATCAGCTTCATACTTTGCGTAATCTCTAAACTGTTTGTCTACATAAATAAAAGGGTTGGAGGAAAGTCAGTCTCATTCAGTCTGCTGCAGTATGAATCCTTGTCTGCAGAGATACTTTGTCTTGATCGTAACTTTGTATTGTATTTGTATATATATATATAACATTTTAATATTCTCATCCTGATTGACAAACATTATTTTCACTTGTGAGAACTTGCTGTGAGTGTCATGAACCGAAGTTCCGAGCGCAGGCAGGACCCAGTAGCAGAACACACACACTAGGGTAGGAGCGAATAAAGAAAGTAATTTTTATTGCAACTAAAGGTGTCCCGTGAGGGTAGCCAGAAAAACAACGTATGAAACCAGAAGAAACCGAGGGACCGCACAGGGAACGCCGAGAGCGGGGCTGTGAGAGGGGTGATAGCCGGGCCGAGTGAACCAGAGGGGGGTGGAGCTCCAAAAGGGGTCGAGACGGCGAAGCTGATGGTGAACCAAATCTCAGGCGGACAGGTGGACAGGTGGACAGGCAGGTGGCTCGAAAACAAAAACACGCCGAGTTGTGATCGCTGAGAGGCGACTATGGACTGGCGTGGAGCAGCAGGTAGGGCAGGATTAAATAGTCCACCTGGTGATCGCCTGGGATGGGATGCAGGTGTGGGGTTAGCAGCCACGCTCGTGGGCGTGGACATCCCAGCAGCACCCCGGACGCCGGGCCGCGGACCATGACAGTACCCCCCCCTCAAGGGTCGCCCCCAGGCGACCGGCCGGGACCCCGCCTGCGGAGAGAAGCACGGAAAGCAGAGAGGAGACGAGGGTCCAGAATGAAGGAGCGCGGGACCCAGAGGCGGTCCTCGGGGCCGTACCCCACCCAATCCACAAGATACTGCCAGCCGCGCCCGCGCCGGCGCGCATCCAGGATCCGCCGGACCACATAGGCCGGATGGCCGCCGACGAGCCGGGCGGGAGGAGGGGGCTCGGAAGGAGGGCACAGGGGGCTGAGGCGGACCGGCTTAAGTTGAGATACATGGAACGTGGGATGCACACGCCGAGAGGCCGGAAGCCGGAGCCTGACTGCCACCGGGTTGATGACTCGGTCCACTTCGTACGGCCCGATGAAACGGGGAGCCAGTTTGCGGGACGTGCCCCGGAGCGGGATGTTCCCAGCAGCCAACCAAACCTTCTGTCCCGGCTGGTAGTCAGGGGCTGGGGCGCGGCGACGATCGGCGTAGTGCGCCTGTCGTTCCTTTGCACGCAGGAGGGCGCGGCGAGCGCAGCGCCACACACGTTGGCAGCGCCGGAGGTGATGAGGGGCCGACGGGACAGAGAGGGACAGGTCCTCTTCCGGGAAGAGCGGAGGCTGATACCCGAGGGACGCTTCGAAAGGAGAGAAGCCGGTGGAGGACGAGGTGTGAGTATTGTGGGCGTACTCCACCCAGGGCAGGTAAGTAACCCAGGAGGAGGGGTTTTGACTGGCTACGCACCTCAGCATAGTCTCCAGCTCCTGATTAAGGCGTTCAGTTTGCCCATTGGATTGCGGGTGGAAACCGGAACTCAAACTGACCTTGGCGCCGAGAATGGAGCAGAAGGACCTCCACACTTGTGAGGTGAACTGGGGACCGCGATCGGAGACAATGTCCAGGGGAATTCCGTGGAGCCTGAAGACTTCCGTGACTAACGCTTGGGCAGTCTCAGCAGCCGAGGGCAGCTTGGCTAGCGGGACGAAGTGGGCGGCCTTAGAAAACCGATCCACAACGGTGAGGATGACACATTTTCCAGAAGAGGTGGGGAGACCGGTAACAAAGTCGAGCGAGATGTGAGACCAGGGCCGGTGGGGAGTAGTGAGTGGGTGGAGCTGGCCCATGGGATGTTTCGTGGATGATTTATTACGAGCGCAGACGGCACAGGCAGACACGTAGTCCCTCACGTCCCGTAGTAGCGATTTCCACCAGAAGTGTCTGCTGAGGAGGCGCGCCGTTCTGCTCACGCCCGGGTGGCACGCGAATCGTGCTGTGTGGATCCAGTGGATGACTGCTCCCCGGGCGGCGGCGGGAACGAAGCGCCGTCCTGGCGGTCCAGTCCCTGGATCAGGGTCCCCCGGGAGCGCTTGGCGAATGGTCTCCTCAATCTCCCAGGTGAGAGCACCCACCATGCAGGAGGCAGGCAGGATGGTGGCGGGGGGGGGGCGCCTCGCTGTCGGGGGAATACAGACGGGAGAGCGCATCGGGTTTGATGTTTCGTGACCCGGGACGATAGGAGAGTGTGAAGTTGAAGCGGGCGAAGAATAGGGACCAGCGAGCTTGACGGGGATTTAACCTCTTGGCGGTTCTAAGGTACAGTAGATTTTTATGATCCGTCCATATAACGAAGGGCTGTTCGGTCCCCTCCAGCCAGTGACGCCATTCCTCCAATGCGAGTTTTACCGCTAGGAGTTCCCTGTCGCCGATGTCGTAATTCCTCTCCGCGGGGGTGAGTCGGCGTGAGAAAAAGGCGCACGGCCGGAGTTTGTTCAGGGGCCCAGACCGCTGGGAAAGAACCGCCCCGACTCCCGCATCAGATGCGTCGACCTCAACAACAAACTGTTTAGAAGAGTCAGGATGGGTCAGAATGGGTGTGGACGTGAATAATCGCTTCAATTTAGCGAAGGCTGCGTGGGCCTCAGGGGACCATGTGAAAGACACCTTGGGTGAGGTGAGTTGGGTGAGAGGCGCGGCCACCTGGCTGTAGTTTCGAATGAAACGGCGATAAAAATTCGCAAACCCCAAGAAGCTCTGAAGCTTCTTTCGTGTCTCCGGAACCGGCCATTCCAATATTGCTTTGATCTTCACCGGGTCGGTCTTCACCTGCCCACCAGCGAGGATGTAGCCCAAGAAGGAAATGGATGAGGCGTGGAACTCACACTTTTCCGCTTTTACGTACAGTCTATTTTCGAGCAGCCGTTGAAGCACGCTCCTCACATGGATGCGATGGTCCTCGAGCGTCTTGGAGAAAATCAAAATATCATCCAGGTAAACAAAAACAAACACGTTCAGGAAATCCCGTAACACGTCGTTGACTAGGGCTTGAAAAACCGCCGGGGCGTTCGTTAACCCGAACGGCATCACTAGATATTCAAAATGCCCTAGTGGGGTATTGAAGGCGGTCTTCCACTCGTCGCCTTCACGTATCCGTACCAGGTGGTAGGCGTTCCGCAGATCTAGTTTGGTGAAGACCGTAGCTCCCTGGAGTGAGTTAAAAATAGAACTAATGAGTGGGAGGGGATATTTGTTTTTGACGGTGACATCATTCAGCCCCCTGTAATCGATGCACGGGCGGAGCGTCCCGTCTTTCTTTCCCACGAAAAAAAAACCCGCAGCCACGGGAGAGGATGACGGCCTAATACGTCCTGCAGTTAGCGACTCCTGGATGTAATTCTCCATGGTTTCTCTTTCGGGGCGAGACAGGTTGTATAATCTGCTAGAGGGCAGCGATGCACCCGGGAGCAGATCGATAGCACAGTCATATGGACGGTGAGGCGGGAGTGAGAGCGCCTCATCTTTACTGAACACCTGCTGGAGATCGTGATAGTCGGGGGGCACGGAAGAGAGGTCCGGCGCGGGTGGCGGGGCGGGCCTCCGTTCCGTTGAGGCGGAGGGAACGGCTGACCTCAGGCAGTTCGCCAGACAAAACACACTCCAGCTCGGGATACTTTTTCCGGCCCAATCTATGTGTGGGTTATGTCTCTGTAACCAGGGGTAGCCTAGGATAAGCGGGGTGTCAGGAGCAGGAAAAGTGAAAAAGGACAGCTGCTCTTGGTGGTTACCTGATGTGATTAACCGTACAGGCGCGGTTTGGTGAGTTATGTATGCAAACACTTGGTTGTTTAATGTAGACGCAGGGATGGGCGGTTCGAGTGGAGTAAGAGACACAGCTAGCCTCTTAGCCAGCTTCTCATCCATAAGGTTCTGTTCCGCCCCGGAGTCCACTAACGCGGGGCATGTAAAAGTCTGATTAGAAGTCACGATAGTAACGGACAGTAACAATCGGGGTCTAGTAGTGCTTAGAGTGCTGCCCACCCGTATCCCCGGACTCACCGGTGGGCCGGGTCGTTTGGGCGGACCGGGCAAACAGCGATGCGGTGACCGGGCCTCCCACAGTACAGACATTCTCCAGCCCGAAATCGGCGTTCCCTCTCCTCCGGAGAAAGCCGAGAGCGTCCGATCTGCATGGGTTCAGGCGGGGGCGGCGACGGAGAGCGCGCACACGCAGCTGGGGGCGGGGGCGGAGAAACGTGAAACCCGGGGCGCAATACGGAGCCCATAGGCTTAGACTGCCGCTCGGCATCCCTCTCCCGCAAGCGTCTGTCAATCCTACGGGAGAGGGAGGCCAATTCATCAAAGGATCTGGTCTCCTCGTGAAAAGCTAGTTGGTCCTTCATCTGGTCATTTAACGACCGTAAAAAAAACCCACGAAGAGCCGAATCGGGCCAACCCACGGCGACCGCTCGAGTACGGAATTCAACTAGGTACTCCGCAATACTGCGCCGCCCCTGACGGAGCCCCAGCAACTTCTGCGCGGCATCGTCCTCCGATACCGGAGGGGAAAACGTAGCCTGGAACTCCTCCAGGAAGTCATCGTAATCGCAATCACGAATGGGGTGAGAATTTAAGTAGGCTTCAGCCCATGCTAGAGCACGCCCCCGTAACAATCCCACGAAGTGGGAGATCTTAGCAGTATCCGTGGGGAACGCGTGAGGCGTGCGACTGAAAAACAAGGAGCACTGGAAAAGGAACCCCCCACACAGGTCCAGCTCCCCGTGGAAGGGTTCCAGCGGCGGAGGCGACACGCCGCGGTGCACGGGGTCGGACGGCCTAGTTTGTAATTTATTCTGAGTGTCACTGAGCTCTTGACAACGGTCTTGGAGAGACTGGAGCTGCTGATCGTGGCGACCGAGGATAGCGCCCTGTTTATTAATAGCGGAGCGGAGTGGATCTGCTGGGTCCATACTGGCCAGTCCGTACTGTCATGAACCGAAGTTCCGAGCGCAGGCAGGACCCAGTAGCAGAACACACACACTAGGGTAGGAGCGAATAAAGAAAGTAATTTTTATTGCAACTAAAGGTGTCCCGTGAGGGTAGCCAGAAAAACAACGTATGAAACCAGAAGAAACCGAGGGACCGCACAGGGAACGCCGAGAGCGGGGCTGTGAGAGGGGTGATAGCCGGGCCGAGTGAACCAGAGGGGGGTGGAGCTCCAAAAGGGGTCGAGACGGCGAAGCTGATGGTGAACCAAATCTCAGGCGGACAGGTGGACAGGTGGACAGGCAGGTGGCTCGAAAACAAAAACACGCCGAGTTGTGATCGCTGAGAGGCGACTACGGACTGGCGTGGAGCAGCAGGTAGGGCAGGATTAAATAGTCCACCTGGTGATCGCCTGGGATGGGATGCAGGTGTGGGGTTAGCAGCCACGCTCGTGGGCGTGGACATCCCAGCAGCACCCCGGACGCCGGGCCGCGGACCATGACAGTGAGACACTCCTTGACCTCTGAGAGCACTGTGAGGCAGCTTCTTTGGCTGATTGGAGTCTTGGTTTTAATTAAAGAAATTCTGTATTTCTAATGACCATGCTTTCTCAATGAACACATCATGATGCATTTTTCTGATCCTGATCAGCTGTATGCAATAATAGTACAATAGTACTCTTCGTAATATCCACCCTTTGCTTTGATTATTGCTTTGCACACTCTTGGCTTTCTCTCCATGAGCTCGTCTTCTGAAATGGTTTCCAACAGTCCTAAAGGAGTTCACAGAGATGCTGAGCACTTGTTGGCCCTTTTGCCTTCACTCTGCGCTCCATCTCATCCAAAACCATCTCCATTGGGTTTAGGTCAGGTGACTGTGGAGGCCATCACTCTCCTTCTTGGTCAAATAGCCCTCACACAGCCTGGAGGTGTGTTTGGGGCCATTGTAACGTTAAACAATAAATGATTGTCCAACTAAACACAAACCAGATGGGATGGCATGTTGTTGCAGGATGCTGTGGTAGCCATGCTGGGTCAGTGTGCCTTCGGTTTTGAATAAATCTCCAACAGTGTCACCAGCAAAGCACCCCCCCTCCCCCCACACCATCACACCTCCTCCTCCATGCTTCACAGTGCAAACCATGCATGTAGAGACCACCATTCACCTTTTCTGCATAGACCAGTGCAAAGCACAGATTTCCATGATTTGTTTCTTTGCTACATATCCTGCTTCATATATTTCATGTCTTCAGTCTGCATCTACAATGTAGAAAGTAGTAAAAATAAAGAAAAACCATTAAATGAGAAGGTGTGTCCTGGTTTGACTGGTAGTGTAGGCGTAGAGCAGGAGGAAGGGTACAGAGCATTATGTGGGACAAATCATCTGTTTCTGAATGTAAGTTTAAACAGCAGACGGGACTCAGTCACTTCTGGGGAGCTCTGGGTTTGGGGTTTCCCTGCTTTTGCAGCTCTTTGAATCTTTGAATTTTCTGCAAGTGCATTTTTCTCTCAGTGATGCTGTTCCTCTACCTCAGGGCAGAGTCTGATGCCCAGGTGTTGACAGCCAATCCCATTGCATTAGTTAGCCTCTTCTCTCCTGAAGCCGCTCTGGTGATGACCGGTTGTGACTTACAGTCCACATTTCTGCTGTGTCGCTTTTTCTCTGCCAACAAATTGCTACGGGACATCTCAAGTGTTCAGCTTTGGAGATCTCCAACACACTTATTGAGATTCACAGGTGAGTTTGACAGCAAGGCTATAAACACCTCCAGCTCTCCCAACTGGTAATCCAATCTGACTAAAGTGTTCTCCCAGTTATGTGGTGTGACAACAAAACCAACTCTGACGGGCAAAATTTCTTATAGGTCGATGAGACTGTAAACGTGTTACCAGGGAGAACTTGTGATGGTAGTGAGATTTGGAAGCCATGACAGTTTTAGTTCAATGTAAGAAAAACAAACCAAAATAAAACATGTGCCTCAGGTCACTTTTTCTGCAAGGCCACCATATTTAATCAAGTGTCTACACCAAAAAGTCTTTTAAGGGTGAAGAGAGGTCTTCACTGACTCCTGTACCGGAACTCAGCGTGCATACATCAACATTAAAAAAGGGAGACCTAATCTGAGTGGGGGCTAAGCACAGACATGCCAGACCCAAACACATGAGGTCAGCCCTAAGTGAAATTTCTGACATGTCCAGTTTTCTCCTTTGGTGAAGGATCCTGCACATCTCTGATCATTTGTGACAAAAGGACAAGAGTGAAAAAGAAGGTTTACAAGACGGTAGTGTCAAGATTATGATGTATGATGATTCCGACCCGCATGTATTTGCATACATTATAATGCTGACCAATGACTGGAGATAACACGCGGCTGCGGTCACGGACAAACTTGCATGTGTCTGTTCGGGAATGGCAACTGGCTCTGGGCTGTGCAGGGCTCTCTCTTCCGGAAGATGATTGAATAAAGAATTATAAATGTTTTGACCACTCCTGAGTCGGGTTTTCTCGGTTTTATCATGGGGATCAAAGAATCGGGTTTAATACTAGCTAAGATGAGCACTCGGCTGTCGGGGAAACTTGTTTTGTAAAGGTCGTTTAGCTAACCCGTGCAGGTGAATGAATTTACCCTGACTAAAGAAATCAAGAGAAACGCACCGGGCTGCTCAGTGACTAACCACGGTACTTTTATTATGAGTATTATACTGTAAGAGCAACAGGCTGGACTCTGCTTCTGCTACTGTGCAGAGCTGATTATTAAATATGTGCAAACAGCAGCGTGTTTTCTGTCGCTTTCCACATGTGGAACGACGTTAACGCCAACTTTTAAAAAGCTGGCACTTCAGTAACCCCTCATTAGTCAATAGCTACGGATTAAATAGCAAAGCCCGATACTTATGTACTGAAACCAACTACTTCCGCTTGGCAGCTTAAGTTAAAATGTTACATTTTTCCCCTGATTATTTTTTAGCACTGACTCTGTGTATTTTTTGTTTGTTGCAAATATTCAGGTTACAAAACTGTCCAAATTATTTTTAATGAATTATGTTCACAAAGTCACATGTGCAGTACTCTGTACAGCTTGCATCCTTTAGGACAAATAATTTGAAACGTTAATATTTCTTGTTCAATACTGAGCTGATAACACCTCTGTATGTTGTGACCAGGATGCAGCAGCAGACTGAACCTCGACTGAAACCTGCTCCATCATCTCATCTTTGCAGATGTCCATTTATAAAGCATCAACAACTCAAAGGTAAACATGATGTTAGAAAATGTGTTAGTATATAAGGCCTTTAAAACAAATAAAAAATAAACAGCTGTCGGCAGAACTGTAGGACTGAACAACTTCAGATCCCGAGTGTGTGAGGACAGAGAAGGATCAGCTCTATTTCAGATTTGAGATAAACTTTATATTTCAGTTTGTGATGATTCTGTTTGTGATTACAGGAGCTGTCCTCAGATTCAGACCTCAGCACCACCCAGTGACAGCAGACAGATTATCCTATATCTTCACTCTTTGTAGTAACTCCAAAATTAACTGAAGAAAACAGTACAAAGGTTAAAGGGTGTGCGTGTTAGTCCCCATAGGGAAATAGTTCCTCTGCATTTAACCCATTCACCCAGTGAAGCAGTGGGCAGCCACCAATGCAGCGCCCGGGGAGCAGTGTGTAGGGACGGTACCTTGCTCAGGGGTACCTCAGAGTAGCCGTTCAGTGGAGTCGAACCCCCGACCCCCGACCTTCCGATCATGGGGCCACCACTCTACCTACTGAGCTATCCCTGCCCCAAGCTATCCCTGCCCCTAAAGTACCACATGTGCTGTAGTGAAAGCTGCAGCTGTTTTATTGATAAATTTAAAGACAAAAGGTCAAAAGGATTAATCACCCCTGTAACTGTGTCACTGTACATCAGCATTAACAGTACCTCAGTTTGGTGTTTCAGAAAACTGCTGATCTCAGACCTGCACAGCTTCTGTTTTAAACACTGAATGTACTCAGCTACATGAAGAGCACATGATGTTTTCTCTGACACAATTAAATAAAACCTGAGTAAACTCAAAGGTTGTTACTTGTATTTGAACTAAAAACTTGATCTGGAATTCTTTTACTGTTTTTGACAATAGTGTGTTATTTATCATAAAGTAATTCAGAGTCATTCATACCAGAGGAACCAGAGAGCACAATATATATTTAACTTTCTACAGGACTTAAAGCTATGACATTATGTAAAAGTCCAGACCCTCGGAGGATTATCTGAGTACTTCTAACATTACACAAAGCAAAGGTTTCCATCAGTGTTCATGAAATGCTGGGTTCATCCTTCTTGTGAGGGAGCTGCTGGTGAAGATCACGAGCCCTGCTTGATCCTGGCGACGAGTTTCAGTCCTCCTGGTGTTTCTGAAATGATGCCTCTCACTGTGGGTCAACAGAACATCTGGCACAGCACAGCTGTGATGAAAGAAATTGAAGAAGTTCTGAAAAAAGTCTTGGAAATGCCCTATATGTGAGAAGCAGATTGTGTATTTTCTTTTGCCAATCAAGATAACTAGAAGTATAATTTTCACCACACAATTACTAACCTTGTCATCTCCTGCACTGTCTGTTCTGGACTCTAGGCTTGTCCCTCCCAGCGCTCATGAGACTGCTTTGCTGCACTGTGGTATGAGGTGCTAACCTGTTGTCAGGTCCGCGGCTCTGAACCGTAGTAAAAGGACCTCTGGCTAATAAGTCGGTTCGTGTCGGGCTCGTAGCTGAAAAATAGCTTTACTTTGTTGTCTGGGTCAACTTTGCTAGCGAGAGACAGAGAGAGGCGTTGAATTACGTCACAGCGACGCGCCGAAGGCTGTCCAAATTCGTAGACTCCTCCGAATGCAGCCGACAAATGCGTCCTCCTTTTCCCCGAATTTGAAGGATGGGTCCGGTCTGTCCTTCATGGCCCACCATATCCCAGAATTCATAGCGCGGCCCAGCCAAGCTCCAGTTTCCGGCAATGGCGGCCGCTTCTAAGTTTTAAAATTACTCTTATTAATCTTTCTGGGTCACAAAATAAACTTTTAACATATTTTCAGGCGAGAAAGTAGCTGTGTAAACATCAAATATCTGCTCGGTTTGTCAAGATATCGCATATTTGCAAAAGTGCTTCAACGTTTTCGGAGACGTCTGTTACCCACCAGCTCGATAGCTAGCCGGCCCAGAATTCATTGCACAGAACTTCATTCACGCAACGATGGCGGCACAAAAAGATAAACTGGGAGACGAATACACTTTTAAATGTAAGTATATGAAAATCTGGTGGTACAAAAGTTACATTTTTATAGCGGTTATGTTGTTGTTGCTTGTATGGTGGGTCTCCGGTTTTTCATTGGCGCTTACATTTTTCCCAATCAACCATTTTGTGATATGTTTATAGGGACCAAAGAGCAAACGGCAGACTTCATTAAAACTAGAGGAGAAAACGATCACCTCTTCACCGGGGTAAAAAATTCAGCGACTGTGGGATGGAGGTACACGAATAAATCAATTTACACATCATATTCATCTGAGTACGGTTTCAATAACCCTCATTCTGTGCAGAACCTGCGATGTCCAGACGATATTCCTCTTGTGTTCTGCTGTGAAAACTTTTGGATTTAGGGATTATCATAGTTGTCATGGTTTTCTCTCTTCTCTTATTTTTTTGTGTGCGATCAGGACTATTCCCGAGAAGATGGGCCTGCAAGGGAAAGTCACCCCCAAAAATAAGTGGGACAACTACAAAGTATGTGTGCTGTCAAGAAGATAATTTTTAAGAATGAAATTTAATAAATGTACATTTACTAAAAGTTGCATTGTTTATATTTGTCTGTCATTTCTGATGTCCTCTGCCTTCAGGATTGCAAGTGTCCAGGGTCAGGTGAAGGAGTCAGTGGGAAGCCCACTGCTATATACCTCTATATATATATATATATACATATATAGAGGTGAAATGCTCTGTTATTACTGCTGGCTGCATTTTCTCCCGCTCTGATAGACCACAGTCAGCATCGTCATTTTTGTTTGTCTCTGACTGGCACTGAAACATCAACACGCTGTGTTTTAACGTTGATTTCAGTTGCTGGTCAAAAACACTGGACCTTCTAGAAATATCTCTTTGACAGCTGGCAGGTTTTAGTGAGTGTTATGAACTAAGATGCAAATTAACAAACAAACTCAACTATGAACTGTCATCACTATTTTCAAAATAATTTATCCAGGGAAAGATGCTAAAGTTATCTTACAATAACTGGACAGTTTGACAGGCGAGCTTACTCCACCTACTTACAAACCCAGTGTCACTGTGACAGTATACAGATAATTCAGTCAGACGCGTCTCTCTGTAATCAGGCTGTGAAAGTCAGTCTGACACTGATGTGCTGCTTTTTCCTGATAACCTGCGTCTGCCTGTGTGGCACAAAGAAATGCCAAACCTCAGTGGAAAATGTGGCATTTAATCAGGTGTTCCACTGATGAAATGACCATATCTTAGGTGTTTGTTCACCCTTGTTGGGAGTTATTCTTTCTGATTCATTTCAGCTGATCCCTGTATAGAAAGCAGAATCAAACTCAGAATCAGAAGACTTTATTTATCCCCGAGGGGCAATTAAGATACAACAGAGCAGCATGACTTTGAAGATAAGGACAGGGCAATAAATACACAGAATATACAGTATATACAGTTTTAAAATTAAAGTGACTGAAAGGTGAATAAATAACTGTAAGTGAGTAAAAGTGAGTAAAGTGTCGGCAGTATAAAAGAGTGTAGTTTATGTTTCTGGTGTGGGAAATGGTCTCATCGGCTGGAGTTAAAAAGCAGAGCTGCTTTGGGGACAAAGGTGGCGCTCCTCCTCCTCTCTGTCCTGCAGGAAATGCAGTGGAGGCGTCGCCCAGAGGGGAGCCATTGAAATGCGTGGTGAAGAATGTGAGAGGGGTCGTTGATGATTTTGGCTGCCTGTCAGGATGTACTTCCTGAGACAACTGGGGAAGTACAGTCTTCCACAGGAGCTGCTGATCCAGTTCTACACTGAGGTCATTGAGCCTGTCCTGTGCTCCTCCATCACAGTCTGGTATGGAGCAGCCACTAAACAGGATAGGAGCAGACTGCAGCAGACTGTACGGGCAGCAGAAAGGATCATCGGCGCCCCCTGCCCTCCATCCAGGATCTGTACCTCTCAAGAACCAGGAAACGGGCAGAGAAAATCATCACAGACCCCTCACACCCTGCACACAGACTTTTTGATCTGCTGCCCTCTGGCAGACGGTACAGAAGCCTGCAGACCAGGACCACCCGACACAGGAACAGTTTCTTTCCCCTCGCCAGCTCCCTCCTAAACAGTTGACCTGTCACACTGCTCCCACTGCCAGACTGCAACTGCACCTTATGTACATTTTGTAGTATTCATTCCACCTCATTCATTTCTGTATTTTATGTATATAAGTTTAGATTAGTTGTTTATAGTTGGTTTACACAGCTTTGTGTACGTATGTGTAATGTGTATATATAGACACGTGTGTGTGTGTGTGTGTGTGTGTGTGTGTGTGTGTGTGTGTGTGTGTGTGTGTGTGTGTGTGTGATTTACATTGCTGTGCTTGAGAGCCACCATCTACCGGAACCAAATTCCCTGTATGTGTCTGCACATATACTTGGCCAATAAACACTATTCTGATTCTGATTCTGTCTGAGGGCCTGTTGGCTGAAAACCCGAGCCAGAATTCTGACAGGCCAATGACTGTAGAGCACACTGATGCAGTGTGCTGCAGTCTGTTCCTGGATGAAGGCTGAGGGAGTGGAACCAGCAGGTGATGGAGGTCATGATGCTTTCCAGGAAAGCATATTAAAAAGTCATCATGATGGCTGTGCTGACTCCAAAGGAGTTGAGTTTCCTAAGGAGGTGTAGCCGTCAGTGGCACCTCATGAGAATCTCCTCTGTGTTGGCAGAGAATTTCAGGAGGTTGTCAAAGATGGTTCCCAGGTATTTGTGCTCCTCAACTTCTCCACTGGCTTCCCGTGGATGGTGGTGACTGAAGCAGCCAGATCCCTCTGCTTACTGGAGAAGGTCACCACCATCTCTTTGGTTTTGCTCACGTTCAGTTCAGGTTTGAGCTGTCACACCACTCTACAAACTCCTGAAGAGTGGGCCTGACAGCAGTGACAGGAGAACTGTGTCGTCAGCATATTTAACCAGGTGACAGTTGGGCTGTGTGGATCTGCAGTTAAGCAGGTGGAAGTTTAGTATGGCATCTCATCTGTCCAGATTTATTGTGCTTAAGATTTACACACATGCCCTAAATCGGCATGCATCCCTGCATGACAGCAGTCACTTTAAATGGTTTTTACTCTGCCAACACATGGGGAAGGGTTTGAGTCAAGGGCATGTGAAAAAATGTGATCAAGACTGTTTAAAAGAGAATGCATCACTAATGTTAAGGGATTTCCCAAAGTGTTGTAGGTTAGTCTGCTAGGTTCAGTCCTGTTCCAAGCTGACCGCCTGATTTCTCTTGTTTCTGGAGGTTTTTAATCTTCAGCAACTTCTGCCTCTAATCCATCTCCATCACTCTCCTCTTTTCCATCCGACAGCCCTGTTTGGTACTGCTCCTGAGTTACGTCAATAACTTCTTTCAGAGGTTCTGGATCTATATCAGCACATGAATCATGAACAGATGTCATGGTCCTGAGTCTGAGGACTCAGTGTTTTGTGTTTCCTTATGCTTTTGTTCATTCCGAGTGTGTATTCTGTTGTGATTTTGCCATTTGTTAGGTTTCTGTTCTTTGCCTGCCTGCTCCCACTTCTCTGTGTTCCCTCTGTCTGTCCATGGTGTTATTGTGTCTGCTCATGAGTCTGCCTGTCATGTTCAGTGTCCTGTCTGGTTCTCTGTGTCTGTTAGTTTCCTGTTTTATTCTGAAAGTTCATGTCTCATGTCAGTGTGTTCAGTTTTACCTCTCCCCTGTCTCGTTAGCCTTATTGCTCCCAGCTGTGTCTCCCTCCTGTGGCCCATTCCCTGATTACTCCCTGTGTATTTAAGCCCTGTGTTTTCCTGTGCTCTCTGTCGTGTCGTCTGTTTAACTCCGTGTCCGTCTGCATCATTCTGTGTAACCTGGTGTTTAGTCTGCGTCTCTCCGCCATCTTTCATTGTGTATTTTGTTCCTCCCCCTGTGCGTGTTTGGTTTAAGTTGAGTTCTTTAGTTTTCCCCAGTTTAGGTTGGTTTACTCCCCGCTCTGCTCCTCCTGTTTTTGTCACCTTATCACCTCTGCAAATAAATATTCACTCGCACCCCAGTCAGTGCCTGCATCTTGGATCCTTTACTCAATTCACCACACGACTGCTGTGCAGCCGTGACAGTACGACGCGACCACAAGATGGATCCAGCGGCCCTGACCGGGGAGAGCGACCTCACACGGGCCCTACGCCTGGTGGACTGGGTAACCCACACCTCCAATGCACGAGCGAAGGTTGTGGGGATAAATGCCGTTGAAGCAATCCTGGCCGGAAATCCCTATCTCCACCAGGTCCGGGGATTTACAGACTTACTCGCTGAGCTGCATAAAGCCCGGGAAGCGGTGCAAGCTCGGGAAGTAGCGGATTGCGCCCAGCAACAATGGACTACGACCGCCACAAAGCATCCGTCTCAGAGTCACCCACCGGAGGTTTCACGGCCCGACCCCCCAGAGGTTTTTCCCTGCCTGTCGGAGCCGTCAACGGTTGGGAGGAAACATTCGCACCACCGGCGCTTCACCCCACAGCCGGATTCAGGGACTCCTGTGCGACCATCTGTGGTGAGTTTTAAGGACGCTGGTGCTTCTGGGACTGTGTTTTCTGGGGCTGTTCATAGTGAAAGTAGAGACAGTACACGGCGTTTACCTACCTTCGTGGTAACTGACCTCTCACAAGTTGGCATTTTCAAAACATCCATAACAGTAACTGACTGTGTTTCATCCACTCCACCACCAACTCCAGTCTCACTTCAACCAGTACATCAGCCTTTAGCCAGTTCATTAGCCCAGCCTGCATCTATGCCATTAGCCCGATCACCCGCTCCCTCCATACTGGAGGCTGTGTCTGTGCCACCCATTTTGAATCCCGTTCCTAGCACCCATTTTAAGCGGAGAGACAAACCCATTAAAACCACTCTAGTTTCTCAGAAACTGGCTAATTTAGAGACTGTTACTCGCCCCAGGGCCTCCCCAGAGGCTGGGTCTCAGCCCCCAGCAGACTCGGGACCCCTGGCGGTTAAGAAGCCAGCTGGGGACGGCACCCGGCCGTCGCTGCCTGAGCAGACTCAATGCTCTGTGCAGCTGCCGTCTGCCATGTGTTTGCCAGAGGCCCGTGCGCCTGCTGGTTCTGTTGCGTCCCTGCCAGAGGCCCGCGCGCCTGCTGGTTCTGTTGCGTCCCTGCCAGAGGCCCGTGTGCCTGCTGGTTCTGTTGCGTCCCTGCCAGAGGCCCGTGTGCCTGCTGGTTCTGTTGCGTTCCTGCCAGAGGCCCGTGTGCCTGCTGGTTCTGTTCTGTGTGTGCCAGGGGCTCCAGTGCCCACTGGGTCTGAGACTGTTTTTGCTGGGGGGCCCGAGGAGCCCGTCCAGCCTTCTGCCTCGTCAGCTGGGGGGCCCGAGGAGCCCGTCCAGCCATCAGCTGCAGTCTCATCACCAGCTGCAGTCTCATCACCCTCGCCTGCTGCGGCCTCAGAGTCTTCGGCCTCGCCTGGTCCGGTTTCAGCATCTGCTTTGGCTTCATCCTCGTCGCCTGGTCCAGCGTCTGCTTTGGCTTCATCCGGTCCAGCCTCTGCATCCTCATCATCTTCGTCTGGTCCAGCCTCTGCATCCTCGTCTGGTCCAGCCTCTGCATCCTCGTCTGGTCCAGCCACTGCTTCATCCTCGTCTGGTCCAGCCACTGCTTCATCCTCGTCTGGTCCAGCCTCCGTGTCTTCATCCTCGTCTGGTCCAGCCTCCGTGTCTTCATCCTCGTCTGGTCCGGCTCCAGCATCCTCATCAGCATCGCCTGGTCCGGCTCCAGCATTCTCATCATCCTCGCCTGGTCCAGCTTCTGCTTCAGCGTCCTCATCAGCTTCGTCTGGTCCAGCCTCCGCCTCGTCTGGTCCAGCCTCCGCTTCGCCTGGGGCTGCAGGGGCCACGCAGCCTTCAGGTCCCCTACTACCACCTCCACATCGTCGGTCATCTGCCAGGCCGCTTGTTGGGCATCTCCGCCACCGTGGACGCCCTCCTGAACGCCCTCCTGAACGCCGCCGCTACCTTCCACGTGGCCGGCCTCCGGACTTGTTTCCACGCCGCTGTTGCCGTCCGCACGGTCAGCCCCCAGAGCTGTTTCCACGCCGCTGTTGCCGTCCGCACGGTCGCCCCCCAGAACTGTTTCCACACCACTGCCTACTGCGTGGCCGGCCTCCGGACCTGCCCCACTGCCGCTGCCTTTCACACGGTCGGCCCCCGGAACTGAACTGTTTTGGCCTCCGGGTCGGCCCCCTGACCTTGTCCGTCTGGGCCTTTTCGGACTGTGTCCCTCCGTCCTGGACCCCCACCGCCCGCCCTGGTCGGGTCGTTTTCTGTTTTTTGGTTCGTGGGGGGGTTTTTTGGTTTTGGTCCGTTTTTGTGTTTCTGTTGGGCTGTCTGGTGCCAGCCCTTGAGGGGGGGGGGGTACTGTCATGGTCCTGAGTCTGAGGACTCAGTGTTTTGTGTTTCCTTATGCTTTTGTTCATTCCGAGTGTGTATTCTGTTGTGATTTTGCCATTTGTTAGGTTTCTGTTCTTTGCCTGCCTGCTCCCACTTCTCTGTGTTCCCTCTGTCTGTCCATGGTGTTATTGTGTCTGCTCATGAGTCTGCCTGTCATGTTCAGTGTCCTGTCTGGTTCTCTGTGTCTGTTAGTTTCCTGTTTTATTCTGAAAGTTCATGTCTCATGTCAGTGTGTTCAGTTTTACCTCTCCCCTGTCTCGTTAGCCTTATTGCTCCCAGCTGTGTCTCCCTCCTGTGGCCCATTCCCTGATTACTCCCTGTGTATTTAAGCCCTGTGTTTTCCTGTGCTCTCTGTCGTGTCGTCTGTTTAACTCCGTGTCCGTCTGCATCATTCTGTGTAACCTGGTGTTTAGTCTGCGTCTCTCCGCCATCTTTCATTGTGTATTTTGTTCCTCCCCCTGTGCGTGTTTGGTTTAAGTTGAGTTCTTTAGTTTTCCCCAGTTTAGGTTGGTTTACTCCCCGCTCTGCTCCTCCTGTTTTTGTCACCTTATCACCTCTGCAAATAAATATTCACTCGCACCCCAGTCAGTGCCTGCATCTTGGATCCTTTACTCAATTCACCACACGACTGCTGTGCAGCCGTGACAACAGATGAATATTCCTCACTAACAATAACACCTATTTCTTTCATTGGAGGGTCATTTCCACTTGAGCCTTGAAGTGAAACATCACTCTCATCCAGCTCCACGGGTGCAGAATGAAACTCCTCTACTGCAGGGTTTAGACTCGTCTGGGTCCACACTTTGTTCTGACACAGACTCAGTTGCTTTGGGGATTTCACTGACAGTAGTGAAAGCTGGGTAACTGACTTCTTTGTAAACTACTGGAAAGTCATAATCCACAATATCATCATCACCCAGATAACGATAGTCTCCTTCAACTTCAGAAACTGGATTCTCTTTGGAGGTGTTGCCTTTGAGTGTCTCTTTTTCTGGATTTCCATGACTGGGTTCGATTGGCACTGAGCGTGACAGGAACCCACACGGTAGCAGTAAGTCTCTATGCAGTGTCCTCTCAGGCCCATCTGACATGAGTGGAGCAACAACATATACAGCAGAGTCATTGATCTCTTTCAAAACTTTGTAGACCATCTGACTCCATCTGTCAGCTAGTTTGTGTTTCCCTCGTATTCCAACATTCTTGACAAGAACACGATCTCCAACCTCCAAGGTGGATTGTCTCACTTTTAGATCGTATCTTGACTTATTGCGTAGGGCAGCTTTCTCGCTATGTTCCACAGCAAGTATGTAACTTTCCTGCAGGCTTTCTCTGAGCTTCTTCACATATTCACTGTGAGTTACACTGTCCTGCCTGCTCACATTAAGTGCAAAAGCCACATCATTTGGAAGGTTTGGCTGTCTCCCAAACATGAGCTGATAGGGTGAATACCCAGTTGTGTCATTTTTTGTGCAATTGTAGGCGTGAGCCAATGGCTGCACATGATCACGCCATTTTAGTTTGTCCTCTTCTTGGAGTGTTCCAAGCATCCCTAGCAGTGTACAGTTAAACCGTTCTACTGGATTAGTCCATCTTTCAAATCCCATGTGACCTACTGCATCATGAAGACTTTTAAGAGCTACTTCCCTGTACCCCTTCGGGAGCACTAGTTGAAAAAGAGTCTGGCCTTGGCTCACTCGCTTCCGTACATATACATATATATATATATATATGTATAGACATTGTCTATTATGGACAACTGATCCTGTACTCTTAACATGAGTTGGACTTCCCTTTCCTCCTTTTGCCTAAGACGATAGGAAAGGCGTTTTCCTGTATGGACAAGGTCTATGACTCTGCTTATTATAGGGTCACGCCTTTGTTCTGCAGCCCAATCTTGTTGGGAGAGGAAGGAGTGCTAGTACCAGTCAGCACGTCGGCTTGAACAAACTTGTCAGGTATCGCACTTGCATCCACTGCCAAACACTCCACCGCAGAAGCTAGGTGGTGGTTTAGCCTTTTGGTGTCAGGAGATGTGGTGCTTCTCGCATACAGCTTTTAGAGCATCCATTGGAAATGTTGCACTGTTTCCCTCTGTAAACTTTGCAATTAATTGCTTTACTCTCTCGTCCTCAGCAGTTGTACTGTCATCAGTTTCAACAGAAACATGCAGCCGTCTTGATAATCCATCCGCATCCTGATTTCTTTTACCGGCTCTGTACTATATGTTGAAATTGATATTCGACAAAGCAGCAAGCCATCGGTGTCCAGTTGTGTCAAGTTTAGCAAACGTTAACACGTAGGTTATTGGGTTATTGTCAGTCATGATGGTAAAGTCAGCTCCATACAAATAATCAGCAAACTTGTCTGTAATTGCTTCAGTGCAAGAAATTCAATTTTGTGAGTGGGATACCTTCTTTCACAGTTTGACAGGCCTCTGCTGGCATAGGCGATGACTCTTAACCGATCTTCTTCTTCCTGGTATAGGGCTGCACCAAGTCCATGTGAACTAGTATCGCTATGTAAATCATAGGGTTTCCTGGGGTCAGCAAACCCAGGCACTGGTGCAGATGTCAACTTATCAAAGAGGGCCTTGAAAACTTCCTCACATAAGGGAGTCCATTTCTCCTTAAAAGGACGGTTCAGGACGCTGTTTGATGGTGATTTGTGGTGTTTCAGCTTCCTGGCAGGGACATAATCAGCTGTCAAATCATTCAATGGCCTTGTAATTTTGGAATAATCTTTGACAAACCTGCGATAATACAGTAGCCGGTGAAGCCTAAAAATGACTTCAGTTCTGACAGGTTTGTGGGTCTGGGCCATGGTGTCAGTGCAGAGATTTTATCAGGATCTGTCTCCACTCCCTGTTCTGAGACCATGTGTCCTAAATGGAGAAGCTCTTCTTCATGTTCCTTCAAAGTATTGGAAAACACTATAAGATCATCAAGAAAGACCAGTACTTCCTTGAGGTTGACTTTGCAGGCTGAACTGGCTTTGGGGCTCGACTAGAAGAGTGGATCCGGGCCCTGCACAGATATTTCTGACACGTCCATTTTAGGCTACAGTTACAGTTACAACTTTCTCCTTCCCTGTGAAACTTTGGGAAACTGATGTCAACTTCAGTATACCCAAGATAAGGGACAATTTGGCCTGCAGCACCTTCAACTTCTAACAGATCATTTAATGGCAAAAGAGGATGAGAAGGTAAGTGGGTCAACTGAAATGATGTCGAAATCGTGGTAACCTGAGACCCTGAGTCAATGAGGCAACTATGTGATAGTTCCCCAATCTTAACCTCTGCAAGAGACCTTGATCCGACTAGTCCATTTGGAAGGTGACTTGAAATGGATTCAACATGTTGTTTACTTTGACATCTCTGTTCTGAATTGGGACTCTTGTGAATGTTCTTGGTTCCCATATGTCCCATTAGTGGAACCTGCTCCAGTTTAAAGCTTGACCCTGCTGCTGGGCTTTCCATTCTTCCTGTCTGGCTTTTAGTTCTTTGTACTTTTGATCAACCACAGCCTTGTTTATAGCATTTATAGCACTCATCAGGCAACGTCTATGGACAACTGACTGCACTCAGACCAAAGGGGGCTGAATAATTACGCACACCCCACTTTGCAGTTATTTATTTGTAAAACATGTTTGGAATCATGTCTGATTTTCGTTCCACTTCTCACGTGTGCACCACTTTGTGTTGGTCTTTCACCTTCATCCATCACGCCATCATCATCATTCCAATAAAACTGATTCATGTTTGTGGCTGTGATGTGACAAGATGTGGGAAAGTTCAAGGGGGCCGAATACTTTTGCAAACCACTGTAAGTAAAGGTTTAATTACAGTCACCATAAAGTCATGTAGCAGGTAGCCCATTAACAGAGACAGATCACAATCTTCTGGGAATGGGATCTAATGGAGATGTTGAATGTCCCAAGCCAAAAAGCAGCAGTGACAAAAAGGACACAAAGGTCTGTCCAAAAAACACCTTCATAGTCTCCAAGAGTTTTTCTGTGGACTGATGAGAGAAAAGTAGAACTTTTGGACGGTTTGTATCCCATTACATCTGACAGAAAACTAACACGCTATTACATAAAAGGGCCAGCTTTCTCCTTTTCCCAGCTGTAGTCCCTACATTTCAAGCCCCAGCTCTCACCCCACATTCCTGACTTTTCTTCTCACCTCCATATGCCTTCCCCCTTCTTCCATTTTTGTATCTGTTTTCTTTTTCAAGTCATTGTTTCCTGACAGTGACAGTCTGGCATAGTGTCAGGCACTCCTTTTCCCTAAACTACACTATGGAAACAAACCATTTTATCCGATGCAGAATAAAACTCTGTAGTGTGTCAATCATGGTGCTCTCATTCAGTCAGTGAGCACTCCTCACACTGCGTTGCTGCTTTTTTATTTGTTCAGGGTGGGCATCGCCTGTCTCTGCAACACATGTTAGCAACGGTTTGGTCCCTGTCAAACAGTTCAATGAAATGATTAACAGTCAGAGTCAGTTTTAATCTGCATTTCTTTTCTTGCTGTCAGAGCTGCAGAACTGTAAAATGGTCTGTATTTGTATGGCGCTTTACTTACTCCCTATGGACCCCAAAGCGCTTTACACTACATCCAGTCATCCACCCATTCACACACTGGTGATGGCAGCTACATTGTAGCCACAGCCACCCTGGGGCGCACTGACAGAGGCGAGGCTGCCGGACACTGGCGCCACCGGGCCCTCTGACCACCACCAGTAGGCAACGGGTGAAGTGTCTTGCCCAAGGACACAACGACCGAGACTGTCCAAGCCGGGGCTCGAACCGGCAACCTTCCGATTACAAGACGAACTGCCAACTCTTGAGCCACGATCGAATTATGAATTCAGATTACGACCAAATATGGGCTAAATGTAGTGTAGAAAACCAAACTAA
>NC_137949.1:472500-685000 GCF_963969265.1 Rhamphochromis sp. 'chilingali'
GGGACGCACCTGAAAAGCTTTTCCTGTACTTCCTGCAGGAGCCTACACTCTTTGTATATGGCTAATCCACCTTTAGCTATGTTCCCAGTATAGAAGGCCATTTGGACTGTTTTAAACCCAAGTGCAGCCCAGTGTGTGACTGTGTGTCAGTGTGGGCAGATACTTACTGAGATGTGGGTTAACAGGAGCTGTGAAGGGACAAAAAAGAAGAGGTCAGTCAGAACAGTCCAAAAACACTCAGTGTGAGCAGAACCGTTATGATCCAGGACAGTAACTGTGACACAAACGTGAGAACGGTGTCGTTTCAAACCAAGCTGGACTGCAAACAGCTTTTTAGATCATGACGAAATACAAGACAAAAAACAGGAAGTGACCTTTCAGTGTAAACCTGTTTGATAGCGAGCCCCTCTGTCCTGGACACATTTCATCATGCTAAAGTTATGATATAAGAATAGATTGGATTGTGCGGACCTCGGTGACACTCCCAGGCTGCTTACCCTACAACCCAACCCTGATTCTAACCTATAAAACCCTTGAACACTCAAGCAGCTGTTCGAAAGTGGAAGTAGCCTCGACACACTGAGGTGTGCGCTTGTCCTGTGCTTTGTTACACTGTGGCAGTCTCAATAATATTACCACAGCACTTCAGTGTCTGACCAAATGTAAACCATGCTGGAAATGCTGTTCTTATCCAAACCGTGGGACATCAGGAAATGCTGATCTGACAAGAACCCTGAACCATGGCCAAGGTGTTGTGTTGGGAGGAAATTCATTTACAAACTAATGAAGGATTAGAAAACCTAAATTTACTAAATCACACGCAGTGGAAACAGCTTTTATTACCTAATTGCAGGGTTCAGGGTATCCATTCTTCTCTTAAATCCAGCTTTGACAGATGTCACATGGTGACATGCAGAGCATCATGTGACCCAGCTGAACGTCAGTCTGCAGGCATAAGTATCCTTGGGCAAGATACTGAAACCTGAGCTGCTCTCTGCGGTGTCTGTAGCTCAGGAGGTAGAGAAGGAAGGTTGGTAGTTTGATTCCTGGCCAGTGTTCCCTCTAAGCTGTGCGCGTGCGCAATTGTGCACTGCTGGCACAGAAAATCTGCGTCGTGCACAAAAGAACATCTAACCTAACCTTTTGCAGTGTTAGTCAGTGACTGGCTGCTCCCGTGTGGGATCAGAACGATGCCGCCTTATCCCACAGTCCAGCCAATCACGCGATTCACATTCGTATATAAGCAGCTGATCAACGTGGCTGACAGGCTCTGACAGCGTCCTTATGTGCGACACCGGTGTTTTAGCAAAGCGGCTGATGTGGAGTGAAGCCACGTTAATGACAACGTGTACAACCATTGGAGATGTGAGCAGGACAGACGGAACAACTGACGGACAAAGTGTGGACTTTATACCAGTTTTTAAATTGTGTTGATGAGACACGTAAAACCAGAGTTACGATAAAATATCTGCAATGTTTGTTTTTCTTCCTGAATACTGTCGTTGTTTATATTTACTGCAGGAAGAAAGCCAATGTTATTTTTGACGGTGCCAAACGTTTGGTGGACATCGTGGACATACAGCGCTGCACTGCAGAGTCACACTGCTAGCATCGATGCAGCGATCAGGACGCAGGACACAATGTGACGTAAAAATAAGCATGCAAACTTGCACTAAAAACTCTGCGAAACAGCGAGGTGAAAGGTGAACCGCGTTATAGCGAGGGACCGCTGTAATCTTGAAGGTAAGTCACAACATACCCTTCGTAAATACTAACGTATAGAAACCGTTACCAGCAATCATTCATTTTGTGTGGCTTTTTTCACGGTTTGTTAACATGCTGTGTAGGTGTGTACCTGACTAGCTGATATCGACATAATGGGGAAACATCTGGTTTGACTGTTCTTCACCTGTAGTTTGAATGCTGAACATTGGCCTGTTTGAATCATGAGACCAGTCACTACACAGAGATGTGCTTCTGAATGTGGACGATGTGTCTTCTGCTGCAGTGATGCAGCTCTGCTTGTGTTGAGTGATGTAAACAGCTGATCGATCTAAACTCTTTAAACGTCAAAATTGATCATTAGATTTTTTATGACACGACAGCGGTGAGTGTTCCCACCTTCTGCTCTTTGTAACTTAACGCCATCTTTACGTTTTCCAGTTTTGGACATGATTTTGGAGGATATATCTTCGCAGTAGCGATTGACCGCAAAGTAAAGCTACCGGAAATGCACAACCCCACATCCGGTCTCAAACCAGGAAGTTAGCATTGTCTCGTGCACAGGGTCTATTGTCCAGTCTACATGCATAAGTGTCCTTGGGCAAGATAAGCAAGTTGCTCTCTGATGTGTTCATGTGTGCATGTTAGATACAAAGCATTTAGGTGGAGGAAAAAGGGCATGTTGCACAAACATGGGGCGATCGTGGCTCAAGAGTCGGGTGCTCGTCTTGTAATCGGAAGGTTGCCGGTTCGAGCCCCGGCTCGGACAGTCTCGGTCGTTGTGTCTTTGGGCAAGACACTTCACCTCCCGCCTACTGGTGTTGGCCAGAGGAGCCGATGGCGCGATATCTCAGCCTGGCTTCTGTCAGTCTGCCCCAGGGCAGCTGTGGCTACAACTATAGTTTGCCTTCACCAGTGTGTGAGAGTGAATGAATAGTGGCATTGTATAAATACAATCCATCATTATTATTATTACAAAGTGCAGTTACCATCATGGTTGTGTTTGTGGCACAGAGGTAAAATCGTGATCTGGAGGTGGCAGGATGTTCGCTGACAGTCAAAAGTCCTCATCAGGCAGCAGACTAGGTCATGTTTACGTGTGCATCAGCGTCTCCTGCTGTGAGCAGGTTGTTTCTCTGTCAGCCTGATTTTACTCCACTCGTGTTTCTGTGTTGACTTTGACTCCTGTCTGCACTTTCCACCAGGATTCCTGTCACACTTCAACTGTTTGCACTTTTAGCTGAAGTGTTAACTTTCCAGCTAAAAGTCTTGTTATCTTAAGTCATTCGACACAGATATAAATTATTATTCAACATTTGAGGCATTTAAGCGGCCCTGTGAAGCCCTCCTCTGTGAGACCGGCCTTCTCATATCAGCTCATGCTTCCTGACATCACTTTACAGGCTGTTTCATCAGTGGCTTAAAACAGAACCAGAGAGAAGGCCAGAGTCGAACAATATCACTGATTAAATACATGTCGGTGTACAGACAAACAGGAAGTGAAAAGAGATGAGTGAAAAAAAACTCATCGGGTGATGGAAAGCCCACCAGCGTCTTCGTTAGACGCTGAAACACCACGGCCAGCTTCATGGAGATCTGAAGCACAGATGTATGGCAGGGATGAGAAGGAAAAGTCCTGTATGACTTAACTGCCTCCATGGCTGCAGCGCATGAAGAGCTACATCTCAGACTCTACAGGCCTCAGTTAGCATGTTAAATGTTGAAGTTCATGACAGTAAAATTCAAAACCCCTTAGCAAGTACAGTTTGCTTGGAAGGCTTCTTTGTTTCTCTAAGAAGAAGATGGCAGCACTGCTTTGGTTTGCCAAGCTGCATCTGAACACACCGTAAGACTTCTGTCATGTCCTGTGGCCATAATGTACATCACCGTATCTGGCAAAAACCAAACACAGCATGTCCCCACAACATCAGGCATGGTGGTGCCACTGGCACCCAGCATGCATCGAGTTGATTGTTGGGTTTTTTCTCTGTTTGCTTTGTATTTTAGGGTTTTACCTTCAATATAAAGCACATGTAACGTTTTGCTGAATTTAGATCATACAGCAGGACGATGATCATGCAGCAAATCTACTAAAGAATACCTGGAAAAAAGAGGTTTGTTACAGACCTCAACCCAGCCTGAAACACTGTCGCAAGCCTTAAGAGAGCTGTGCATGAACGTGAACCTCAGTGATCTGAAGCAGCGTTGCAAACAGCTGTGCGTGTAAATTCCTCCAGAAAGATTTGCGAGGCAGTGTTTGTGTACCTGCTCTTGTTCGGGGATTGAACGATAGAAAACGAGGCAGCCTACCGCTGTATGTGATGATGCGCTCAGTGGAGTCTCCTTCCCCGTAGCGGGTGATGGGTGTCAGGCGGACCAGGTAGGATTCAGGTTTGATGAGTTCAGTTAAGTTGTAGGTCAAGAGCTCCCCCTTCTGGATGGTTCCCTCCATGGGAATCTCCTGCTCCCACCAGCGAGACTGACCCATCTGAAACAAAACGCGGGATTTTCCAACTCATCCAAATAACACATTCATTTCGATTAACTCGACAGATCAGCCTAAACTCAGCACAGCGTGCCAAATGTTCATTTGGTTTTTTAATGGGCAACAACAACAGGAACATTCTGCGTGTTAGCCTGAAGCAGCTACTGTGGCTAACTTTACCGTAACACGTGACTGCATGTCGACAAGCAGCAGCTATGCAGAAACTCTAAGCTGAGGCAGAATGAGAAATTGTGGAAGCGTTATTGCCATATTTGTTTCCATGATGCACTAGAGCAGCTGTAACTGAGCACATATTCCACTAAGGCCAGTTTCCTATCACCCAATTTAAATCACATTATGCAGATCTTCACCACAATGCAATGAGATCTTCAGGTTCTCCTTAATCCATGCCTGTCTATGGTGCATGACCAACACCTCATTGTTGCAGGACGTTACAGGAGCTACAATGTTGCAAAGAACAAAACATGTGCTGCAGAAATGTAACATGTATCAGAAGGTCATAGGTCATTTCTGTACTTCAGTCTGCTTGATATAACACGATTACTAACATGGACTCTTTAATGGCTCATAAACAGGTGACTGATCTGTCACTCTATGGTGCCTCCCACACCACCATCGTGCCTCATTATGTGCAGTCAGTACAGTACAACGAATAAATTAAATATTAATTCTGAATTCTGCTTTGGTGTGATTTTCTGTATGGGAATACTTGAGGCACAAGTGTTTAAATTGTTGTGTCTTGATTTGTGTCATCTCTCAGTTTCCTTCCCCCAAATTAAACATTTTGATATTTCTTCCCCGACTTTGTTTGCCTCCTCATAACTTTTTTCTCCCCATCAGCACTTCCTCCTTTTCTCTGTTTCTCAGCAGCTCTGCAGAATGAAAAGACGAGCCAGTTGCCATGGGAACACATCTTCCTCCTGCTCCTTATTTTATGATGCCAGGCTGCTGCTGCAGGGACCTCAGGTAGAGTTTCAGGAATCTGTGCTGCAGGAACATTTTCCACACGTGTGTGTGTGTGTGTGTGTGTGTGTGTGTGTGTGTGTGTGTACATACACGTGTGTGTGTGTGTTGTTCTGCCATACCAAGCACACCAAGTCATGTGATCAGTGTGTATTATATGAAGCTGAAAACTAAGGGAGGCAGATCCCAGAAGGTTGATTCTGTTCATCTGGACGTTTCAGTGGGAGAAACGTTTCATCATCATCATCAGGTGACGTCTTCGGTCTCAGCTGACTGCAGGTTTCCAACCTTATAAGCAGGACATTTGCATAATGACTGAAGCCAGCCCACTGAAGGAACAATGTCACGAACAGCCAAAGGAGCTTGCAAAGAAAAGCGTCTGGACTTCTTTAAGTTGCTTGAAGACGTTTCACCTCTCATCCGAGAAGCTTCTTCAGTTCTAAGGTCAAATGGTGGGGAGTCCCAGATATAAACCTAGTGCGAGTTTCCCCCCAGAGAGGGACAAAAGGACCCCTGATGATCCTCTGATCGCCTGAGCCAAGGTGTGAAACTGGGTGTGGGTCCCAATCAGCCAGAGTTTCAGGTGAGCTGGATGACTGAGAACCTTCACAGACACAATGTCATGAACACTGATCAATGAGTCCCATTCACAGAGAGGTGGGGAATGGCTGCAATCACAGCATGTAAGATGGTGACAGATGTACCCTTAGGCCCCTCCTCCATTCAGAGATGGTCTTTCCCTCCTTGACTCCGCCCTCAAACCAGCGTTCCTCCCTGTCCAGGATGATACATCCTCATCATTGAAAGAGTGTCCACTGGCCTGTAGGTGTAAATAGACTGCAGAGTCCTGGCCTGACGAGGTGGCTCTTCTGTGTTGTGCCATCCTCTTAGCCAGAGGTTGTTTGGTTTCCCCGATGTATAAATCCTGACAATCCTCCTGCACTTAACAGCGTACACTATGTTACTCTGTTTGTGTTGAGAGACCTGATCCTTGGTGTGGACCAGTTTTTGGTGCAGCGTGTTTTGGGGTTTAAAAGCCACAGAGACCCGGTGTTTAGAGAAAATGCATCTCAGCTGCTCCGATAGTCCTGACACGTACGGGATCACTACCAACTTCTGATACATCAGGACATACGGGAGACGTCAACTGTGCTGATGACCTTCTTCATGACCGTCATATTTAGTTTGCAAGGTGTCAGTGCTAGCTGCTACACCACCTGTTTGCAAAGCTAACTAGTAAATGGTAAATGGCCTGTATTTGTATAGCGCCTTTACTAGTCCCTAAGGACCCCAAAGTGCTTTACACACATTCACACACATTCACACACTGGTGATGGCAGCTACATTGTAGCCACAGCTGCCCTGGGGCGCACTGACAGAGGCGAGGCTGCCGGACACTGGCGCCACCGGGCCCTCTGACCACCACCAGTAGGCAACGGGTGAAGCGTCTTGTCTTGTCTAGTACATCACCATATTTATTTATTTTTGGTAACATGGTAAACTGGTTCTCATACAGTGCTTTTCTATTTTACTGGCGCACTGAAGGTGCTTAATATTTGACTTGTATCAAACACATAAGACAGTATATGAAGATGATCCTGACACCACGACATCGGACATTGTGGAAGTTAATGTTGTTATTCCAGAGTGGGATTGGGAACAACGTACATGAATCTAGAACAGTAACACAAAGGCAGACACGAGTTTGTGGAGTTGTAGTTTTCTTATTTCTCATGACAACTTAAAGTTCCTAATTTAAGCATGTTTTTCTTTGCAAGCTATAATTTCACACTGGTTGTTTTCCTTTAATCACAAAGCTGCTTCGAAGCACAGCTATTAGAATAGTTAGAGTCTGTCTACTAACTATGCTAACACCCCTCGTATGCATGGCTAGTTTCAGGGGTGGTTTAAAAAGCTGCGGTGCACTCAGTTCATTTCAGAATCAAGTGCAAAAAACAGGCAAAAGGCTTTTTCAGTAAATTAGTGTCCGATTGAAACATCTCCTCCCACCTCACATGTGGTCACCGTGCTCTTTGTAAATACAGCCTGGGGGAAGTCAGCAAATCAGTCCTCAGTGGTTACAACAGACTTTTTCAATTAAATATTTCTAACTTCATAACTCACTTCACAGTTATGGATTATAAGCAAGTCTCATAATCCATAACTGTAAAGTCTAACGTGCATATAGATGGATTTTAGACATTTCAAAGACCCTTATAAACTCTGGAAAACCTCCCCTGAGTTCGGACAAACAAAATGCAAATGAAGACATTTGTGGGGACGACTGATTGCTGCATTCAAATAACAAACCTGCTGCACTGACCTGCCTTATGCCGAGTCTGTAGGCCAGGATTCGATCCACAGCGTTCGGCTCCATCTGAGTCCACTGCAGCTTGAAGCCGTAGACTCGCGGCCTGCTCTGCCACAGAGCGCTGTAGGTGTCGTAGTAAAACTCTGGAGGGTTGGCTTTTCCTGAGGAGGCAGTTGGGTCAGAGGTCACACAGGGCTGGAAACAGGTCCAGGATGTCTTTTTCACTCATGAATAGAAAACAATGTCGTCACCGTGTTTTTCAGTGTGTGACACTTGGTGTTACGATGGGTCGTTTTTATATCTTTGGCTGCAGATTACTCGCTGTTGTGTGTTTGTGTGGCGATGCTTGGCATGGTGGAACTACCAACCAAAACAAGGCTGTTGGCCAGTTTAGCAAAACTCTTGCTTTTCTCAGCAACTTGCAGGTTGCTTTCACAGGACTCAAAAATATTAAGCAGACTTGGCTGTGTCAGTGATACACATGACCACATTGTAACAATGGCATCTCTGTATGTTTGTGTGTATGAACCTGCTTTTATCAACATAAGTATCAATAAACAAAGATGGATTAGCTGATGGCAGTATAGTTACATTTTCATAAATATATAATGCTAACAGCAACATGATTTCTTTCTATGTGATACTGTTGCTAATTCTGCCACTGAGTCTATTTTACTCCAAACAGCTGATCAGTAATGTTACTACGGGGACTTGAAGCAGTTGGCTGAGGGCATTTAACTAATCTCTGTGCACGTGCACAGTGCATGCTAGACCCTCCCTGCACAACTGAAATGATCAGCAGCTCCTTGCCTTACTTGACGGTTGATCCAGGGACAGTGGCTGCAGTCTCATTTGTTTGGTAGCCACAGCTTTTGACTTGTTTGGTTTGACCGTTGGCATCCATGATCTCTTTTCAAGGTCCTGAATAATCAGGCCTCATCTAACCTTGATGGCCTTACAGTCCTGTATGCACCCATTAGAGCACTTCACTCCTGCTGTTGTTCCTAGAGTATTTAAAGTAGAATGGGAGGCAGCGCCTTCAGTTTTCAGGCCCCTCTTCTGTGACCTTATGCCATTAGACTAACAGTAAATGCAACAGGAAGCAGCACAGCACTGTGTTGGTGTTCTCACGTCTCATGTTTTCTTGTGTTTTACGTGACTGTTTTAAACCAATGGTGTGTGTTCTGCTTGTGTGACAACAAGATTATTTATGTTAGACTTCAGCAGAAATCAGGGCTTTAAAAACACACAAAATGACTTTTGCTGTTGTGACTTCAACAGACAGAAATGAATCATCCTATTAAAATTCTGTTTGTTTCATCTGTCTGACGGTGGGAGGAGCAGTCAGACCGTCTGGCGAGTCGTCATGTTGGCACTTTGTCTCACAGTTTCATGTCTGCTTCTGTCACTTTTATTCTGAAGCTTTACGCTGTCTCATTGGTCGCTGCAGGATGAGCAAGGTTTAAAATGCCACCAGTGTGTTCACACCTGATTAACAACGCAAACTTCACCTCAGCAAATGACAAGTCTGGCATAATCACCACCATTTTCTATCATCTTTATATCCTGAGCTTACAACTCCACTCTTTAAACACTTTCTGCTGCTGCCTGCAAAACGCGCTGCTGCTCAGCGGTCGGCCCTGATAAGAGGCTTAACACATCGGCGGGTTTTACAGGAAGTCTCTGGGCGCTGACAGGGTGCCTCTGCAGGGGAGCTTTCAGAGAAGACGCAGACACAAGTGGACTCAGAGACTGAAACCCGCAGAGTCGGTTCAGCCTGGAAGTCAACAACAACTCCAAATTCACGTGAGACAAAACCAGACCTGTGTAATTAAAGAGATGGATTACTCGTCCGACGCCTTCTCTTTTATTTTCCACAAAAGTTGATACGTATTTGTTGAAAACGTAACGAGCTGAGTTACCATGATTCAAACCCCAAAAGGTTTAAAAAAGGTTTAAAAAAACATTTTAAACATATTAAATGTTGCCTTCTCTCCCCATGCTTGTTCAGTTACATGAAATTATGATTTTATTCGTTTCCTCACGTTAAGATAAAATCCTCATAACAACATAACAACAAAAAAACTGAAACATCTGAAGCTCGGGATACAAACACTGCTAAAATTATTAAGTTAAGCATTCCACACACACACATGTGTACATATATATATATATGTGTGTGTGTACACATTAGTAATCTAAAGGATCCTTCATGACTGAGTACCCGCTGTCAGCAGACCCTTTCTTTGTGCTACATGTAGTGCTGTTAGCTTCTTCAGCGTGTCAGGTCCTGCTGCTGTCCAGCTCTGCGCTTGTCTGCTTTGGTGATGGCGACCGGCTCATCCTTTAGTCCACCAGTCACCGTTAGTGTCATGTGACACCTCTCTCTCTCAGATGTTCTTCCAGAATTGCTCAATTTCAGCTCTGGATGGGAATACACTCGCTGCTGTTATTCTCCTGTAGCTGAGCGCGCACCGTGGATGGGATGGATCTTTTCAGAACAGACCTCAGCTTCTCTGGTATCTCACGTCAGCCTGGTGGCCGGAGCTGTGAGCATCTGGCAGAGCCTCAGTTATGGAGAACTTGTTTCCACTCAGGACCCTGCTATGCCTTATTTAACCAGCTAACTAGTTAATCTTGCAATCAAGTGCCCCTATGATTACTGTGACAATGGTGTATATAGGTTCACTGGTTTCAGTGGTTCACTGGTTTCAGTGCATGCTAGTACAGTTCTTATATAGCTCTCCTGGAGTACTCAAAGCGCATTAACCCCATACACACCCATTCACACAAGCACTGAGTGCTTTTCTAACTATCATTCATCCACTCCGATGGATGTGGAGAGCAAGTCGGGTTAGTATCATGGATATTTGGCATGCAAACTGGGGGAGCCAGGGATCAAACCACCAACCTTCCAATCAGCAGCTGACCTGCTGACCTGCTCTGCCTCCTGAGCTGTCAGACTGTGGGCCAACTGATCTTACAGAGCAGCAGGAGGTGTCAGGCTCACATCAAGTGTCCGACATAAGGCTTCTTAAACCACTTATGACTAATAACCTTGGGCTGTATTACACTATGGTACATAAAACTGTTTAGAAATCCCTATAGTAATATTTTCAATGCTGTCATGAAGGCAGCTACACCTTTCTTATTAAGCTGACAATGAGGTCATGTAGAGTAGGGAACTGCAGCACTCCTACAGGCAGCGTGTCGTCAGTGACAGCAGCTCGTTGGAAAATTAAGACGCGTAAAAGTCAGGTCTGAACTCATTCCAGACGAGTACAAAGTCAGCCTTAAATCATCCATTGGTCAATAATCAACAGGGACGTGTCCCAGATATGATCAGGTCACATTATCTAAGCCAACATGTTCAGATTAGGTACTGTAGATAACAGCAATGTTATGTTTGTCCATACTGCCTCCTGTTGCTGCCGTTACGGAGAGTTCCAGCAGGTGTCGCTGTGGTTCTCTTTAGATGTTATGTGTACTTCCTGTTACGAGTGTACGGACGTTCATGTTGGCTGCTAATAAACGCCTGGCATACAGTTACAGCGGACTGGTTATTATAAGCAAAACCTACAGGTACCAAGTCCACTGAAAACCTCACCGAGAACCAAGTTCTAGTCAAATGTCTTCACTTTTTAAACAAGTCAAGCAATTCAGGAAAATCTACGATGACTCAGGTCATGTTAAATATAAAGTGACTAAAGTGCAATAACTCAAAAAATAATAAAGCTCACCTGTGACCAGGAACGTGCAACGTCCTGCCCCGGCCTCGTTGGTGATGTCACAGGTGTACTCGCCATAGCCCTCCCTGTTCAAAGCTCTGACGTGGTAGTTCGTGTCGTCTCTCTGGTCACTGAACTGTCCGACAGTCAGGAGGCGGGTGCCCAGCTTCCACTCATATCGCAGCAGGCGAGCCGGATGAGCTCGCAGCAGACGGCAGGTAAGGCTGAACGCCCGGCCGAGGGCCTGACGGATCTCCGTGTGCTCGGGCTCTACGGCGGGAGGGACTGCAACACAGAGCCAGGGAGGTTTCTGACACTACTGATTTCAGGCTTTCTTCACTTGGTCTCATTTTTGTTTTTAACCAATATTACAAACTTCACACAATGAAAACCAGCATAAATATTATATATAAATAAAATAATGGAGAAATGGCATCACTTCCTGCACTTCAATCATACAAATCCAGATCTTACTCAGGGCTGTGTTCACTTCACTGTTAATGAAGCCAGAATGGCTTGAAAATAGCCTCTTACATATTTATAGGATTTAAACTCAGATGTGCGTTGGTGCTGCGGTGCTCCGCTGAGGTGCACTGTGTTTTTAAATCCCTCCAGCAGAACTTTAACAGAAGCTTTGAGCCGAATTGCAGGTGTCACTTCACAGATTAACATCCTGATGCCAAACAAGGAATAAAGAGAAGAAAAGAGCAGCTGCAGCAGCCGTCCTGCGACCTTTCTGCAGACAGGAACATCATCTGAAGGATGGAGAGAACCAATAAGATGTAAAAGCTCACGAATGTCTCAGAGAAGAAAAACAAGTTGACTTTCGTGGTCAGGACGGGTGGAGGTGGCACAAAAGCACTCAAACGTGGCGTAATGAGTGAGGAGTGACCCGGCTCATAGGGTTTGCAATGGTACTGTAAATGGGAAGGTAGGTAAGCATTTCCTGGTCCTTTTGGCTTCTAACAGGGCCGAGATTTACAAATGGACTTTGTTATTCAGTAAAACTGAAGCGAGCGCCACCGTGGTTTCACTGGAAAAAGCCCTGAAGCCACGGTGCCACGCCCTTCCTCATTTCTTATTGTACCTGCACTGAGGGTTTGAATTCATCTCAATCGGATGTAAGTCCAGACTTGGAGCCAATCAGAGGTGGACTCTGGTGTAGTTTGGATCTTCGTCCTGCTGCACCCACACTGAACTTCTACAGGATTTATGGTTGCATCAACTACAGCAACGTGTCCAGGTCCTGACACAGTAGGACACTTTCAGCAAATCACCCTTTTGTTCTGAAGTGCTGTGTTTACGCCAGATGTACAAGGTTCAAAAAGGTTTTTGCCTCGTAAGCCCAGAGAATATCTCCCCGAGAGCCCGAGGATCCTGCAACCACAAACTCAAAGTCCTGTAAGGTCTTCACTGAGCTGCTGTTTCTGGGCAAGATGTTGAGCCCCAAATTATGGTGACACGTCGACTGTTCTGCTAAGTTCAATAAAGCAATAGTGTGAATGTAGCTTGTAACGTATGAAAAGGCTTTGAGCAGAGTAAACGTTACTCTGGCACCTGAACCATGAACCACACGAGCCATTAGTCTGCTCCACTCAAGGATCCAGGTTTCACTCAAACAGGTGATTTCCTGAGATGGTGCACAACTCATCCTGTGTACATGAGACACACACACACAGACACACACAGACACACACACAGGTCTGAGGTTCGTTTCGAGCCCCTGGACATGTTTCCACGACCTTCTACTGAGAGGGAAACACAGCAGGAACATGTAAAGGTCAACCGGACGCTTCTGCCTGATGCCGACCTTCAGCCAAGCCCTCTGATTGGTCAAAGAAGACTTCTAACCCTGCTTTCCCATAATACACTGCTGGACCCAGTCCCAGCTTGTTGATGAACTCTGCTCTTTCCTGCAGTTTGAGCAGCTGCTCCACGAGACACTTCAGGGCCAAACGAAGAACAATTTAATGTACGAGGTAATCTCAACAGAATGCAATGATGTGCGCATCACTGCAATGCTGGATTTTATTAAAGATAATAAAAATGTTGAAAACGAGATTCTGGGATTTTAGTGGAATTTGTTTCACATTGTTTCATGCAGCAACCTTCTTTAATGACACTGTAGGCGGGAGAGTGGCTGTTGTTTCAACATCCGCTCAGCAGTTCGGGGCATCTGTGTCACGCTTTTCATGCTACAATGCAGCGATGGCCATGTTTACCACATCATACTGTCTTTGGCAAATGAAAGCTGCTGTTAGGATGCACTCAGAGAGATGCACTGACCATGATTCACCTGAAGGCAACTTACTGCACATGTTGCCATTAACCCTGAGAAAGCACCAGCTTTGAGTTAAGACCTGCACATTCCTGTGCCTCAGAGGTATTTTAATTGATTTGAAGTTTGTAATCATTTGGTTTTAATAAAGCAGCTGCTCTCCTAGGCTGTAATATTTTCCAGAGAACAATGGGTCAAACGTCCAAGCCCCCCCCCCCGTCCCTTGGTGTGATTTTAAACAGCTGCTACAGTACGGAGGACCACAAGAGCCAAACAGTTCTGTGCTTAATTAATGAATTGTAGAATAAAATCTGCATTTGTGAATTCATTTTTGAATTCCAATTTAATAAACTGATTTTAAAAATGCTTTTTAAGTCTTCATTTCAAAAAAAACATTTTCGAATTGCACTTTAATAATAATAATAATCAAAAAAGGTTAACTTGTTTAACTTGTCACCACCACACATCACTGTCTCCTCTGTAATCCAGTCACATCCAGTAAGAGCCTGTGAGGGATTATTGTCAAAGTGAACCCTGAAACAGCTCATTTGAAATGTTGCTCACAAGGTTTTGTGCTGTACAGCTCGCTTCTCGCTCACAGATTTACTCGTGTTTATTTGTCTGTCAGCAGGTTTCTCGAGGCTCAGGGAGATTTTCTATTCACGTACACTTAGAAGTTAAATCTGTGTCGCTGTGACTTAAACGTTGTTTCACTTATTTCAGAGTAATCCACCTATAACCTGACTGTAATCTGCTTACTGTGGCTGAACACCATTAAACACCTTCTGTCTACAAAAGTCTGATTTCAGTGAAAATGGAAAAAACATTGTGCCATGTTTTTATGTGATTCTATTCTTCTATTCATTTTTAATATGAAATGTTTGAAAATGTCTAACATTAAATCATTATTTTACTTGTTGTAGAGTATTTAAAAGCAGAGCCTTCAGTTTTCAGGCCCCTCTTCTGTGGAACCAGCTTCCAGTTTGGATTCAGGAGACAGACACTATCTCTACTTTCAAGATTAGGCTTCAAACTTTCCTTTTTGCTAAAGCATATAGTTAGGGCTGGACCAGGTGACCCTGAATCCTCCCTTAGGCTGCTGGGGAATTCCCATGATGCACTGGTTCTTATTCAATCACTATGTGCTAATAGACCTCTCTGTCTCTCTTCCGTCCTGTCTCCCTCTCCTTAACCCTTAACCCGGCAGATGGCCCCGCCCCTCCCTGAGCTTGGTTCTGCCGGAGGTTTCTTCCTGTTCAAAGGGAGTTTTTCTGTCCCACTGTCACCAAGCGTTTGCTCATACGGGGAGGTCTGACTGTCTTACTGTAGAGTCTTTACCGTACTGTGTAGGTGGGGTCACAGAGTTTTCCTAATCTATTAAAACATGTCTAATAATTGGTTTTATTTTCAACCTACATTTTCAGCCACCTTCTTCTTAGTCTTCAGATACTAGATTGGTTTGTTGATAACATTGTTGAAATGTCAGATTTGGATGAAATCTGCTCGGCATTTAATAATGTTGACTTGTCAGGAAACGAAAAGGAAAAATAAAGCATCACTAAGAAGATTTGTTTTTCAAACTATGAGTCAGGTTTTGTTCCTTAAACTCAAAGCCCGGGCTGCTGATTTCCTGTGAGTGTCTGCGTCGACGCTCTGCAGAACGAGGCCCATCCGAGCTGCAGAGGAGATTTGCTCTGACAGCCTTTTAGTGCGGCATGAAGCCAGGAGCTGCAAGTCTTCCCGTCACATCCTGTGATGCTATTTTGTGCGACGCAGCAGCCTGCAGGTTAGACAGAGCGTGACTGGAAGGTGGTGGATTCAGTTCTGTCCGAGACAGGCAGGCAGCATGTGTCCGTCAGCATCGGCCCGAGCGCCCGCGGCCGAGGCGGTGAAACGCGTACCTGCTGAGCTGCAGCTGTCGGTGTGTCTTTCAACTGATCTGCTGTTTGTATCAAACTGATCTGGAGCTGTCTGCTCTGGTGATCGGTTTGATCAGTGTGACATTTCTTCTGCAGGGCTTAGGAGTCAGCTCCACAATGCATTCTGGGTATTTTAGGGGCTAAAGCAGCAGTTGTTGGTGGCTGTTTACATGAGCAGCAGATGTTACGGTGTGAGCTGCAAGGAGATCTTTGACGGGAAAACGTGCAGTAATTATGCATAACAGACTTCCCCTCTGATAAATAATCACGTACACGAGTCCTGCAGGAGCTGAACCTCAGCTCATTACAGCAACAAAATCAAGTAGAGTTCCTGTTAATAACAGTTATTGTTGCAGGAAGTGCTGTGGTGTCAATGCCTCACTCATCTACCAGGCTCAGCAAACGTGCCCCTCACAGATTTTTGGACACTTCATAGGCTACGTTCACACTGCAGGCGAAAGCGCATCAAATCCGATTTTTTGACCCTGTGCGACCATCTATCCGATCATGGTGTGACAGTGTGAACGGCACAAATCTGATATTTTCAAATCCGCTCTGGGTCACTTTCGTATGTGGTGCTGAATCCAACACATATCTGATGTTTCAGAAAGCGACTGCTGCTTGATGGTCAGGTCGCATTAAATCCGTCTTTTACGTCACCGACACAAGACAGGCGCCAATTATCAGCGCCGGAGAAGACATCGCGAACGCTTCCTGGACATCCAGCGAAACTCTTGGGAAGACAACGTAAACATTTTATTTGTTCTGTATAATCTGCAGATTCTGACAGAAATCTGCAGCTATCCTTTGAAGCACCGCTGCTCTAAAACAGCAATAAGGATCATTATTAGGTTATTTACATTATTATGTAAATAACAAAATAACTTAAAGAAAAAATTGGGAAACGTGAAGTCCGAAGTCTTTATATTAAGGCCATCAGTCAAACATACTGTTGCTCTGGGTCTAAACAGAGCGCGCTGTGTGTGACGTCTTCTTTTGCGCATGCGGGCGCGTTGAGCATTCACACTAGAGCGCGTTTGCTGTCGCATTTTATTTGTAGTGTGAAGAAGCAGACAAAAACATCAGAATTGAGCATCACGACCTGCAGAGTGAACGTAGCCAGCCTGTAAACTCAACTCTTTGAGTGGACGTCAGTGAGAGGAGCCACGTTGAGTTTGAATGAACACCTGTTACAGGAGCAATGATGGTTTGTTCCCAGATCTGCCTCCACGTTCTCCGAGACACTTGAAAGAACTTCAAGAAGTTTGTCTGGGAATCCTGATGCCTGAGAAACTGACTCAGCCTTCTGCTTCCTGGCTACAGCTCACTGATGAATAAAACTATGTTTCTGAATGTTGTGACATCGTGGAGCTGTGTGTGTGGCTGAGTGACGTATGCGTGTTACCCACACTGCACCACCAACTGTATCAAGGCCTCTCTGGGCTTGACGTTGAAGCCGTTGTACTGGCTCGTCTGGCAGCGGTACGTCCCGCTCATCTCTCTGGTCACGTTGCTGATCCTCAGGATGCCGTCGTAGCTCTCCGTCTGAACGGAGCCGTCTGGCATCAGTGCCGTTGCCGCCGCCGCCACCCCGCTCTCCTCCACCCGAGACCACAGGATGATGGGTTTGGGTTTTCCAGAGACCAGGCACTGCAGGTCTACGGTGTCGCCTTCCTGAGCGATGAGGTGAGAGCGCCCCCTGGGGACGGTGAGCTCTGGAGGAACTACAGGGACAGAGACAGGATATCTGCTAACTGCCAAGGTTTGGACCCTTCAGAATAAAAGAGGAGCAGGTCTACAGCTGTGCATGAGAAACCCCCGCACACAAACACATCCTCCAAACACACACGCACATATTTGTTTCAAACTCCACTGCAGTTTGTTTCAACCTTCAAACATTTAGTAAACACTTAAACTAAAAATGTAAACTGCATTAAATTACAAATAAATGAATCAAATAAATGAGCTACTAACTCTTTTACGCTGCGTCCGCACCTACACGGGTATTTTAAAAACGTTTCTATGCATTTGGACCTTTCGTCCACGTAAACGGCGTTTCGAATCACCGAAAACAAGTTTTTAAAAACTCCTTTTTTGCGTTCACGTGTGGACGATTCAGCGATGCTTCGTCTCCTGCTTTGCGTTGGTGTGGGCGCCCCGTCAAAAACCTGTCCGTGATGCCAGCAGTGTCCAAGTGTTTTCTTTTCTTTTCATACCGCGCGTGGTTGTTGAAGGAAGAGGAATAAAGTCCAGTGCTTTCTAATTAGGGAGCATTAATCCAGACTTTTGCCTAACGAGCTGGAGGAGGCGCACCAGGAGGGTGACGTGGAGCGTCCTGCTGTGGCGCCCCTCATAAGGCTGCAGTGGGTATAATGCCTTTGCTTTCTGACTCATCTGTGAGGTTAACTTTGCCTCCACACACAAAATGTTTTTGTTTCGTGTCTGATGGAGAACTCGTCCTTCATCTAGAGTGACACTGAGAGAGCTGCTGGACTGTTCTAGCATTTATTTTCCTTATGGGGATTCAGGAGTGACCCAAGCGTGACCTTCATGCGTCAGCAGGCGTCACGCACAGTTTGGACTAAAGCGGGAGTTCGATTACCCCCGCCTCCTCTCGGGCTCTCTGACTGTTTCTTTCACTCTGCCAAGGTCATGAACAAACAGGAAGCCGCCGGCAGTCGTTCATCTGCCTGACATCTGTCTGAAGGTCTGCTCCTCTCTGTATCTGCAGAAGCTCAGAGCTTTGTACCACAGTTCAAGGACTAAACAACTATTATTTTAATCTTGGTGGCACAGAGGAAACCAGCCAGTGACAAGTGTACATGAGCTCATTCCCACTGTATGTTTTTGAAATGATGCAGGATGCGTCAAACAGCTGTCACAGATGACAAGGTTCAAAGAAAACAATTCAGAGCTGCAAGATATTATTTCTGAAAACCCGATATGAGGAGTGGGCGGTTTTATAATCAGCCTCAGTTCTGTGTGCGGCAAAGTTCACACTTTATCTGAATGCCTGTCATCAGCAGCTGTGAGGAGCTGCCCTATGCAGAGCTGACGAGCTGGCTGAGCGTGGTTCAGGGGTGACCGACTGCTTGGCCTTCAGTGCCGCAGCCCCATGTCCAATCAGGCTCTAGCGTTGATCACAACAGCTGCTTCGAAGGGGCTGCCAAGTCACCGGGGCAGCTGTGATTAGTGCGTATTTCATTAGCGTGCATATTTGAGCTGGCAGCTGTTTGTTAACTCCACCTACCATAAGAGCTGGCCTCACCTGTGGTGGATGAAATGTTGACATCAATGCTAATCTCTGGGGTTCCTCCGTTCCTTAGTGATGCCACACAGGTGTAGGTGCCAAAGTCGGTGAACTTGAGGTCGATGATGTCGAGGTTGGTGGTTCCCGGCGAGACGTCTGTGTCAGTGTGGGTGATGACCATCCGCTCTGAACTCCTCAGAGGCCGCCCGTTCTTCAGCCAGCTGAACTGCAGTTCCTCTGGGGGCGTGGCCTCTACCTGGCAGCTGATCTTCACCTCCCGTCCAATCTGGATATTGTCATCATTGTGGTAAGGGTCAGGTGTGATCCAAAAGCGACCTTTACGGAGACCTACGTGACATAATGGACAAAGAAAGACAAACATTTGGGGACAGAGAAGATGAAGTAGAGGACACAAACACTAAAACACATCAGTGTCCTCGACCGAACTTCCAACATATTCAGAGAACAATCCGGTTGTAAGTTGACAAAGAAGATGCAGTAAAGAAGATGAAGATGCTCAGGTGTTGTGGTTTGATGTGTCTGTGGAGGTGAGGGCTGAGTGTCCGTTTAAATAAGTGCGACTGAAATAAACAACGTGCTTTATCTGAGGGAGCGTGAGTCCTTGAACGTCTCCGACAACAAGCGTTCAGCTTTATTCTTCATAAATAATTTTACTCCCAGCAGGAAAAAAACAGACAATTCATCTGCCAGGTAAATTTAAAACCAGACATCAAACACGAGTGTGTGAAGAGGAGCTGAAAAGGAGTAACTTTATTACAAGTGTGAGTTAGCTGTCAACTATGTATCCAAATAAAGGTGATATTTGGGGGTATTTATGGGGACAGCCTTAGCGTGGACCAAGATGAATATCAAAAACGATGAACTGCCGAACAGAGTATCTGACTCAATGAGCCAATCTGAGCCTAGGAATGAACTGAAAGAGCAGCAGTTCAGCAGCAAGCCGACGGAGGGTCCAACAAGTTTGACATTTACCAGAAACAACCGCTGTTTTGTGGAACTCAGGTCCTTAAATTATTCAAAAGGCTGCAGCATCAACCTGACGGATTTATGAACAGTGTCCAACTCAAAACCTGCAACTGAATTTTTGCGACGACCAGTCAGGTTCTTACTATCTATTAGCATCTGTCACGCGCGCATTTGAACAGAAATGTTAGCTATATTACAAAGTACCCCTCTATATAAAGACTCAGGGGTTGGATGTTTTATGATCATCTTTCAGAGCATCCACAGCTTTCCCTGGATGCTCTTGTTTCGTTGGGGTTCAAATTGTATTTAGTAAATCTTTAACCTCCAAAGACCCGAACTCTCCCACAGCAGCATTTTTAATTTCTCTTTGATGTTTGAATATTGGACCCGATGAATCTAAAAACAAAGAGTCACCAGATTTGTTTTTACCCGATTTTTGTTCCTAAGAACAATGAGAGCCACACATTATTCGTTTTAAATTTTGATGGAACAGTGGCAGCATAATGTCCTCGTGGACAGTATTTTGGTCTAAATGACCCAAAATGTGATGTCCACATATGTGGACGCAGGTCCCAGGAGGTTAATATACTTTTTAAAGTTTGCAGCAAAAGCTCAAAATAATGACAGCAGTGCTCCCTCCTGGCAGACACACCTAAATGCTGCACCACTTTGTCCTTGAATTAAAGCATTCATAGGATTTTCCAAAAAGTTGACCTTTGACCTTGAGGTTGTAGTCACTGTGAATCGAACTCCTCTGAGATTTTTAGTATCTGCGTCACCTCGATTTAACTTATTGAATTCACAATTGTTTCCATTTTAAACTGACTGGTTCTTTGCTGGTGGAGCACTCAAAGCCCTTCACAGGTGTCGTAGCCCCGAGCACTTGTTTTCTATCTAACAGTGCATCAGGAGGACCTCAGGATTCAGTTCATACATTGGCATGCAGACTGGGGCAGAAGGATCTAGATCAGGCAGATGACCTGCTCTACTTCCTTAGCTAAGGCTAAGTCAGTCTACTCACAGGGTTCGTACCTGTACACACACACATTTATGTATATATCGTGCTACAATTCACATTTGATAAATGTCGCCATTAATTCACTCTGACTTTTGCTGTTTTGCTTCCACCACGATAAAATGCACTTCATGCACAGCTGTCTCTCTCTGCACGTCAAGAACAGCTTCCCGTCTCAAATCTCTGTTTTTTGCATTCGCTTATTACCCATCAGTCTACCGTTGCTTACAGCGCTGCCGGCTGCTGTCTTTGTTACTTAAATGACCTCAGACAAGAAAGCCTCATTTCTGCTGTTCACTACTGAAGAAATTTAAACTTTTTCAAATTATGCAATATTGCAGAATATTTTTAAGTTTCTCTGCTATAAAAATCCAGGCCAGGAAAATCTCCTTCATGTTTTTCTGTTTTATCCTCAGTTACTTTGACACAAAGGCCTCTACTGTGATGCTCACACCTCTGTTAAAGTCCCACATGTATCAGTTCTGATAAATGATCAGAATTATAATATTTCTGACTGTCTCAGGCAAAACTGAATCGAATCAGGACCTTGTGAATCAGAATTGAATATAGAAATCAGTGATGATGCCCAGCCCTCATGAGCAGCCTAGGCCTGACAGAGGGGATGTAGCTGTGGGTAATAAGAAAAGATGAAAAGAACTATTGATACATTTTTTGTTAAGTTAAGGCCTGAACTGTCTGAAATTCATAGCCAGCTCTGACACGGAGCCATCAACCTCTGAATGCTGAAAAAGCACAGTGTATCCAGGAAACACATTATATGCTGCGATAACTGCCCAAGTGTCCCCTCTAACACTGCCTTTCAGCGGCAAGCAGGTCGTCAGAGGAGCCGATGTGATGATTAAGTTTAACATTGTCTACAATACTGCCAAAGAGTGCCAACGCACTTTAAGCACAAGCACTTTTTCAGTAACTTATCTTTCCTTAGAAATGTGCTCTAAATAAAGAACTTTGTGTTGACAACATTGTTAGTGAATCATTTACAAGTTAATATTGTCTGTGTGGACGGCAATTTCCCCCACAAAAAAGTGCACATGTAAAACTGCGGTGTTAAGCAATGCAGTTGAAAAATTTGGGTGTGCCTAACTGGTGGGGAATGGGTTAGGGTTAGTGGTGCGCCTTTTTTAAAAACCGTGGCAGAAGGTTAGTCTGGAGCCCTGACTCAGTAATTTGTTTGGTGGCACAATGGTCGTTGTGTAGGCTTGTTTCCCACGTCAGTATCTCATTAGTTCCTATCAGAGCAATGACACCCACATATTTTGTCTTGTCTCTTCATATTTTAAATTATTAGAATCACCCTTCCTGCTGTAGAGCAACTAATCCGTCTGAATGGGGCTTAATTATTACTGAAGCCATTTGTTCAGTTTAATCCTGGGACCGTCCACAGCAACGTGCTGCTCTTCACTCTAACTGCTGACAGGATTCATTACCCTCATCACGACTGTTCTGTCCAGACTGATCCGCGGCATCACGCGTGATGAAAATGCTTCATTTTCTGATTCCTTCATTGCAGACGTCATTCTAGGTGATGAAAAAATAACAACGTTTACAAAGTACCAAAGTGGCTCCAACTGAGACTTTACTGCTCAAGATGGTTAAAGAAGTGTAAACGAGTTACTGCGTTTTAGATGTTGCTTACTTTTTCCAATCTGGACACTGATGAATGCTGCACTGGGAAAATGGGTGAGACCAACAGAGGATGTTTGCACTGACGCCACTTACATGGCGGCTGTGGACCCAGGACCTTCTTGCTGTGAGGCAACAGTGCTACCCACCAGTGTAACACTAAAACTGTCTATTGTCACTACAAACAGGATCGATGATGCTTTGCCTTTGATCCTACAGAACTCGTGTCACATTTTCATGTTTGTTGTACATGAATTGTTTGAATCTGTGTGATCAGTGTCGGTAGGAGTTTTTATAGCTCCTTTAGTGCATTAGCAAAGAAATCTTGATGATGATGGATCGTCAGGACGATGTCTGATGTATAAAGCGGTCCAGTTACACCAGTTCACACTCACCAGCACGTTCAGATTATCTTGGATAAATCACTTTGTTGTATGAATATGCAACGATTCACCAGAATCTTGTTTTGTTAATCCATTATTCATGTGAGTCTGTGTGTCATTCACAGGGAAATGTTGGCATATTGAATAACGTAGTTAAAGTCATGAACTACATCAAAGCAAGCACCCCTACACTCATATCTGCTCGAGCAGCTTTGATGGATGCAGAGATGGATGTTGGGCACAAATGGTAAAGGATGCTAAAGGATGGCTGCCTGTCCATCGTTGGCCAGAGTTGGAGTTACAAGAGCTACTGCTGAGGTTTCTTTCAGGAAAAACAAGTCCTAACCAGCAGCACATTTCAGTGACAGGGTCGCAAATCGTCCCTTCAAGTTGACAAAGTAGCTGCATTCAAAGCCAAACTTGAATTGTGGGGTTGCCAAGTGCACAGAGGGATATTTGACATGTTTCAAGCATTAGCAGGGCCTTGGGAAGAGATGGAGGCAAAATTCTCCCAGCTTGTGCGAGACCACACATCTCTGCTTTCAAAAGAGTTCAAGCGGTACTTCCCAACCACAAAAAGCCCCCGAACTTCAAAAGAATGGATGCACGGCCCATTCGTGAACAAACCAGGTGAACAGAGCGTGTCTGTGCAAGAAGACGATCCACAGCTGCAAATGATGGTGGCCTCAAAAGTACCTTTTAGATCAGCGGTCCCCAGCCTTCTTTGCACCACGGACAGTTTAATGTCAGACAATATTTTCAAGGACCGGCCTTTAAGGTGTGGCCGATAAATACAACCATATAATATGATACGACCGAGACACAAACGGTGGTATTTTGTAAATATAATAATAAACCCGAATTCACTGTGTAATTGTGTAACTTTATTAGCAGCCTCCTCCTCTCTGCCCCTTTATGCTCTCTGGTCGCTATGGTAACGTGTAAATCTTTACAATTCTTTCATAACACACGGGAAAGACCCAGGGAAACCGAGTTAACGATAAAAACCCTGAAAACCATAAATTTCACATTCGAGCCTCAACTCTTGCGGCCTGGTACCAAACGACTCACGGCCCAGTACCGGTCTGTGGCCCGGGGTTGGGGACTAACATGCTAGCAGTGCACAAGCGTTGTTTTTTTTTGTTTTTGTTTTTTTCCCCTTTTCATACCGCGCCCCCCCTGCAATGGCTCTGCGCCCCCCCTAGGGGGCGGGCCCCACACTTTGGGAAGGTCTGCCTTAACACAAGCAAATGTTTAATAATCAGAGTTTATTGTATTCACCAGTTCCCTAAAGAAAGTTTCCCATTGAATGTCCCCATTTAGGTTAAAGCGGAGTGTATTTGTGTAGAAACGCCGCCAACAATAATGAGTCAGGTGTAACAATGACTATAGTTTTTAAACACAGGCATGCTTTTGTACTTAGGATAAATCCACCCTTGAGATCAGTGACAAAACCTTTAATGATCAGTGTACTCTGGTACTACATCAATATGTCTAAGATTAAGAAATATGGCACATATATCAATCAAAATCAGGACTAAGGTGAGAAATCTATCCTTTACCATTCATGTTAAATCGACTCGTAACATCAGTGGAAATTAAAATTAAGAAATCCAATCTAAAATCGTACAGCTTGCCTTATCACGCACAGATCTTTAATACTGTACTTATTGGTGCCCGGAGGTAAAGGATACTTTGATTGGTCCTAATGTAGGTAAAGCAGTGTGTTTATTAATGATTAAATGAAATCTGTTACGATAGTTTTGGCTCAGAGGTTGGATCGTTTCTGCAAATGAAATGAACCCTTACTAATTATGTTCAAATTATGTGTGGTAACAATTCATAGTTGAAGTTAGAAATTTCCTTTTAGATTTAAATAGAATATAAAAACCAGGTTAACTTTCTAATGTTTGCCTATTTAACTTTATTTAGTCATGACTAACCAAGCTGCGGCTGCATCATGAGAAACGCCTGAAACGTCACAAAAATTTGATCTGCAAAATTCGGATTCCTCAATGAGAGCGAGTGTCTTCCTTCAGGTATGGAGGCAAGAAAAACACGATGCAATAAGAAAACAGACCAAGATGAAGACGGGGGACCAGGGACTTCCTCCCAGTGAACATATTTGGAAGCAAAGTTCTTGCCTTACTGCTGGTAACAAACACTCAATAGTACAGATGTTTTGTTGCTGTTGTTTTTTTCTTGTTGTAAGTTTCTCTGCATGAATGATGTGCATGTAAACTCCCAAAACAACTCAGTAGCAATAAATGCAGTAGAACATTTAAAATGGCCAAGAACTTGGACATAGTTTTGATTTCTTCAAGACAAATAGAGACTTTAATTTTAAGTTCTTTCAAATCCCTTGGATGTTGTCAAATTAATATGCTTAATTGCAAAATGATTATTGTTAGATTGGGTAGTTAAATCGTAACCTTACATTGTACTTTGAAGGACTTGCCTTTAAGGGAAGTCGCAGCCCCAAAACTGACTGCCTGGTTTAGATACATGTAACCAATCAAAATGAGGATTAAGACAAAGAAACCCATCCCCCAAATCACTACAAATACCTTAACATATGCTGACTGTGTGTGTGTATAAATAGCTGCAGTGTGTGAGGCGAGCAGCTGATTGTCCTTGTTCATTAAGATTAAAGCAAGAACGCCTCAGAACAAAACGCTGCGTGTGTGTTTTACTGCGTCAGTAAAAGGTCTGTTGCATAACTAGAGGTGGATGCAGTCGTGCACACACACACGCACACATAGCTCCGTCTCTGTCAGAACACAGTCGTATGTGTGATGTTAGTGCTGTACTGTAGCAGCTTAAAGAGAACAACATGCTCGAGATGAAACGAGTCCTTTGCGCACACATACATGTGCTGTCAGCGCTGCGTCGGCTCTACCGTGAAACCACTGCCGACTGATTAGCTGCTCATAAATGTCACCTGTCATGTGGTGAGATCAATGAGGGAGCAAATACACAGTAACGTCAGGTTTATGTGTGGAGGCAGGAAAAATGGTGACACGTGTGAATGACTCTGACATTCACAGCTCGTTATACTACGCTGCTGTTCTGACAGCCTGCAGCTTCATCTGTGGACACTGGCTGCTTTTTCACTGTTTCTCCTTTGTTTAATGAAGCCACTTAATATTGACCCATGACTCATTCATAAAACAACTAAGAGTTGAACCAGTGTTGTGACTACATATAACAGACAACTTAGCAAAGAACCAGCTGGAAACAAAAACACATTTGTTCCCATTTCTTTATTAAGATCTATGAAAAGTGCCAAATCTAACACAGGTGGTGGGAATAAAGCTGTTTGCACGTACGAGGTAATTCCCACACGGTTATTAGCCTGGGTATCACCACGTGCAGCGTGTCCTTAAAGGGAACCCGGCTGTTAACACATGTTTGAGCTGAAATATGCTCTGTGCTTTCAATAACATATATGTGGTATTAAAATACACCAGATGTTTTCCTTTTAAGCACATTTTATATAAAACGATTCACCAGTAGGCCGCCATTGTTATTTACTTCTCAATGCACTCTGGGTAGTGACGTCAAACGGTTGCACTGCATCCAGTTCACAGTTAGCGGCGCACTGGAAATGGCTCCTGTTCAACCTTTCCAGTTTGAACCAGAACAATCCGAGAGAGAGGATGAAAATAGCCGACCAGCACTTAGTTTAGATGAAGATGAAAACAATTAAAACCATTTGACCCTAGAACAGAAGAAGCTTCTCAGAGGTGAAACGTCTTCACAAACGCTCTTCTTTCCGAGCTCTCAGGATGCCTCTGACATCTTCTGGGGAGCTTGCAGGAGTGCTCACAGACATATCAAGGTTCAAGGTTCAAGGTTCTTTATTTGTCACATGCATAGTTACACAAGTATAACACACAGTGAAATGTAGCCTGACACGCTCCTCGACATGTGCAAAAATTGGGGGGGGGGGGGGGGGGGGTGTAGAGGAAGAACATTATATATATATATACATACATATAGTATATACACTGGGTGAATGTGCAGTAGTAGCAGCAAGCAGGTGAATTCTGTACATTAATATGAATAGATATCTGACTATTTTACAGGATAGACAATATAAACATATTTAAAATTAAAGGAATTGAAATGTACATTGTGCCTTGGTTTAGTGTCTGGAAGAGTCCTGTCTCAGTCAATTATAGATGATGTGAGAGGGCGGGTGTGTGTGTTTAGGGCACGGATGGCTTGGGGATAGGAGCTCCTCTTGAGTCTCTCTGTCCTTGCCCGGAAGATGCAGAACCTTCTACCAGATTGCAGAAGTTGGAACAGTTTGTTGCCAGGATGGGACGGGTCCTTCAGTATCTGCGCTGCTCTAGTCCGGCATCTCCTGGTGTAGGTGTCCTGAAGCGGGGGGAGAGCAATCCTGCAGCAGCGTTCTGCTGTACGGATCACTCTCTGGAGAGCTTTTTGGTCCTTCACACAGCTGTTCCCGAACCACGATGTCATGTTCTGTGTGAGGATGCTCTCCACAGCGCCTGTATAGAAAATCCTGAGGATCTTTGGAGAGACCCTGAACTTCCTCAGTTGTCGTAGGTGATACAGGCGCTGCCTAGCCTTTTTGGTCTGGACCTGAATGTGGGCAGCCCATGTCAGGTCTGAGGAGATGTGGACACCAAGATACTTGAAGGACTGCACCCTCTCCACTGGAGCTCCATTGATGATAATGGGCTTGTAGTCTCTGTGCTGACCCCTTCTGAAGTCCACCACCAGCTCCTTGGTCTTGCTGACGTTCAGCTGGAGGTGGTTGTCCTGGCACCACGATGCCAGATTCTTCACTTCATCCATGTAGGCCGCCTCATCGTTGTTGGAGATGGCACCCAACACCACTGTGTCGTCAGCAAACTTCACAATGGTGTTGGAGCCATGGGTGGCCACACAGTCTGAAGTGTAGAGGGAGTAGAGCAGTGGCGAGAGGACACATCCCTGAGGTGCTCCTGTGTTGATGGTGATGCTGTTGGAGAAGCACCTGCCCACCCTCACCACCTGAGTTCTGCCAGTGAGGAAGTCCAACACCCATATTCAATCTGTCCTTGGCCCACGCTGTGGTACTGGCCTGCTTCAAATCCACCTCCATCGTCCCGATACCCAAAAACTCCAACCCATCTTGCCTCAATGATTACCGCCCAGTAGCACTCACCCCCATCATCACTAAGTGCTTAGAGCAGCTGGTCCTAGCACACTTCAAATCCTGTCTCCCCCCCACCCTGGACCCCCACCAATTCGCATACCGCCAGAACAGGAGCACAGAGGATGCAGTCTCCATCGCACTGCACTCTGTCCTCTCACACCTGGACAACAACAACACCTACGCCAGAATGCTGTTTATAGACTTCAGTTCAGCATTCAATACAATCCACCCCTCACAACTCATCAGGAAACTGACAGACCTGGGCATCAGCTCCCTCATCTGCAATGGTTACTGGACCAACCGCCCCCAACATGTCCGGCTGGATAACCGCTGCTCATCTACCATCACAATGAACACCGGTGTACCACAAGGCTGTGTGATGAGCCCTTTCCTCTACTCCCTCTTCACCCACGACTGCAGACCTGCTGATGGTTCCAACACCATCATTAAGTTTGCAGATGACACCACGGTGATTGGCCTCCTCAGTGACAACGATGAGGCCGCCTACAGGGAGGAGGTGGATCGTCTGGCTGAGTGGTGCGACAGAAACAACCTGCTGCTTAACACCGAGAAGACCAAGGAGCTCATCGTGGACTACAGGAGGAATGCTGACCCACATCCACCCATCCACATTAAGGGGACGGCTGTGGAGCGTGTGAACAGCTTCAAGTTCCTGGGAGTCCACATCTCCGAGGATCTCACCTGGACGACCAACTGCTCCAAGCTGGTCAAGAAGGCTCACCAGCGCCTCTTCTTCTTGAGGACTCTGAGGAAGAACCACCTGTCCTCAGACATCCTGGTGAACTTCTATCGCTGCACCATCGAGAGCATCCTGACCAACTGTATAACAGTCTGGTACGGGAACTGCTCTGCCTCGGACCGGAAGGCGTTGCAGAGGGTCGTGAAAACTGCCCAGCGCATCGCCGGAGCACCACTTCCTGCCATGAAAGACATCTACAGGAAGCGGTGTCTGAAAAGGGCTGGGAAAATCATCAGAGACCCCAGTCACCCATCACATGGACTCTTCAACCTCCTGCCCTCTGGGAGGCGCCACAGGAGCCTCCGGACTAAGACCACCAGGTACCGGAACAGCTTCTTCCCCACAGCTGTCAGACTCCTGAACTCTGCCTCCTGACATCTGACCCACGTTAAACTCATGGACTGAACATACACACACACACAATGGACAACTGTACCCTCAAACACAATAATAACATGGACTGAACTGTAGAAATTATCCACACCCTCACTTATCTTAACTGCACTACTGTATAGCTCTGTGTAAATAATCTGGATGGATGCAAACTGCATTTCGTTGCCCTGTACCTGTGCATGTGCAATGACAATAAAGTTGAATTCTATTCTATTCTATTCTATCTTCTTAAAACCAACTCAAACCAAAGTGCTATTTGCTGGATTCACATCAGCAAAGAAACAGTTACAAAGCACTGGTTTACGCCTGACACCTGTATGAAGTCATTCTGGATACAAAGCCTTCTCAGATTGGATAAAGCTCGACCTGACGCTGCACAAGCTTGGGAAATCTTCTCATCCACCATCATCTGCTGGATGAGGCAATAACTGATTGTAACTCTGTGTACTGAGTATCACTTGTAGCAGAGTGGCTGCACTTGTTCTCCCCAGAGGGACACTCGTGAGAGGTTGAGTGGATAACTCCTGAGTCACCAGTGGAAACTTGTAAAGAGGAAGAGACATCCTTTGAATCCTGCTCACAGCTTGTTAGCAGAAAAGACTGCATGTGAAGTGGAGGTGCAAACGATACAGTAGCCAGTGAACAATCAGCACATTTTATGCAGCTAAAGATGGAAAGGACCGTGTATTACTGTTGTGGCCATTTTTGTTGAATGTTTATAAAATGCAATTTGTATTCATTTTTGTTTTTTCTTTGAAGGTGTAAGAATATTCTGACCTGGTTTTGTTATGTAAATTTGTAATTAATTTTATTGGAGAAGCTTTTGGAAAGTGATTGGTTTATTAGCTTATGGACCCTCCCATTAATCAAGAGATTAAGAGCACCCTGGATGGGTGTGGTAAAGAGGTTTTTTGTTTTCTGTTTGCCAAATGTCAGATGGGAAGATGGGAGGGTTAGAAAAAGATTTTTTGACCACTTTTGAAGTTGTTAAAGCAAATTAAGTTAACTTTTGTTTAATTTTAAGTTTTAAGAAGTTATTTGGCTGATTTTTGTTTATAATTTTCCACGAAATAAACCACATATGATTTTTAAACAATGGAGTCAGAAGTGCGTTCTAAAACAAACCTCCCGTTGCCACCCACGGCCTTTTCTTGGACCTTTTTGGTGTTTGGAACGTAAAAGGCCGCGACATTTAAGTCAAAAAATCATTTTGACTCGCTTGGATGTCAACTTGGAAGATGGAAAAGCTTGCAAGATTGGACTTGGAAGACTGGATCTTCGCAGAATGGACTGAAAAAATAACGCAAAGTTCGTGAGTAAATGCGAAACTTTGTTTGGATCAACCGAGATGCTGAGCTGCAACATGAAACATTTGTATTAAACAATTATCTTTTGGACCTTGTGAAACAAATTTGCTGGTTAAAATGGAGGAACAAGAAAGAGAGCTTTTTAATTTAATTAAAAAACGCAGAGCGAAGCTTGGCGTTCTGACAAGAAAACGAAATGACATTAATGCTCTCTTTGATGCTGGAGAATCAAAAGCCTCCATAGATGAACACATGAGAACATTTAATGATTATTTGGGAGAGTTTATGGACTTACAGACTTCAGTTCAAAAATTGCTGAACGATGATGAAAAAGAAACGGATCACAGCGATTGGTATGAACCTAAGCTGATCAGTTTTAAAGACTTTCTGCATGAAATCGACACTTGGATAAATGCAGACCCTGATCCACAAAAGGATGAAGTTGCAGCCTCTAATGTTGAATCAAAGGTAGCATCTCATGACAGTGACATTGCGCCGCATGATAGTGTCTCACAAGTAGCGCAAGAAGCGAGCGACATGATTTCTGAACGAGTTGCTAAACCTGTCAGCAAGGGCTCTAGTAAAGCGCCCAGTAATGTTACTGCAGCCTTAAGTTTAAGGAGTAAAAGCTCGCGTGCGGCTTCAATGGCGCTGATGGAAGCTGAAGTGGAAAGAGCCGCTTTAAAAGCGGAGGTGGACGCACTGCAAGAAAAACATGCGCTCGAACTGGAAGAAGTTCAATTAAAAGCAAGAAAAGAAGCATTGGCTCTAAGAACTAAGTTGGTTAAGGCTGATGCAAAAAGGCAAATTCTCACCTCTGCTCAGGATCGGCAGAGCCTTGCATCCAGGGCTGAGGTTGAATCAGAAGGCGGGATTACAGCGCCTTCTGGAACATCTACTGAGTTCATACCTGCTGCTACAGCTCGAAAGGCTCCAAGAACAAAGAAAGCCCCTTTAGTTCATTCTCCTTTGCCAATGCCCCTAGAGACACATGCACCTGCTAAGGTCAAACCAGAAGGGGAAAGCCCAAGGCCAATCTCTTCACAGGTTGATGTTCACAGCAGTGCTCTAATAGAGATTATGACAAAGCAAAATGAAATTACTCAGATGCTTGTAAACCAACAGAGGTTGTCACTGCTTCCAGCTATAGACATTCCTGTTTTTGGTGGTGATCCTTTGCGTTTTAGATCCTTTCTTAAGGCTTTTGAACAAGGAATAGAGACTAAAACTGATAATATGCAGGATAGGCTTTATTATTTAGAACAGTTTACTACAGGACAGCCCAGAATTTTAGTGAGAAGTTGTATGCACATGAGTCCACAGACAGCTTATGTTGAGGCAAAAAGGCAGCTTGAGTGGAACTTTGGTAACAGAGCAAAGATAACGTCTGCATTTATAGACAAGGCTCTTAACTGGTCAGTTTTAAAGTCTGATGATGCTTCAGCATTACGAGCTTACACATTCTTTCTAAGAAGCTGCTTCAACACAATGGATGAAGCTGGGTTTCTTGATGAGCTGGAAAATTCAACCAATATGAGGATTCTTGTTTCAAAGTTGCCTTTTAGACTTCGTGATAAATGGCGACTAATAATCGTTGATATAACAGAAAAGTGCGATCGCAGAGCAGGATTTAAAGATCTTCTTGATTTTCTTGAAAAGCAAACAAAAGCTGCATTAGATCCTGTTTTTGGAGAAAGTCAAAACACAACAGAAAAGATGGCTTCAAAACCATCAAAGACACCGCTTAAAACTAAAAGCAGTAGCTTTGCTACTTCTGTAGCTGTAGTTTCAGAACAGATCAATGACAAACACAAACCGGAACGGACTCAGATAAGCCATGAAGATAAAGGGTTAGACCAAACTCGGTGCTTGTTTTGTGACCAAACTCATTTTTTGGACGTATGTGACTCATTCAAACTAAAAGCCAACAAAGAAAAGGTGACATTCCTTAAGAGTAAAGGTTTATGCTTTGGTTGCTTACAGAGAGGCCACATGAGTAAAGCTTGTCCACATCGTTTGACGTGCCACACCTGTAACAAAAATCACCCTACTGTTCTCCACATAGACTCAAATGAACGGCAGTGGCAAGCAGCTAAAGCTGAATGTAAAGAATCATCAGTCTCAAATGCTCTTGTTTCTTTGAACTTTGGTAGCCATACTGGGGCCGGGTCTAATGAATGTGCCTTGTCAGTTGTTCCAGTAAAAGTGAAGTTGGAAAATGGGACGAAGGTTGTGGAGACGTACGCCTTTCTTGATCCCGGCAGCTCTGCAACTTTTTGCACTGAGGCGTTGATGATGCAGTTAAATGCATCTGGAAAAAAAGTGGAAATCATGTTAAAGACTATGGGTCAGGAAAGGCCAGTAAGTAGCTATAAACTTTTTGGTATGGAAGTAGCTGCTTTGAAACAGAATGAGTATTTGAGGTTGCCTGATGTGTACACTCAAAAGTTTATTCCTGTCACTAAAGAAAATATCCATGAAGAAGAAAACTTAAGAAAATGGCCTTACTTGAAGGATGTTGAGTTGACACCGATAAATGCTGGCATTGGGCTGCTTATTGGTGTAAATTCTCCCAAAGCGCTGGAACCTTGGAGAATCATTAACAGTGAGGGTAATGGACCCTATGCTGTGCTAACTCGTCTCGGTTGGGTTGTCAATGGGCCACTCAATCAGGGTAGTGAAAAGGATGAGCATGATGCTAGTTTTGTCCAGGTAAACCGCATTTCTATAAGTAGTTTAGAGGAAATGCTGGTTAAGCAGTATAATCAAGATTTTGTGGAGAGCCAGTGTAATGAGCGTGCAGAAATGTCTGTAGAAGATAAACAGTTCATGAACATAATGTCAGAGTCAGCTGTACTTAAGGATGGCCATTATTACTTGAAATTACCCTTTCGTAAACCTGAAGTAAGAATGCCAAACAACAAGCAGGTGGCTCAGCAGAGGGCGCAATATCTGCTAAAACGGTTTCAGAAGGATCAGTTATTCTTTAAAGAATACAAAGAATTCATGCACAATGTTAGTATGGAGGGACATTCAGAAATCATACCACAAGAACAGTTGAAGAATGAGGAAGGAAAGGTGTGGTATATACCTCATCATGGGGTCTACCACCCCCGCAAGAAAACACTGCGTGTTGTGTATGATTGTGCTTCAACATTTTCTGGAACATCACTGAACAAAGAGCTATTACAAGGCCCAGATCTGACTAGCACTTTATTAGGTGTGCTGATACGCTTTCGGCAGGGTCCAATAGTGCTTATGACAGACATTAAAGGGATGTTTCATCAGGTCAGAGTAGCTGAGGAACACGTAAACTTTTTACGTTTTCTCTGGTGGCCCGATGTGACATCACAAAACAGCTGGTGGAACATAGAATGCTAGTCCACATTTTTGGTGCAGTATCCTCCCCCAGCTGTGCCACCTATGCACTACTAAAGACTGCTGATGACAACCAACATCTGTACCCAGAGGAGGTTATACATACAATCAGGCATAGTTTTTATGTAGATGACTGTCTTAAATCTACTCAGTCTGTTGAGCAGGCCATCTCACTTTATCAGCAGCTTACTGAAGTGTGTGCCAAGGGGGGATTTAAGCTCAATAAGTGGGTATGTAGTGATCGCTCTGTCCTCTGTCAGATCCCGGAGGAAAATAGAGCCACAGGTGTAAAGATGCTGGACCTTAGTCAGGATCAGCTACCCACAGAAAGAGCTCTCGGTGTGCAATGGGATATTGAACGTGATGTTTTCACATTCAGTATTGTGAACAAGAACAAACCACTTACAAGACGTGGTATTCTGTCCAATGTCAGCTCCATTTACGACCCTTTGGGTTTCTTAGCTCCAGTCATTCTGCCTGCAAAACAAATTCTGCAACATCTATGTAAACTGAGGTTTGGCTGGGATGAGACAATACCAGCAGAAATGGCACAAACTTGGCAAAAATGGGTTGAGGATTTAGTTCTTCTTAACAAGTTTAGTATTAGTAGATGTGTCACACCCAAAGGATTTGGGGAGATAGAAAGTGCACAGCTGCATCACTTTTGTGATGCCAGTGAAAGTGGGTATGGTGCTGTATCATATCTTAGGCTATCTAATAGCAAGCAGGAAGTGTGTGTTTCCTTTATTATTGGTAAAGCAAGGGTGGCGCCGTTAAAACAAGTCACCATCCCACGTCTTGAGCTGGCTGCTGCAGTTTTAGCTGTGCGCTTGGACAAAATGCTATCAGTTGAACTCAATCTTAATCTGAGTGAGTCAGTCTTTTGGTCTGACAGCACAACTGTGCTACAGTACATTGCAAACACAACCACACGGTTCAAAACGTATGTAGCTAATAGAGTTTCCACCATTCATGCTTTGACAAAAGTTGAGCAGTGGAGGTACATCAGTTCAAAGCTGAATCCAGCTGATGCAGCCTCTCGAGGAATGACAGTTGGCTGTTTCCTGAAATCTTCCACCTGGATCAATGGTCCAGAATTTCTCAGTAAACCTGTTGTTCACTGGCCTGTAGGCATGAATTGTGTATCTGTCCATTTGGAAGCTGACCCAGAAGTAAAAGTGTTGTGTGCAGCTGTGCTGAAAGAAGATGTGTGTCCCACTACTAAGCTGCTGTTGTACTTCTCCAGCTGGACAAAATTAAAAAGGTGTGTGGCATGGATCCTGAAAGTAAAAGAAAGACTTAAACTGCAAACAAGGAAAAGACAGAAGTTGCTGGGCACGCACTGTGGAAGTCAAATATGTGTTAAGCAAGATGATAAATGGAACACTCTGCTCAAAACTGAGGATTTGTCCAAGGCTGAGGAAGCTATAGTGAGCTTTGTGCAAAGAAAACATTTTGCTGATGAAATGACTGCCCTAAACTCTGGCACTGTAAGGAAGTCAAGTCATCTGTATAAGCTTGATCCTGTAGTTGCTAATGGTGTCTTGAGAGTGGGTGGAAGACTGAGTAAAGCGGATTTACCTGAGGAAACAAAACATCCTGCAATTTTGCCAAAAGAAAGTCATGTTTCAAAGCTTATTCTTCAGCATATTCACAAAAAGATTGGTCACAGAGGAAGAAATCACATGCTTTCAACCCTTCGCCGTCAATACTGGATCCCTCATGCTAATTCAGCAGCTAGAAAAATAATCAGAGATTGCATAGTGTGTCAAAGACAACGGCAAAAGCCAGGAACGACAGAAATGGAACAAGATTCGTAGGAACTTTTGCATTGGTGATGTTGTGCTTGTTGTTGATGGAGCTGCACCAAGAAATTCTTGGCCCATTGGCCGCATCACTGAAACCATGGCCGATGCACACGGAGTAGTTCGCCGTGTTAGAGTTAAGACACGAACAAATGAGCTGGAGAGGCCAATCAACAAAATATGTCTCCTGGTGGAGGCCATCTAGAGGAAACAATGAATGTTTACCTCCAACTGAGCCAAGTTCTGGAACCTCTGGCTCTACATTTACACTGACACTCACTTTGCTCTACACTCCATTAAGCAACATACACCTTTTTTGAATACACACAAAGCAAACACATGAACAACAGAGACTTGAAATCATAGAACATTGACCTTTCCTTTTGTTTGGTTTTTAAGAAGACTTATACGGATGGACTACTGAAGAAAATTATTGGTATTGCATTTTGTGATTGCCACTTAGACAGATATAATTCATGTTACACAGGAATTAGGGGCCGGAATGTTGTGGCCATTTTTGTTGAATGTTTATAAAATGCAATTTGTATTCATTTTTGTTTTTTCTTTGAAGGTGTAAGAATATTCTGACCTGGTTTTGTTATGTAAATTTGTAATTAATTTTATTGGAGAAGCTTTTGGAAAGTGATTGGTTTATTAGCTTATGGACCCTCCCATTAATCAAGAGATTAAGAGCACCCTGGATGGGTGTGGTAAAGAGGTTTTTCGTTTTCTGTTTGCCAAATGTCAGATGGGAAGATGGGAGGGTTAGAAAATGATTTTTTGACCACTTTTGAAGTTGTTAAAGCAAATTAAGTTAACTTTCGTTTAATTTTAAGTTTTAAGAAGTTATTTGGCTGATTTTTGTTTATAGTTTTCCACGAAATAAACCACATATGATTTTTAAACAATGGAGTCAGAAGTGCGTTCTAAAACAAACCTCCCGTTGCCACCCACGGCCTTTTCTTGGACCTTTTTGGTGTTTGGAACGTAAAAGGCCGCGACAATTACAGTTCAGCACGTTTACAGGTGAAGTTTAGTCTTTTAGCCTCAGCATGATGCTGTTGCCGCTACAGCTGCTGCCAGGTGACACTTGCTGAGGGGGGTTTGGTCAAATTTCACCCAGGGTGACACAGCTAACGTTAGCAAGCGCTACCCCTGCTAGCTACTTATTCTGTGCGGCTGAGACATAATATTAGCGATGCACAGTCAACTACCAGGAATTCACAGTTATTAACAAGGAAGCTATCACACCTGATGATGTGATCCACTCACAGGGAACTGGTACTGCATCATTGTACTGTCTCAGCAGCTGTACGTAGCACACAGCCATACAAACTCAGTCAAACACAGTGAAAAGGATCACAGGTCAAAAGGAGCCGCTCACTGTGGGATCATGGCTCATGGGATGAGTAGTTCTTTCTAATTAAAACTAATTATGCACACAATCCACTGATGCAGCAGTGCTTTTTTCATTTATGTCCAGATCAAATGTTTATGGTCATGATGCACCTCCTCTTGCTGCTTGGCCTGGCTCACTCTTCCACACTGAGTCTATGAGGATTTCCTGAAACGGAGAAAATAACTTCAGGAACTGAAGCCCTTAAAAAAGCGGACGTCCACTGTGATGCGGTATAGAGAGGGAGATGTCAGCTGCAGCACTGACGAGCAGTGAGTGTGTCTGCCGATGAGTGTGGCGCACAATCACCATCACGGTGCCAATGACAACACCTGACACGTTTCACTGCTTTTCTCTTGAACTGAATATTTGGGTGTTTTTCGTGACGGTAGTCATGTTCACGGAGGGAGGAACAGCGCACACATACACCCACTGAGATGACTCATGAAGCTGAATAAACGCCACTGGACAGAGGGAGGAAATGCACAAGAGAAAACATACTGTTCTCAAAGGAGCACGTCAGTGTTCCACAAACACAAAGTTGTGTCTTTTGACAAGACCTTGTTTCTCCGGCATCTTTCTATATTTAACTAAATCAAACCAGCAAACACAGAACAAAACAAGTGCCACAGCAAAACACAGAAGAAGCCACTCCTCTCAAACCAGCAAATTTCAAATCAAAGGTCCTCTTTGTTTAAACCATGTAAGGAAAAGGTCCCTGCACAAACTGGGCTACTGCTCTGCTGGGTCAGGGAGTGCAGAGTTTGAACCCTCCTCTGGCATCAGCACCTGAACGTGTTCATGGGTTTCTAATGTACAGGTGGCTACAGGTACAGTCCCATGGCTCAGTGATGGTTCATGTTTGACTTTTCTTCAAAGGTAAAATGGGACGATCTCCGGCAGGATGCGTCATCCAAACTTTGAAACGTGCTGATGAAGTTGAGAACAATTCGTCACGACACTGCAGGACAGGACGACACACAGCGAGGAGGAGCTGAAACACTCAGAGTCTCTCTGCACAGATAAATGCTGCTCTGCTGATGTGTCGGGCCGACTCTGCAGCAGCCCGTGCAATCTAAACATGGCAGCGCTGTTCTTTTACTGTCAGAGGCACACAGACTTCAGACATCAGAGCTGAAACCAGTTCCCAGTGAGACCAGTGTGCTCACATGAGACTGTGATAGAAATAAATCCCAGTCAACCCAGTCCACGCCACTTTGGACCAGTCACTTAGGCTCATTCTGTCACAGTGTGAGGGGAGGGCCATGTCAGCTGTTCACCAGCCAGCTCTTTATGCATGAACAGAAATCTGACTGTTGCAGGTCATTGCTTTAAATTCGGGTGTGACAAAGAGAGCTGCGGATGTTTCCACAGACAGACAAAGACTCGTTTTTCAAGATGTTTCGAGGATCAAACGTTCAGGCTCTACCTACCTCTGACCAGGATGGTGGTGGTTTTTTTGGCGGGATTCCCAACGTTGTTGGACCCCACACAGCTGTAGACACCACCGTCGTCAATAGCAACAGCAGGAACGGTCAGCGTGCCCCCTTTGACCACGCTCCGTCTGGGGAGCTGCTGCCCATCGGGTCTCATCCATTTTAAACTGGGATGAGGGTCTCCGCCCGATGCCACACAGACCAAAGTGATCGTCTCGCCGGCGTTCACCACCAGGGGGTCGTCCAGGAGGAGCTTGACAGATGGAGGAGCTGCAGGAGGAGATGGAAGGGTTGGAAATGAGGAGGAAGTCAAAGTCAGCAAGAAACCTTCCACAAAGTCAAAACGTTTCAATCGAGTTACAAATGTGAAGAATCCCAAAAACTACATGATTTTCAATCAGGTCACAATTTCCTAACATGTCAACAAAGGAAGCAACTATTTTACTTCAGAATTCAAACAATTATTTTACTCCTGGTCCAGCTGCTGAAACACAGCAGAAAAGCTTTTATTGTAAAAGAAAGGCAGCATCTGTCAGGGCTCTGTGTGCGGGCAGGAAACAAAACACACTTTACTAAGACACAGACTAGACAGAGACAGACTAGACGCTGACCAAAGTCTACTAAATAATAATCATAATCACAACAGTATCAGATCATAATATAAAAAAAACACCAAGATAACAGAAACACCAAGTACCAGAGAAACATAAAGGAAAATCCATGATGCAAAAGTACCAAAACATAATGAACTCAAAATACTGGGTCCAACGGACCCAGAACCGTGACAGCAACTCCCTCCACCAGCTGCACAGCACAAGCTGCAGAAAAGCAGCTAAATGCAGAAATAATAACGAGGGAGGTAAAAATAGCTGAGTCGACCTCTGTTAAGCTGACATCATGTAAATCCCATCGAGCCATGGGGCGGTGGGATCTACTGTACCGGTCAAGAGCGGCAGCCTGAGCGAGCAGAGGAAAACCTTTCATGAAGAACGTGCATGTGACTGCACGCACACAGATTACAAGTACACAACTAGGTTTAAAAAGAGAAGAAGAGATCTGCGACGGCGCCTCACACAGCTGCATTTCTACCATCACGGCGTGCACGCACAGGCGCAGTCGCACACACTCACAACGAAACATGCAGAAAAGCAACGCCAGGCTGTAAAAATGTGAGTACTCTCATACGTCAAGCAGCAGATCGAGCCGCTACATCCAAGTGGCGCCCTCCAGGACAGAGACTACAGCTGACGGCGTGAGGCTGGCCCAAACGGCTCATTTCCTGGAGACACGTTTGAAGCTCAGTGCACAGCTAAACCAAAAGCTCCATTTTTATTAGTCTAAAAGGTTAATGGTACTGTCTGTGTTTAACTGCTGCAGAGTTCAGTGCACTTTTATTTACACAGCACCAGGTCACAACAACAAGAGCTTCACGTTGTAAGGTTCAACAGACACGACAAAGAAAACAGAGAACACCCAACAATCACATGACCCACTATGAGCAGCACTTTGGTGACAGTGGGAAGGAAAAACTCCCTTTGAACAGGAAGAAACCTCCAGCAGAACCAGGCTCAGGGAGGGGCGGGGCCATCTGCCACGACTCAGGGGACCAAGCATTAAAACTAACTTTATATAATGAAGTCTTTAACCCTTTAAAGCCGGTCAGAGCGGGCACGCTCCGTTTTGCGTAACTATTCTAAAATCTCGGTAGCACTGCAACCACGTGAGCTAGCGCAATCATTTGTTTTGCATATGAAACCGGTGGAGTTGTTCTTACATCTGATGCCATCAGCTTGTCCTCGGTCACAGTTTCCTTCCACATAAAAACTGCATAAAAAGCACTTGCAGCAACAAAAACATAATATTCCAGCAACACACTTTGCCGATCCGATCAGCTGTTTGTAACACTTCCTACGTCCATCAGCGCGAACTATCGCATGTCCGCCATGACCTGCCCGAAACCGGAAGTGACGTCATTTTGCGGAAATGTAGTTTTTTACCATCAGGGCCTCATGAGCCTATACTGGTGTTTTTAAAAGTTATGTTTGACTTCATGACTTCCTGTGTCGTTTCTGGGATGCTGAGGACTCATATTGCACTGCTGGAAATAGTTTATTTTGATGCACATGCTGCTTTTTTTTTTGCAAATTTGCAGTATAATATTTATTTTCGTTTTTCCAGCGGTGTATAAAAATTGGTGTATTTCAAAAATAAAACTATGAAGACACTTAAAATAAATTTCCTGTGGAAACTATTTTGTGCAACTTTTTTGCATTTACAGTTTTGAGGGATAAGCCTCTTAAATTTCTCTAACTAGAAATATATGTTAAAAAAGCAAAAACGATTTTACATTTTTTTGTAGTTTATTGCACTTTTTTGCAATTTATGTAATTACTATGCACTTAATGCAGACATATTGTTAAAATCTGGGCTCTAATGGTTGTATTGCTGTATAGCAACTTGAAATGCTCCCAAAAATGGCTCCACAGCCTGTAAAAATATACATGCTGTGGAGGACTTGGTTCTATGGTAGGTCTTAAAGGGTTAAAAACAACATGAATGTGCTACTGATAAAAGCACGGCTGATCTCTGTACTGTGGGTGAAGCTCTGTGGGTTTCTGTGTACCTGTCCTGTTGCTCAGAGTGAAGTGGGCACTCTTGTCTTCGATGCCACAGACGTTCCTGACGGAGGAGAAGCAGGTGTAGTCGGCGTAATCCTGCGGCCGCAGATTCTTCAGCTTCAGAATCTTTGTCTCTCCCTGAAACACAGACGCACATCACTGGACCTGTTTCAGCTCTTACAGGTGTGTGCCACGCGTCTAACACCTGCGGTCAGCGATCAGCTCCGAACACCGTGGGGTTTCCTCTCTGATTCTCTTTTCACTACCATCTTATGTTTGCTCTGATTCGTCTAATACTCAAACTAAACCTTTCAATAACAAATGAACAGTGAAATACACGCATGTCCTCCACAAACAGCACTGAGGTGATTAACGGGACATCTTGCTCATCCAGGGAACAACAGCTGCTGTTGTGTTTCTCTCACAGATGTGCACGCAGCAGTACAAATAATTGGAGATGTCTCTGTGCTCGTGACGTGTAACTATAATTACAGTAAACTGACAGACAGCAAATTCATCCTTCTTCCTCCTGCTTCTCGCGCTCCTCCTCCTCCCGTCTCCACCTCACTGCCAAATCTCTCTTATCTCCACTGGCAGCCTCCACGCTGCCTTCCGCCTCACGGACAGATGAGATGAGATTAGATGACATTTAAATGGGATGTTTGTGCAAAGATGGCAGCCAACTCTTTGGCTGTGGAGGAAGAGGAGGAGGAGATAAGCTTCTCATTACAGCCCATGAGAAGCGAGGGGGGAGGGGTTAACCGGTCGGTGAGCTCTGGGCTGAAGGCATTACAGTCGACAGCGTTCAAATCTGCCGTGAATGTTATCTCCGCTGCGGTATTACACGGCCCACTAACTAGCTGCCTGATTGGCTGGCTTCCCTTTGCTCCAAATTAAATCCAAACCTCGGCCAAAGGGAAAAAAGGCAAATCTGGACTCTCCATCTGCAGAGGTTTTAATCCTCAGGAGGACGAGGATGAGGCTTAAACTATGACTTTCCCAACTGTTAAACACAGAACATTTGGATTCAGAACTGGAATCACAAACTGGTTTATCTGCCAAGATTTTTGTTTTCATAGCAAGTTTTAAGGGTTTTTTCCATCAAGCCAATAAACACATATTTGTTCACCAGGCTGTAGAAATCAGCGGTGCTTTGCACGTCACTGCGAGGCTAAAAACATCCAACTTTCAGCTATTTTTGGCCACAGCCGAGGACTGAGTGAGAAAAAGGAAACCAGGCTGGAACTAAAAAGACTTTCACTGATGAAGCTCTGTGGAAGGGGAGCAAACACAAAATGAGGAAGAATAATTTGCTGGAGTCTGTGTCACAGTTAAATGACTGAATCTCTCTGTGGAGACGCATTTATAGCTCAGTTCACTTCCTTCTAAACACATTAGTTGCTGCAGATTATTAAGACAAAAAGAAAGTTTAGTAAAGTCTGCGTCTGTCCAACACGCGAGGGCTGATGTGTAATTTGGACACAACAGGAATCATGGCAGCGTTAAACTAAACGCTTTGTTAGTGTTTCTCCCATCCTGCTGATCATAAGCAGACGTCTGTAAGCTCATCAAAAGGTAAACTTGTGAAAAGGATTACGTTAAACGACTGTTAGAGACTCAAAGACAAACTGATCATTTGTATTGAACACACTGATTAATCACTCAGTGAATCTGCATTCAGGTGTTCAGGGAGATGAGCTGAGATCAGAGGTGTGTGCTGTCACTGAGGGTGGTGCGAACCACGTCGCAGGAACACAGCGAGGCATGAGATCAGAATAATTCCTATTCAAATGCAGTCATTTCAGGACGTTTGACACTCTGCAACAACAACACCTGCAAACATCTGCTGCTGCTGATTTAGCTGTAAATATCCTGAATAAGCATGAAGTTAACACGACGACAACATCAAGGACGCAAGTTTCCCTGTCTCAGAGCTCTGTACAACACCGTGTCCTAAAACATCTGGGACAATACTGTGACTTTTTCTGCTAGGTGTGCTAGCCCTGTGTGCAGAAACAGCTGTGGAGCACCATTGTTGGAGGCTACTTTCTGACTTCGGGCAGGACGGACGATGCCGAGCTGTAAAACCTGACCTGTACCTGTTCAAACCGAGCTTTGCTTTTGTGCTCTAACGTCTCTTTTTAATGAACTCTTGTGCTTCTCCCACAGACCTGATGCTGCTAACAGCGACAGCTTCATGTCATGAACTAAAACGCTTCATTGAAGATGAGATGAAAATGTGTCTCTCACCTGTGTGAAGAACGGCTCGTAGATCTCCACCCCAGAGTCTGAGCCCTGCGACAGCACCTCCCTGCCTCTCCTCCAGGTGTAGTGGACAGGAGGGTTGGAGTTTGCTACGCAGCGCAGGAAGACTGTCCGCTCAAAGTAGAACTGCTCCTTTGCTTCACCCACACTCTGATGTATCGTTATCACTGGGTCATCCAGGTCTGAGAGAGGTGGAGGAATCAGAGGGAGAGGGGGACGAATCATAGGGAGAGGTGGAGGAGAGGGGGAGGAATCAGAGGGAGAGGGGGAGGAGAGGGGGAGGAATCATAGTGAGAGTAGGAGGGGTGGAGGAATCATAGGGAGAGGAGAAGGAGGGGTGGAGGAATCATAGGGAGAGGGGGAGGAATCATAGTGAGAGGAGGAGGAATCAGAGGGAGAGGGGGAGGAATCATAGTGAGAGGAGGAGGAATCAGAGGGAGAGGAGGAGGAGGGGTGGAGGAATCAGAGGGAGAGGGGGAGGAATCATAGAGAGAAGGAGGAGGGGTGGAGGAATCATAGGGAGGGGAGAAGGAGGGGTGGAGGAATCATAGGGAGAGGGGGAGGAATCAGAGGGAGAGGAGGAGGAGGGGTGGAGGAATCAGAGGGAGAGGAGAAGGAGGGGTGGAGGAATCATAGGGAGAGGGGGAGGAATCATAGGGAGAGGGGGAGGAGGGGTGGAGGAATCAGAGGGAGAGGTGGAGGAGGGGTGGAGGAATCATAGGGAGAGGGGGAGGAATCAGAGGGAGAGGAGGAGGAGGGGTGGAGGAATCAGAGGGAGAGGAGAAGGAGGGGTGGAGGAATCATAGGGAGAGGGGGAGGAATCATAGGGAGAGGGGGAGGAGGGGTGGAGGAATCAGAGGGAGAGGTGGAGGAGGGGTCGAGGAATCAGAGGGAGAGGAGGAGGAGGGGTGGAGGAATCATAGGGAGAGGGGGAGGAATCAGAGGGAGAGGAGGAGGAGGGGTGGAGGAATCAGAGGGAGAGGGGGAGGAATCATAGAGAGAAGGAGGAGGGGTGGAGGAATCATAGGGAGGGGAGAAGGAGGGGTGGAGGAATCAGAGGGAGAGGGGGAGGAATCATAGGGAGAGGGGGAGGAATCAGAGGGAGAGGAGGAGGAGGGGTGGAGGAATCATAGGGAGAGGTGGAGGAGAGGGGGAGGAATCATAGGGAGAGGTGGAGGAATCATAGGGAGAGGGGGAGGAATCATAGTGAGAGGAGGAGGAATCAGAGGGAGAGGAGGAGGAGGGGTCGAGGAATCAGAGGGAGAGGAGAAGGAGGGGTGGAGGAATCAGAGGGAGAGGGGGAGGAATCATAGGGAGAGGGGGAGGAATCATAGTGAGAGGAGGAGGAATCAGAGGGAGAGGTGGAGGAGGGGTCGAGGAATCAGAGGGAGAGGAGAAGGAGGGGTGGAGGAATCAGAGGGAGAGGGGGAGGAATCATAGGGAGAGGGGGAGGAATCATAGTGAGAGGAGGAGGAATCAGAGGGAGAGGAGGAGGAGGGGTGGAGGAATCAGAGGGAGAGGGGGAGGAATCATAGAGAGAAGGAGGAGGGGTGGAGGAATCATAGGGAGGGGAGAAGGAGGGGTGGAGGAATCATAGTGAGAGGAGGAGGAATCATAGGGAGAGGGGGAGGAATCATAGTGAGAGGAGGAGGAATCAGAGGGAGAGGAGGAGGAGGGGTGGAGGAATCAGAGGGAGAGGGGGAGGAATCATAGAGAGAAGGAGGAGGGGTGGAGGAATCATAGGGAGAGGAGGAGGGGTGGAGGAATCATAGGGAGAGGTGGAGGGGTGGAGGAATCATAGGGAGAGGTGGAGGAATCATAGGGAGAGGGGGAGGAATCAGAGGGAGAGGGGGAGGAATCAGAGGGAGAGGAGGAGGAGGGGTGGAGGAATTATAGGGAGAGGGGGAGGAATCATAGGGAGAGGGGGAGGAATCAGAGGGAGAGGAGGAGGAGGAGGGGTGGAGGAATTATAGGGAGAGGGGGAGGAATCATAGGGAGAGGGGGAGGAATCAGAGGGAGAGGAGGAGGAGGGGTGGAGGAATCATAGGGAGAGATGGAGGAGAGGGGGAGGAATCATAGGGAGAGGAGAAGGAGGGGTGGAGGAATCATGGGGAGAGGTGGAGGAGAGGGGGAGGAATCATAGGGAGAGGTGGAGGAGGGGGGAGGAGTCATAGGGAGAGGAGAAGGAGGGGTGGAGGAATCATGGGGAGAGGTGGAGGAGAGGGGGAGGAATCATAGGGAGAGGTGGAGGAGGGGGGAGGAGTCATAGGGAGAGGAGGAGGAGGGGGAGGAGTCATAGGGACAGGAGGAGGAGGGGTGGAGGAATCAGAGGGAGAGGAGAAGGAGGGGTGGAGGAATCATAGGGAGAGGGGGAGGAATCATAGGGAGAGGGGGAGGAGGGGTGGAGGAATCAGAGGGAGAGGAGGAGGAGGGGTGGAGGAATCGAGGGAGAGGAGGAGGAGGGGTGGAGGAATCATAGGGAGAGGGGGAAGAATCATAGGGAGAGGGGGAGGAATCAGAGGGAGAGGAGGAGGAGGGGTGGAGGAATCATAGGGAGAGGTGGAGGAGAGGGGGAGGAATCATAGGGAGAGGAAGAGGGGTGGAGGAATCATAGGGAGAGGGGAAGGAGGGGTGGAGGAATCATAGGGAGAGGGGGAGGAATCATGGGGAGAGGGGGAGGAGGGGGAGGAGTCATAGGGAGAGGAGAAGGAGGGGGAGGAGTCATATGTTATTATGATTATTAGAATGTTAAAGAAGAAGATTACAATGGAAACATCCAGCAGCCGGGTGGGTGGAGTTATCTCTCTGATGAAGCAGCTGCTCTGCACACTGAGCGGCTCACTGACAGCATCTGCAGCTCAGTCATGGTGGACACGTCTAATCTCCTCGTGTTCTCCGCACCAGGAGAAGCTTCCAGCCTCAGCAGGCGTCAGCTCGCTGTCCCTTTAAGCATCTCAAACAGAGTGCAGTGGGCACCTGAGTACAGCATGAGCCATCAGAGCCAGAAGGCCACTTCACTTCAGCCCTTTACTGCACACTGGATGTGTTTACTTAGTGGATATATGCAGCCCTGCACAGGCAGTTTGTTTCCTCCTGTGGAGTCTGAATTTACACCTCCTTCTATTTTCCAAACAGCGGGTCAGTTTTCCTGTGGTTTGGGTAATTACTGCAGAGCCCAGGGCTTTTAAAGTGTGTGGAAACACAGCGAGCTCCCCGATCAGCTGACTGCAGCTGGCCAATTGTGATCCACGGTCATAATGAGTGTGGTTATGAAGTTGCCACGGGCAGAAGGGCTAATGGTTACTAATCCACTTCACACAGAGCAACGTCCAACTCTAAAAAGCAGCCAGTGCAGTTACTCACAGGCCCAAACAATCTGCTGCCACAACATGCTACTCCCACAGCTCAGCCTGCGCAGTGAGGCTGTGCTGGCTGCAGGGTAAGGTGCAGTGAAGGAAACCATTCATCTCTTGCTGCAGTTACCTTTGTGTAAAAGCTTCTGTGCCTCACAGGCAGCACTCAGCTGCGATGCGTCGAGGTACCTCCCTGCAATCCCAGGAAGCTACATGCTCCAGGACATTATGGCTTTTATACAACAAGTATGTTTGTTTCCTTCTTTTTGTTTTGGAGGAAACATTACATGCAACAGCAATGACACCACGATGAAGAGGAAACCTGTTCTGTGAGACACCGTCAGCCTGCTCGCTGTCGCTGAGGGGAGAAACGCCTCCGCTTCGTACGGCACGATTAGCAACAGAAAGCACCAACACAGGTGATGCAGACACATGTAGGTCAGGACTTTGACACCATCAGCAGGAAGATACCGACTAACGCAGACGTTTAATCCTCACGCTGCTCGTACCTGTTGCTCGTGAAGCACTATTATCACTGACCCGTCAGTCACTTGGGTCATCATCACGCACAGACTCACAGCAGCCTTCTCACAGAAACATTTGCACCCATTTCGTCAGCTGAATTCACAAAACGATGAAACAGATAAATGAAAGCACGCTTGCACAAAAGCAGACAACAGCTCGACACCATGTCAGCGAGCACTGCCGAGAATGTTGGATTTAGGTGGTTAAAGTATTTGACCCTGATTACCGACTCCGTTCCCACAGCACAGAGATGGTTGTGTCATACGGAGACAGCACTGCGCCTCTCGTCCAATCGTGGCAACAGCTCCATTTTTTAGCATGACATTAATCCCAAACAAATCAACACTGGATGCCTGCATTAAACACTGCAGTGAAAACAGCCGCGGCAGCGTTGCAGAAGCAACTTCACTCGTCTGTGAACAGTTTGCTGTGACAGATGTGGAAACTTTAAAGGTCGGTCAGACTGATATTTGAAATTCTTTTTGGACAACACGGATGCTATGTCACCTGGACCAATGAGGACAAGGACCGTCCAGCTTCTACTCAGGAATAAAATCCTCTATCTTTGGGGGGGTGTTAGGGCTTACAGAGCTGGGCCCGATCTAGATCAGATCTACATGTCATCATCTAGATCACAAAGAATACCTGGAGCTACTGTGATGCTATATCAGGAAGGACTGAGGCAGGTCTCTCCCTCAGTTTCCAGATGTTTGCGGACCGTTGCTTATAAAGTCCTATTCCAACTTTCTCAGGTGTGTTGTGTCTCTGTGTCCTGTTTGAATAAAATGTGGCTTCATGAGATTTGTAAATGAGTTTTTACTCATGATTACGGCACCATCCCACCATCACAAAACAAGACAGGAGGTGAAAACCAAAGGAGCCGCATAAAGTGGCCAACACAGAGCACCCTGAGTGCATCCAACAGGCAAAGTCTGCACTAGCCGTGTAACGCTGTGACAGCATGTGCTTCCGGCGGGCGACATCCTACCCTAAAGCTGAGCCCATCCACACCTGCGGTTAGTCAGAACTCACTGGCTGCTGCTAATTACCCTCCATACTGTGTCAGCCTGCCTAACGGTGTGATCGGGCATGTGTCAGCGCTGGATGGCTGAGTGCTACTCGGCAGTACAGTCGTGAAACGTGTGTTGTTGTGCTCTCTTTGGGATTGCCCAGTGATCGTCTTTGTGCACTGGGAATCAGGAATGATAGCAGGTCACGGGAGCCGCACCACGGGCCGAGGATTTCCACTATCTAAACGCATGTCTGTTCCAGAATGTCACGGCTGGTGTGAATCAGGGTTCTTACAGTAGACGTCGACTCGTATGGAGCGGATGGCGGGGGATCCCAATCCATTCTCAGCCTTGCAGTAGTAACGCCCCCCCTGGTGGCGGTTGATGTTTTGGATCCTCAGAGTTTCGTTGTGCAGCGAGGACTCGCGGTCTGACGCTCCACCAGCAGTTTTAGTCCAACGGATCTGCACAGAGTACACATACCTGACATTATTTACCTTTTAAATGACAAAACACAGGTTACACATTCATGTTATTCTCCATCAGGGAAATATTTATTCATTTAGAGGACCAAAACTGAAACACGACCATCAACTATGGAACAGAAGATCACGGGTCGGGCAAAGGATGTTGATCGATACACCAGAAGCCTTTAAGAAAACTCAAACAGTTAGAAATAAATAAAGCAATATCCCAGTGTACTCTATAATGTTGTTTCAAGACTTCAGTGTAATGCAAACAGCAACAGCTGCTCAACATCTGTGCAGGATTTGTTCCCGTGGTCTTGGCTCTTCCAAACTAATTAGATAAATGTTGCTGTTTTTCCTGGCATCAGCCGACAAAGACGGGCGGAGCAAGAGTTCAACTGTCCTTACATCCTCTGATCTGAGGTCAGTTCAATGTAATCGATTATTGTGTGTGTCTGTGTGTGTGTGTGTCTGTGCGTGTGTCTGTGTGTGTGCGTGTGTCTGTGTGTGTGTGTGTGTGTGTGTGTGTCTGTGTGTGTGTCTGTGTGTGTGTGTGTCTGTGCGTGTGTCTGTGTGTGTGTCTGTGTGTGTCTGTGTGTGTCTGTGTGTGTGTGTCTGTGCGTGTGTCTGTGTGTGTGCGTGTGTCTGTGTGTGTCTGTGTGTGTGTGTCTGTGCGTGTGTCTGTGTGTGTGCGTGTGTCTGTGTGTGTCTGTGTGTGTCTGTGTGTGTCTGTGTGTGTGTGTCTGTGCGTGTGTCTGTGTGTCTGTGTGTGTCTGTGTGTGTCTGTGTGTGTGTGTCTGTGCGTGTGTCTGTGTGTGTCTGTGTGTGTGTGTCTGTGCGTGTGTCTGTGTGTGTGTGTGTGTGCGTGTGTCTGTGTGTGTGTGTGTGTGTCTGTGTGTCTGTGCGTGTGTCTGTGTGTGTGCGTGTGTCTGTGTGTGTCTGTGTGTGTGTGTCTGTGCGTGTGTCTGTGTGTGTGTGTGTGTGTCTGTGTGTCTGTGCGTGTGTCTGTGTGTGTGTGTCTGTGCGTGTGTCTGTGTGTGTGTGTGTGTGTCTGTGTGTCTGTGCGTGTGTCTGTGTGTGTGCGTGTGTCTGTGTGTGTGTGTGTGTGTGCCAGCAGCTGCTCTATTTATAGCTGCAACAGTCTGACAGCAGAGAGAGACGGACTAAAGAGGAGAGCGCAGGAAGTGAAGAACGGGGGTAAGAGAGAGGACACAGAGAGGTGGGGAGTCACTCCAACAGCTGATTGCTGCTGATAATGTCCACACCAACACTGGACATGAGGTGGAGATGCAGTGAGATGCAGTGATGACATGGCAACAGAGGAAAGTAGAGGAGAGGATTAACAAAACGAAGAAGGAAGAAGACATCTGAGAGGAAACGAGCACAAGGAATGAAGGAAAGACAAAAGGAGACAAAAATGAGGACAGGTTACAAGAGAGGAGACAAAGAAAGGGTGGAGGGAGGAACAGTTGGGGAACTTAACTGAGCTGTTAATGAGCTATAAACAGAGCGGACCGTCTACTAACTGCAAGTTTGATCTCTGCCTTACTCCCGATGGTGGGAGGAGCATTGGAGTGAGTGAACGTTAGGCATGTCAGCATAGTAAGAAGGCCTGAATGGGCCCCGAGTGAGAGTCTGAGAGCTCAGACTGAGCAGAAATGTGAAGAACAGCCTGTTTGGACTTTAAGCCTTTATTTGGCTGCACTTCACACCAACAAGCTTAGAACTGCAAAAAGCTCCACTTCCAGTACACCAGAATAAGAAGCTGGTGCAGTGCAGCATTTGGTGCTAACAGGAAGTGACAAACTTCAATTTCAGCAGTAATGCAGCCGTGTCTGCTCTGGCATTTGCTCCAACCTCGCTGCATGTATAAGAGCAGTAGCAGGGTGGTGTTCCCCTCCATCAGTGTTACTGCATCAGCGGGGTTTTAGGGACGCAGCTGATTTCTTTTCCTCTGAAGCTAAAAGCAACACTGGAGCCCTCATGCTTAAATCTGCCTGTGATGGAGTCAGACAGCAAGTGTCCCTACATGGAGATCACTAATCCAGTCACCAAAATTCATTTGTGCTATTACTGACAAACATTTAAAATGATTTATGGAGTCAGTGCGACCACAGCGACAGACTGATGGGAAACACACCGGGCTGAAACAGGCTGAACTACATCAGCCTTTGAGTCGTGCAAAAGGTTTCACCTTGGGAAGCCTGAAGTAGCTGCTAAATGATGCAGACATAACGGCCTCTGGTTGTGACATGTGGTTCAGGCGCAGGGTTCATAACGCACCAACAGCAAACTGCACTTAAAGTTGCAGGAGACAACTTTAAGACTTTTCACACTTAGCGAGGGTAAGTGGGATTACTGCCACTGTCACAGCGACCTCATCGCGTTAGCACAGACTCAAACCATCAGCATCACAAAGCAAAGAAAGGAAGGGAAGGGCCGATGAGGGGAAGGAACCAGCTTAAAGAATGTAATGTAAAGTTATGACAAGAGCCACAGTTCTTCACTAGGTTAGAAGATGAAAGATTTATACCAGTGAACATTTGCTCTGACCACCCTGAGAAATGCCCAGTTTGAGCCAATGACAGCACTTCATGGTGGGAGAAAACAACTCCTGAGAAAAATCACGTGAGAGAAGTGCTTTGACCAAAACACAGTGGAAGTGTTGGTCCAAACAGGGGACGTCCCGTCCTACTGTCTCTGTGAGACACAAGATCTGTGACGAGGTCACAGAGACATCCTGCAGCAGTTCCCAGCCAACAGCAACGGCAGCACCTCTTTCTCTACTCTTTGATATTGTTGAAGAGTTCCTGTCTCCAGACTGTTGATGTTATACACATGCCAAGCTGCTGCTGATGCCTCAGAACTGAGGTTTGCAGCAAAATCAAGAGATCCAGACAGAGGCGTTGATCCATCACTATAATGTAATGCTGTTGATGTCTGCTTAAACACGCTGCTGCGGCAGGTCCAGTCCGTGTCTCTGAACGGCACAGCAGAGCTTATTCAACAAGTCACTAAACAGTGGTTTCATTTACTATTGTTATTATGAAGGTTAGGTTTGAACAGCACATCGAATTCTGTCTTCTGTCCTAAATTAAGATTTTCTGGAAGATGCAGACACAGGCATTGGCAAACAGAACAGGACGGTGAAAATGAGGCTGATGGGAAATCAGAGCCAAGCACACATGATTATTCTATCGCCCGACATCATGCAATCAACTTCACAATGTCAGATTAGTGTAAAAAAGACCTTTCCCAGTGCAGACACAGTAGATTTGCTTTTTCTGGAAGACGCCAGGCGTTGGCAAAGCGAAGAGGACTGTGGGAAATCCGACTGTAGGGCTGTTCCAGTGGAAGATCCCGACTCGGAAAGAACAAGCAGCAGCACTCCTGTTCTCCTACACATAAATGTAACAGGGCTACAGTGACTCATCAGGTGAGTTGGTTACAAAAAGAAAAGCTTTTGCTTTGATGCTTCGTTTGAAGAAACTCTACAGAGCTCACCACGTTAGCGCAACATTTGTGACTAAAAAGCGTGCGACATCAAAGCCAAGCAGACTCCAGTTTGCAACAGACACCAACAACAACAGAGCAGATGCTGCCCTAGCTTAACAAGGAGTCTGTCTGCACACTAACGCAAAAGGCAAAGAGGCGGAGTCATTACCGTGAGCCCACGTGTAGCTCCTCCCATCCACCATCGATAGTTTCACTCAACAAAAAATCTCCATTAAACTGTGGGCAGCTGTGGCTACACCTGCAGCTGCCTCCACCCGTGTGAATGTGAGAGTGAATGAATAGTGGAATAGTACAGCGCTGTATAAATGCAACCCATTATTATTATTATTATTATTTTTGCATTTAAGACAATATTTTCTTCACAAACTGATAAAATCTCACATAAACACCATGAGAGGGCAGTTAGTGTACGCACTGAAAGTACTAAAACCACCGAGCCGCTCATTTTACAATCCTCTGTTGTTGCTCTTTTGAACATTACTGTTGGTCTTTAATGAGACAGAAGCTCTTCTTATTAATGGATTAATGAAATATACTGATTATTGCAGTGCTTTTGCACTGGTTCAGGGTTATTACAGCAGAGCAAAGCAATGGGCGCTCAGCAGAGTGTTGGGATTCCTCCAGGTGACGACCTCCTGAAGCTGGTTGTACAAAGCTGCAGACAGCATGAAGTCATAGCTCTGAGACAGTCACTGCTGCTCCTCTGATGACAGTCAATCCTTGAAAGAGTCATAGCTGTTCACTGCTAAGCTACAGTGTGTAGTGTGAGTCTGTGAGACGTAGCATCAGCAAGTCATGGATTGAAAGGCCTTTACGATCAATAACATAAAGCTGTGTGGAATAAAAGCTGCGCTTACTAAAAGTCTCCTAGAGATCCTTTTCCTTTCTTCCCCTTGTGCCGTTCTCCTTGTCTTCACTCTTGGTAAATGTCTTCATTCACAGACAGCAGTGGCTCTTCTCTGCCTCACGGGGTTTCTTGCTCTTCTTCTTCGTCGCTGTGTGATTGCCGTCTTTTCTGAAACTCAAAGGCTCCACAGTAGCGCCACTCAGCGGGGGCTCTGGCACTTCAGCAGGCCGAGGATAACGGGAGGCTTTTGTTACTGACTGCTCCGACGAATCAACACGGGTGCAGAGTGGAATAGTGTGAATGTAAACTCCACTCTGTTCACTCAGTCTTTGCCACTTCATGACCTGTTTTCTTCCACTGACTGGCACACAAAGTCAAAGTGTTCCCAGTATACCCAGCATGTTGTTACCTGTGGTCGGGGGTGTCCAGTCACCAAACACTGCAGCTCTAGAGTCTCTCCCTCTTTGATAGTGTACACCCTCTCACTGTAGCGCTCCTCCTCCACATTACAGGCCTGACCAGAGTGCACGATTCGCACTGTAGGGGGCGCTGTGAACAACAACACAAATACAAAAGGTTAATATACAAGAGTCGTCTCTGAAAACACATCTGCATGTGTGTGTGTGTGTGAGATGTTTGGATCCATCCATCTGAGCTCATGTGACCTCCTGCCTCCTCCTGTCATTATCACTCTGTCCACATGATGGCACTGCAGCAACCAAATATGCTGCTGCACAAGCCAGCTACACACACTTGTTCATGGACTGCGTATGAGGTGTGTGGTTGGTGGAGCCAGACAAGCTGGTCCGAGTATTTCAGAAACTAAATCTACTGGATTCCCAAAAAGAGAAAACATCCACCGCTCTGGGCAGAAGTGTCGGAACGAGACAGAAGGAGAGCACAGCTGGAGGAAATCAGAACTGACAGACAGAGAAGCAAAGCAGGATTTACTCAGATGAGACACAGACCTTCAAAGTAAAACAGGAAGTATAACACTGAGACGCGGACTAGACACGGTGGAGACAGAGCAGCTAAGAAACACAGAGACATAAACCAGAGAACTCTATAAGAACCAAAAGCCTAGAGATGATAAGTAACACACAGAGGGAAATACCAGGCACATAACACACAAACTAGACTCAAGGGAGTAACTAAAGACCAACAATGAGAACATAACTCACAATACAAAGTGACAAAAAGCACAGGAAACTCAAGACACAAATATTGTTGCTGACCACGCCCATCCATTTATGACCAAAGTGTTCCCACGTAGCACGACAACGTGTCAGAATCATCTTAGGCTAGTGGAATAGTAGATCATGGATGTGCTGAACAACACGCATGATACTTTTCATGTGAGTGTGGACCAACATGTCTGTGCAGTGATGTCGCAGTCAAAGCACGACTTCCATACTGCAGCAGCAGGTGAGGGTAGAAATGATACCGAGGATAAACTATGGACACAAAGTTTCAATATTTATTTTAAACATTTAAATGCTACGGGAATATCATCACGATTTATTTCATAACTTGTGCCAACATGTGCATCAGTCTGAATGAGTCTTTATCAGTGGGCAGCTGGTGTATTATGGTTCCTATAGAGCAGGAAGGTTGCTCAGCACAAATAGTTAACTGGGGATTTTTATAACATGTAGACAACAATGGATGCAATTTCTGACAATTTATCACAATTAACTGCCAGAAACAGACTGCATGTAACTGCCTCTTAATTCAATAGCAGCTTTTGTCTCATGACAACGTTTATGGTAAACTTTAGTCCCACTTTGCAGCACAAAATATCTCTGAATAAAGATATTGAAAGTTCAACTTAAGGTTTAACTTAAGGTTTAAGGTTTAAACTTTGGTATTTGAATAATCGAGTTTTTTCCTCCTGTACAACTTTAACCATGAAGATTACAGATTTGCATTTGCACACAGGACCAGCAGTCCATGCACATTGTGCACTTGTGCAGAGCTCTCCAGGTCAAGTCTCATTTTTAAAAGGTAAAAACAAAGCAATTAAAGGAAAGTAGAGATCAAGCAAAGAGTGGAGCAATCTGCTAGTATTTACAATATAAAAAAGATGTATTTACATATATACAAAAACACTGGACAGGGTGGTGATACAAGTACTTACTGGTGGGAGTTCAAATAGTATATTATATGTAAATAGTGTAATAGTATTGCACACAGTGAAGGAGAGCTGTTGTGCTCAGTCCCAGCTCCATACGTATGATGGACTTCACAGTTCATGATTCACAGATATAAAAGTCCTTATCTTATACAGGGGCTGCCCCTCAATGCATCCCCTGTCTAACAAACGCCTTTGTAACTCCTCCCCACTGACTTCTTTCCTCTGATTGGCTGCCTCATTATCACAAGGTTCAAAGAAGAGGTGAGAGCCACCTGTGCTCACAGGCAGATGACCCTTTCAGGAAGAATTTCTGTAAATGGCATCATACAGATCCAAGAGCAGAAAAAATGGCTGAAACAGAGTTTTTACAACAAGGTGGATCCTGAGCTTTAGCTCGTTTACCCACGTAGCAGACAGGTCTCTCAAGCTGGCACTTCTGACTGACCGGTGTCATGGCAGAGTGTCTGTCAACCAGATGCAGGTCTGGCAATGATGGCACTGTTTGTGTTGCTATTTTCCTGTTTTAGTTAGAAGACCCAAATGCCATGTTGCAATGCTATACTGCTATGGTAGCCAACGTTTCAAATGCAGGTTTGAAAGGTTTGTGACTGTACACTTTATCCAAAATCTAGTGAGGATTCACTCATGTTTACCACTGGGTGGCTGTAGCTCAGGAGGTAGAGCGGGTCACCTCAGAGGGTTAGTGGTTCGATCCCTGGCCCCTCCAGTCTGCATGTCAGGAGTGTGAATATGTATGAATGTAGTTAAGAAGCACTCAGTTTAGAGAAAATGTGGCATGTTGTATAGAGCACTTTGAGTAATCTGGGAGACTAAAAAAATGCTGTTCACTGTGTGAACAGAGATTCGTCATGTGACCTTTGCACGATTGTGTTCCCGCACATGATGTTATTACATGGCTTGATTAGGTACACATCAGGCTGACATCTGGGGCCAGAGCTGGCCCATGTGTGGGCCACCTCTGGCAAACCTGATCTGGGCGACCAAACAGCTTTTTATGTGAAGACGAACTTAAACTCTCACTCATCCTTTATATAGATGACTTTGAGATATGCAACCCTCTGGGAACATCCCGCAAGAAGCATAAAGTCACAGCTGTGTATTGGGTGTTTGCAGACATACCTGCCACATTGAGATCTACACTGACTTCCATTTACTTAACCATTTTATGCAAGGCAAATGATGTCAACCAGTTTGGCTATTCAGAAGTTTTGGACCCACTGCTCAAAGCTTTGAAGTCCTTTGAAGATAATGGTATTTTTGTTTCAAGTCTGGGCAAAGTGGTCAAGGGCACTGCACTTGCTGTAGTCGCTGACAATCTTGGCGCTCACTCAATAGGCGGGTTTGTTGAAAGCTTTTCAGCTTCACATTTCTGTCGCTTTTGCATTGGCGAAAGGTCACAGATCCAGGAGCATGAAGTAGGAGAAGGACTGTTTCCTCTACGGACTAAGTCCAACTATGCCATCCATGTCAAAGCAGCACTGTCTGATCCTGCAGAAGCTCACCACTGTGTCCAATCTCAGACAGACTCAGTCACTTTCATGCTACATCAGGTTATCCCCCAGATGCTTTGCATGATTTGCTTGAAGGGATTGTACCTGTTGAAATTTCACTCTGTCTTGATGTGTTAATCAGGAAGAAATACATATCTCGTGAGCAGCTCAACCGTTCCATCCGTTGCTTTCCTTACAAATGGAGTGACAAAACAAACTGTCCACAACCCATTGCCCCAAATTTCACAGCGCGAAAAAGTGTAGGAGGTAATGCACACGAAAACTGGTGTTTGTTGAGAATGATACCACTCATGATTGGTGACAAAGTACCAGAAGATGAGCCTGCTTGGGAGGTTTTGATGACCCTGAAAGATGTTGCTGAGCTTGTCATGGCTCCTCTCCACACAGATCACACAATAGGATACATACAAAGTAAGATCTCAGAACACCGTTACAGATATTTAGAAGTGTTCCCAGAGGAGAAACTGAGACCAAGACATCACTTTCTCGAGCACTATCCTTTGCTTACAACTGTTTACGGGCCACTTGTACATTTCTGGACTATGCGATTTGAAGCCAAACATCGATTCTTTAAAAGGATTGTGAGGCAGACTGGGTGTAGAAACATCCTCATGACAATGGTGAGAAAACACCAATCGATGATTGCGTATCATACCCACGATTACAACCACCAAAGGCCAGCACTGTCAGTGTCCCAGAAGACTCCAGTGGCAGTCGATGTTCTAAAAGACAGCATTAAGGAGTCCCTTGCAAGGAAGTTCTCCAGGGAAGACTTTGTGAACATGACAAATAAAGCAACCCTTTTAGGCACAGACTATAATATTGGCATGATGCTGCCGTTTGGCTCAACAGGAGGCCTACCTGACTTGGCAGAAATCCATCAAATAGTCATTGTGCACAGAACTCCTGTGTTTGCTCTGAAGTTGCTTAGAGGCTGTGAACACCTGAGGAGTTTCAAAGTAGAGCCCACAGGAGAGACAGAAATCCTTAAACATTCTGACCTGAAAGAAACATGGCTGCATACAATACAGCAGATGGCCGTATGGTGTCCCTTAAACACTTCGTTTGCACATCAGAGTAAGTGTAATGGGTTGATTATTTCTGTTATATCAAATGTTTGTGCACTTATTGAAATTATTGAAAAAATATATTATTTTACCAACAACTATATGGGCGGGCGTCCTGTCTTATTTGTTTATTGTAATGTTTATTTAACAGGAACAACACATATAACATTGAAAAAGAAAATGGAAACATGTGATGCATACTTAACCCTCCTCTATTCTATTGCCCTTATCTCCCAATCAAAAATTATTTATTCCAAATTCTACTGAACTAAATCTCTGCTTTTATTTCTCTGGCAGAAGATAATGAAGAAAATATATGCATGTAAGCTTATCAACTATTAATAACCTGTCTCAATTTCTTTTCTTTCTCTGTCTCTACAGCTGAGGAAACACAAACCAAACAACAATGGCAGTCCAGTTAAGAGTCGTTTTAGAAGAACACAGCATTCATAAGTTGACACTTCCAACAGGAAGTCCTAATACAGTGGATGGGGATACACGGGGAATTTGGACTGCTATACCAAGACAAAGACTTTGACAATCAGTTTTTCAGTGTCATCTCGACTGCTGACTTGTATGACAAGGCCACTGTTAAAGTGATCCTTAAAGAGCCAGTAATCACCCTTGACTTACAACCAGCATGTGAATCAGGATCATCATCTGCATTGACCTCTTCGACTTCAGTGAGCACCCATCCTGCAAGTACTACTGAAACGGACATCTGCCCTGCCAATCATGATGCACCCTCACAGGCGTCCGACTGCGCATCGTCAAGTTCCAGTGACACCATCATTCTCCCTGATTCATGTCGCCCTGCTGCGTGGCCAGTGCCATTTCAAGTACCGGAGTTTTCCCGAGACATACAACTAATCCTCGCTGAGGCAAACAACTCATATCGCAACACTGGAAGACCTTTCATGGATGCCAGTGTTAAATCAGCAACAATGCAAGACCTTGCAAAAGTAATTTTTTCGTACACTGCTTACCCAACCAATCAGCAGATCCTCTCAGTGGCTGAAAGGATCTGCTGATTCAAAGTTTGTGTGTCTTAAGGAGCCAGGATCATTTGCCGGCTTATATGGCTGGCAGCAGCGCATAAAAAACAAGATGCACAATTACCGTGCCAAGCTAAGATCTCGAAAATTTTCTTACCCAGAAATTGAAATTAATGCCTTAAAAAGGAAGCATCCAGCTGATGCAGTGCCATCAAAGAATGTAAAAAAGCCAAAAAAAGCAGAGGTTAATTATCTCCCTCCGCATCCTACTGGAGAAACCCAAGAGACACTGGAGAAAGAGAGGCTGGAATTAATTTATGAAATAACAAAGAAAAACAACGCAAAGATAATTGCAGAAAAAATGAATAAAACGTTCTCTAGCCGAAGACTTGGAGTGGTCAGCCTCTGCCCCTCTGTGGGTGAGTTAAAAGAAAGGTGGCCAGCATTATTCACTGAGGCTCAGGTGAGTATGTGAGATAACTATTCCTATCCACCAAAAAACAAATGTCAAACAAATGTCATTTTTTTGTCCCCTTACTTCTTAGCTCATCGAAGAGTTCAGACGCATCACCACAGTTTCTTTGGTGGAGACATTCATGCTGAAACTTGATGAGTACACACCAGGTCTTTTGCAGTTTATGCCTGCCAAAGGAGGAGCTGCTGGTTCCAAGATGAGACCTCTGCTGGACACTTTGAATGACCTATGTTATTTGACTTTTTTCACAAATATGTAATTATGGAGGGCTGCAGTGGGTAGCAAGAAGGTCCTGGGTTCAACACAACATCGTGGCTGAGGAGGATCCATCAGATGTGTCCGTTGTGATTGAGGGAAACCAAGTGATGGAGGGATGTGGAAGCCGAACAAAGGCATGTGTACTGCTGATGGGACTGATATATGCCCTCAACCTTGAATATCCGAAGGAGCCGAAGAACACATCTGACACTTTTCAAAAACTGTTTTTTGGAGCTTGACGGGGCCAAACTACTGAACAAGGTCCACGGCCTCAAAAATAAGCTCATGCAATGCACACACCTTTCCCCTCTTGTTCCCAGAGGACATAGCTTGATGGAGCTGTAATTTTTCTTCTGACAGCAAGCACAGAAACTATTGCATGTTGGTGTTAGTGTTCTGTTCTATCTATCCATATGTTTGATAACATACATGCACAGAAACAACTTGTAGAGTTTCTGTGCTTTTGGCTTTTAAAATGGACTGAGTGGCCTTTGAAAGTGTTGTCTGCATTAGCTGTTGTGTTGCACGTTATTCTGTGTTTTTATGGAATAAAAACATTGAGATGAGGAACCATTTGAATGTCTTTTTCTTTTTGGGGGGGGTACATTTTACCTTATATGAATAGGTAATGTTTATCAACTGATAATAATTCAATTTTATTACTAATTATCAGGTATTACCAACTAGCAAACGAGATAATTTTACCTAATTTCAATGATTAAGTAGCTGTTGAATAGATACGTAAATATGGGGTAAATTTTACCCAATTTAATTATTTCATAGCTTTTTATTGAAGTTATTTTATACACAATATATTGAACTAAATCTACCCCAAAAAAGTCAATGCAAACTGTTACCTCAGATTTACTGGGTAGATTCTATAGATGACTTCTTGCAGTGTATGAATGTCAGTAAAAAACAACAGTGTAAAAAATGAACTGTGTATTTATGTGAATATATTTATGCAGTTTGTGTTTCAGTCTCCGGGCCGTTGTCATGTCTCTGTCACTAAATTACTGCATGTGAACTGCTCAGCCACTGACCTCTTATAAACTAATAAAAAGCAAGAAGAAGGTCTGAAGAAATGGAAGAGGCCTTTTCCTTTCTTACAGAGAAAGGAGGATACGTCAGTATCTTTGTTATTTCAGAGCTGCTCTGTGAGGATGTCTGTGCTGTCAGCAGGCTATTTTCTCTTTTACCAACATCCTCCACAGTTTAACACACTTCATCAACATGGTTAAACTTTTCTTTCAGCAACTTTCTTCTGCTTCAAAGCGTCGTGTAAAACACGGCCCCGGCTCTGATCGGCTGCCTGACACACATTCATCGTTTGACTTTCTATTCTGAAACTAAAAAAAGCTCCTGTGTTGTTACTGAGCACAAAGGAGCAGCTGGCTTTGTTTTACTGAAAGCTCAAAAATTGCGTCTGAACAGGCTGTCGGGGAGCTGTTAGCCTCGAACAGACGTCGCAGCCCGCAGGATGTTCTCTACCTGTCGTCATGGGAACCACACGGAGAAGAGGCAGCGTGGCATTTGAGTCCCTGAGATCCGCAATAAAGAGCACCGTCCTCTGACTGTTCAAAGCCTTTCTGCTGCATCCCTGCCATCTGACACACTGCAATAGTCCATTTAAGGACTAGAGGAAGAAGCTTCACACAATATCAGATCTGCAGGCCTGGTTATAGCCCTGCGTGTGTCTATATTATTCTACAGATGTATAACAATTAGCACAATTTAAATCACTGCAAAAATACTCACTTCAACGTGAGACCAAGAAAAGAAGCAAATTCTCACAGTTATGAACCTTTTTGCTTGAGAGAAATAGTGCACCATTAAAATGGGAATACATATTCACCACTGCAATAAAATCAAATCTTTGTGACTCATTCTAACTCAGGAACTTCAGGAAGGACTCTGCTTCTTTGTTATCATCCAGGTTTTCATTGGCATTTCAAATCCTCCATCTATTTCACAGTAATGCTTTCAAATCCTTCACTGCTCTTTTACAAACAAATGTTGGCTCTTTCACAGTAAAAGTTGCCTCATTGCTGTGGCATCCTTGCCTTCACAGAAAGAGCCTTTAAAACCTTTGTGCTTTTTCACAGTTTCAAATTTTGTTTTCACAAAATAAATTTTTATTTACATTAGAGACTATTTTGATAGTCGACTAGTCACCGATTATTTTTGCGATTAGTCGACTAATCAGATCATCATCCATTGGACGTAAAACGTACAGCTTATTGCACCAGCAGAATCTGCTCTTATATAACTATCATTAGCTTACAGCTTTAAGTGTTTAAGGTCTGTGCTAACTAAAAATAAAGACAAGATGATAGTTTATTAAACTCTAATGAAATTTGCAGATTGTTTCGGTGAAGTTTAATAAACTCCTTGCTATCTAAAATCTAACAGGACACCGGAGTAAATTCTGGAGCATCTCACACTTCTGATAATCAGCTGTCTGCTTGACGTTTATTCAGCTGTGTAAAAACTATAACTTTAATCTCAACCAAACCGATTTACTCAGGAACAAATAAAACACTGAAAAAAGCCAAACAATAACATTTCAAGTTATCTAAGTGACTTATATATCATGTTTAACCTGAGTAGCGAAAGACGGCGGTGGGTTTGAAAACGATTTGCCGGGAGTCCGGTGTTCTCACGGCTCTAGTGAGCCTTGAACCCCGGCTAGCTATCGAGCTAGTGGGTAACAGACGTCTCCGAAAACGTCGGAGCGCTTTTGAAAATATGTGGTGTCCTGATAAACTGAGCAGATATTTGAGGTTTACACAGCTACATTCTCGCCTGAAAATATGTTAAACGTTTATTTTGTGACCCAGAAAGAATAATAAGAGTAACATTAAAACTAACTAGCTGCCGCCATTGTTGGAAACTGGAATTGGCTGGGCTGGGCTATGCATTCTGGGATAAGTTGGGCCACGAAGGACACACCCGACCCATCCTTCAAATCTGGGGAAAAGTAGGCTGCATTTGTCGGAGTCTTCGAATTTGGACAGTGTTCATTGTGTCGCTGTAACGTAATTGGCCTACAAATGCGAGCACAGGAGGATGCGGTTCCTGGACACAGCTTCTTCTTCTTCTTCGAGGTTTAACGGCAGCTGGCATCCTTGTACATGCAGTGCTGCCATCTTCTGTTTCAGTCTGTTATTACACTCTTAAATCCTACTACTTTGTCCTGCGTCTTTCTGGATCTTACAAAGCTTCAAATGACGCGTCGACTATTAAATTTTGATAGTTGACTAATCGTGGCAACAGGTGAAGTGTCTTGGCCAAGGACACAAAGACCGAGACTGTCCAAGCCGGGGCTCGAACCGGCAACCTTCCAGTTACAAGGCAAACGCCCAACTCTTGAGCCACGAGCGCCCCCACATTAACCAGCCAATCGTGGCATGCAGGCTGACGACGTCCTGGCCGAGCAGGAACTAGAGACGCACCTGGTACCAGGTACTGTGACCTATTGGAAAACCCTGAAAACCATGCTGAGCTGATCCGAGTAGGTACTAATGGAAAAGGGGCTCAGAGAGGGCTGGTTTCATGTTGGAGGGGAGGAAGATGAGACAAAGCAGAGCGTTCTCACTCCCGAGGCGTAACATGTCGACGTTTTGTCACGTCCGGCGGCGTTCCTGAGGAACGCGAAAGGAGACCTTCGGCGTTCTTATGGTACGCGGCGGGTTATGGCTGGAATCCAGTGCAATGACGCTCCCGCGGTAATAGACGTTCCAGCCCTGTATTCCAGCCCTAAACCTAACCTTATCCCTAGCCCTGACCATAACCTTATTCCTGACCGTAACCAGGACTTTAATGATGTTAAATAGCGTGTTTCTAAGCGATTTGAAGAAAAAGAGCGAACATGTGTAGGTTCAGTCCAGACGGTTCTCATATTTCCTCTTTTTCCGAGGTCGTCATTTAGGAACGTGGTGGGTAGCCGAAAACGTAATATGGTGACGATTTGTCACCTAGCGTAAAATGTTACGCTTTGGGAGTGAGAACGGGTTGGACAAAGACACACAGCAACCTATGAAACTTTATTTCACGGGTCATAATCTTAAACATGTCAAGCTTCAGTTTGGATCTATATACTTCACTCTTCACCTTTTTAGCAGACAGGCCTTTGACTCGTCTTCTGTTTGCTACACCCATCCAATCCCTTTGTTTCCCTTAATGATTACTTTATTACAGGAACTGTTAGGAATGAAATGGAGCATCAGGTATGTCTGTATACAGATTCATTTGTACATTTCTTTTGGTCTTTGTTAATTAATAATATCTTTAAATGAGTGCTGTCAAAATTAACGCGTCAACGCAAGTTAAGCCGTTATCACGATTAACGCAATAAAAAATTTTAACGCTATTAACGCATGTGGAGTGCAGAATGACTCAAAATCCCTGAAATGTCTCTGTCAGCGCATTTCGGGCAGTTTGTCCAAGTAGTTACCTTCGTACATGCGCAAATGGGCATCTGATCTGGCAGTGACGGGCAGCTGAACCAATCACATTGTGCAAGAAGGAATTTTCTTTTCACCGAAGCACTTCCAGCTTAAAATATCACACTGACGTGTCGGGATGCTGCTAGCACTTTGGCTAACGCATCACCCAGCTTGCGACAAACCAGTCACGGAGCATCGGGGACGCAGTAAGTCGACCTCGGACATATTGACTGACACCAAGTGGATTGCAACAAACTGCAGACCTGTTAATATCGCTGAGAACCTTTACACAGCTTTGGTTCCTCGTTTCAAGGACTTGAAGCCTCCAGAGTGACCGAGAGAGGAGACATGTTTACAGAGTTTTGTTAACATGAATGTTCAAGATGTTCAATAAACATGTTACGTGTGTATATTTTACCTTTGTCTCGAGTCTGTTTCATGCAAAATGAAATGTGATTAATATAGAATAAAAGTGAATGATATTTAATCGTGAATCAAAATTTAAAAAGTTGCATTTCACAGGAGAGAAGCTGTGCTAAAACTATTCAAATTCTCTTTGAGTTTAAGCATTTAACATTCTTTGTGTTTATTCTCCATTTATTTCATTATATTGCATAAATGTCTGATACAAGCTTAAATATAAAGTTTAAAAAGTGTAATTGGCTATATTGGGTTCCAAACTAAATCACTAAATATATATAATCAATAACTTATTATTCCTTTTAAATAAAGCAGCATATGAGTTTCCACTCAGACCCTTCAGAATTCAAGTAACGAATGAATTTAGAGATTTGATGATGCCGTATCGCCTCCTCACCCGTGTACGAGAGGACTTTGTTGTGCTGGGTGAACACAATAAAAAGCCTACATTGTCCTGTACGTGTATACCAACCTGTCTTCAGGTGTGTTTCGTAGAATAAACACTAATCAAGGATTAGACTCCAGCTTTCACAGAGACTGAAAGAAGTGGGAGGCTCACCAAAGATTACATGTTATTATTACATGTTACATGTTATGAGCTCAGCTGGTTGGATGGCTGTATCGCTGAAGTTGTTCCCCATTAGAGTTTTCATATTCCCAGTAGTCCCTGTGTAGGTTTCAGAAGTGTGAGACAGCAGCCACGTGGAGTCCAGGTCAGACCTCGGGTGACGACGTGCTGCTCGGCTAATTAAAGTTGTGAAATTATAAATGAGCGTCAGAGAAAAAGGTCAGAAGGAAATGGATTTTTAATTGAGTGGTGCAGCCTGCAGACTGGACCACCGCCCCAGTGTGGAGCCAGTTGCAAGCCTTGCAGGTACAATTGTGGTGCACTGTTATCGAGGAGTGTGCTGCAGATATGCAGAGTTTCTGTGTCAGCAGCTGGGAGGCATCTTGTAAGTAGCACTTGATGTTTTTTATTTTTACACTTCACTTCTATTTTTGCCTGACCTGCTGCATCTGTGAGATACAGTACTCTGACTTGTGGGTGGATGTGCACAGTATGAAAACACTGAGAGTCATCAAAGAGGGCTTGAACATCTCTAACTGAGCTCCAGTGCAAAATGCACTCCCACTGCGTGAAACATGTGCCATTAAAACAAGCCTGAACCTTCAGCCTTCAATATCGTTGGCTCAGCAGGGACAGAAACTAAAGGTGAAAAATAACAGTTGCAGCCCAGAAAGACGTGAGAGGAAACAGGGAGAGGAGAAAGCTAAAGCACTGACGGGGCAAAGAAAGGAGGGAAGAAGACAACGATAAACAAAGAGGAAGAAATGATGAACGAGGAGAAGCAGCGAGAGGAAAGGGCAGCAGAGCGAGGTGAAGGTGAACGCAGCGATCAGTACAGTGAGGGGGCGAGGAGGTGTGGATAATCTGGTTGTCCTCTCTATTCTATTTTTAGATTTTCATTTTCTTCCCATTATCCAGCCTCTGCGAATGTTTTCCTGCTGATGTCATCAAACACAGACACAAAACACTGCAAACCCCGATGGACCCATTCTGTCCCAGCATGCACTGCAGTCAGGCTTCGTCTGAAAAGACAGCAGCATGATGCAGGACACCTACAGGACCACAACAGCATCACAGGTGCACACACACAGACACAACACAACAGGTGTAAGTACGTTTATTTCCATGAATAAAGTCTGACTGCAGCCGGCTCAGTGACAACAAAGTTTTATGTTCCTACTCATCTGTACACCACAGGTCTGAAGTATAGAGTTTACAGATAGAGCTGTCTGTCAGTGGGCTCAGCAGGTACAACTACAGCTCATCACAAATGTGTCTAGAAAACAAGACAAAGGTCATTAATGTTTAATAATAATAACGACTGTATTTATAAAGCTCTTTCAAACACCGTGCTGTTTGAAGATAAAAAAGATCAACAAAAACAACCCAGTTCAAACAACCATAAGAACCAGGAAAAACAGAATTGGCTTTGAAAAGCTCCACACAGCAGGCCTGCTGCAGGCCAGGCAGGCAAAGAAGAGGAAACAGCTCCCAACAGTTTTTCTTCTGGCTTTAGGAACCTTTACAAGGCCAGTGTCCTGAGATCGGAGAGCACGGGAAGGAACATAGAGGTGCAAAAGAGAGATATGAAACCATTTAAAGCCTTGTAGCTGAGCAACAGGACCTTCATGTCTAACCTCACAAGGAAACCAGTGAAGAGTTTCCATCCAGTGCAGCTGCATTCAGTACCATCTGTAAAGCTCTAGAACTTTCTTTGGTAAAGCAGAAAGAAGAGCGTTACAATAATCAGTGTGTGGAGACACACATGCATGGACAGGAACCTCTGCAGTGTCCGGGGATAAAACGTTGTTGTGGTTTTAGCTGCGCTCCTCAGCTGATAAAAGGCCGTCCTTGTCTCTTTCACATGAGACTGGAGGGAGCGCGTCCAGCTTCTTTACCCTCACCAATCTTCACCTACGGCTCCAAAAACAGGCATCAGGCACAATGTTCTGTCCTCAGTGATTACTGGCCAACGTCTTTAGTAAAACAGTAAGAGTCTGTTTTACAGAGTGATGTTCTAGAGGCCTGTGCTATAAAGCATACCTACGCTGACACTCTTGGACCAACCTACAGTCAGCAGAACAAAGAAGGTCCAACTGTAATATAAGTTAAACTGATAATGCAGCCTACTCAGTCAGAGCACTGGTCTCTGTGTCTGAATGTGGCTTAGAGTAGAGCTGTGACTGGTCGGTGAGCCTGGACAAAGCAGTCGGTTTAAAGCCAAAAACAACAAAACAGCAAAAATAATGAAAACTGTCGGAGCCCCGACGAGCTCAGCTGCTGTGTGGCCCTGCTCCCTGAAACACCATTTTTAATTTGGGTTGCCCCTAAGACCAAACAACACTCGTGCCTACATTTACTCCGCTGACACGCGTGAACGCGCACACTGTGGGTATTTCCAGTTTTAATTGGCAATAAGCAGCCTGTGTGCATTGCCCTGTTTTAGCTGCGTCTGTTCTGCACATCATATAAATACATCTCAGCAAAGCTTCCTGTGATCAAGTTACATATTTGGTTGTCATGACACTACACTTGGCACACACACACTCACACACTCATGGGGTGGCTGCAGCTCAGGTGGTAGAGCAGGTCATCTACTGATCGGAAGGTTGGTGGTTCGATTCCTGGCTTCCCCCAGTCTGCATGCCAAATATCCTTGGGCAAGATACTAACCCCAAATTGCTCTCCGATGCATCCGTTGGAGTGTGAATGTGTGTGAATGTTCCTTAGACAGCACTTCGAATGGGTGAATGCACAAGTTGTGTAAAGCGCTTTGAGTGCTCAGAAGAGTAGCGCTACATAAGAACCAGTCCATTTACCATGACTCGTTCAGCTTTGTTCGTTTGCATCAGTGCACGTCCTTGCATGGACTTTGTGAACCTGTACAGGTGTTTTCGCTCCACGGCCTCCGTGTGTCGATCTTTCCCTGCATTATACTGTTAATCTGAAAAACCTTGGTCTACACATTGAACTGACAGCCACCCTCTTACGATCTTTTAGCACAACTGCATGTGTAGGTCTGCTGTAACCACATAGGAAAAAGACAATGTGGAGCATGATTACTAGTACAAGCTGCAGGTACTGCCTGGAGGTCTGGATCTGTTTCTACTGCAGTGTTCCTTTGTAGAACTATAGAGTCACTATTTTATCTCCATAAAGAGCTACGAGACACGGATCAGTCTTTTGTGGTTGGGTGTTTTGCCCGCGGAGACTCGAACAGGTGGAAATGAGCATCAGGCCCTCTGGTCATTGCTGAGACCCAGCTGTTCCTCTGATGCTGATGGATGAAGAAACACATGCTGCTACTGTCGGCTTCTCTGGTTTCCTTCTCCTCGCTCTTCCTCTCCTTTCTTTGTCTTTCTTATTGTCCTACCTGTGAAATCTATTGGACACTGATGAGTTTCTATTTTTGTCAGTGTTGGTAACTTGACAGGTGGAAGGACATTACGGACACGAGTATCCACGCCCTCTCCTCCCTGTGCCGCCAGCAGCAGGCGCACCTCGCAAACGGAGTACTCCCAGTAAATGGGCGATAGGAAACCGATCGGTGCCTGTACCATTCCCAGTATGCGCTGGCATGACGTCCGGCAGCATGAGTACGAGCAATTTTTATTTATTTATTTATTATTTGTCGATGCCCGTGATGCCGCCCACACCACGATGCCGCCCCGGGCAACCGCCCAGTGTCGCCCGTATCAAAAACCGCTAATGGTTGTGTTCATTGAAGGAGAGGCGAGGTGGAGTAACGCAGCGTAGACACAAAAGTGGACAAAAGAGAAGCAAACTTGCAGCTCCACAAGTATAGTTATAACGTAACATAGACTATATCGATATAAACAATATTGTCACATCTCGTATAAAAATATATCGATATATTTAAAAACTCGATACATCGCCCAGTCCCAGCCTCACATTACTGTGGACGGTCGAGTACCAATACAAAGCTTACAGCCAGTGCACATGTCACAGTGATCTCTATGTTCAGACACGTGTTAGCTGCGTATGAGAGCATCTACATTATGCATGTTATTGCCATTACTGCAGGACTGTGGGTCAGCTGTGGGTCAGCTGTGGGACTGTTAAACCACGCAGGCCCCCTGCAGGGAGAATCAGGGATCTGTGTCCTCCCCTTTAACACTCTAATCTTTCTATCCATACAGGGGAAAGTTGAAGGCTGCGCACACACACACACACACACACACACACACACACACACACACACACACACACACACACACAGTAGGAGAACAGTACATTGACTTCCATTCATTGCCTGCAGACTTACTGTGGAGCTTCCTAACAAGCCTACATTTCTGAGCGGATAAAATCAGCCCTCGTCAGACTGCACAGCACTCCACGCTCTTCTTCTTCTTCATGCAGAATTTTTGAGGTCAGTTCAGATTTTTGTGCATTAAAGACGCCACTATTGTCAACATCATGTTTGCGCATGTAGAGTAACGCGGGACATTACCAAGTCTGCTTGGTCAAGGTCAAGGCCAAAGTCAAAACACTGTATTATTCTCATTTAGCTCTTCATCGCACAGCTTTGAACATTTGGCACCACAGAGAAAAACCAGCCCCTGGTATCGTTTGCTGACGTCATCCGATTCCAGGATTGGACTGCTGTAAACCGCTTCAAGTCCCCACAACACGAGTAAAGCAAGCTCGCACACAGTCAGCCTCAGGCCTGTACAGTAGAGCAGCAAGTCTTTGAGGGCAGCAGGAGCTCGCCCTGATTTACCCGCTGTGTGTGTGTGTGTGTGTGTGTGTGTGTGTGTGTGTGTGTGTGTGTGTGTGTGTGTGTGTGACACACAGTGAGTCATCCTCCAGCAGAGCAGAGCTGCTCTCTGCAGCCTCGTGTTGTGTGTAGCTCTGTGTGAGTGTGTGCATGCATGTGTCAGTTCATACAGCAGATGTTGTGCATGTTAATTATGTGTGTAGATGACAGCTTGTGCACAGTTTAGCTGTGACCTCTGACCTGGTTTATATGGATATGTAAGGACCCGATCAGTCTTCACACTGTTCGTGTTATTATATGACAAATACTTAGTTCATGGATGCTAACCACCAACATCGTTACGACAGTGCACACAGGCTGTGCTGCTGTTGCTACAGCGCTCCTCTACAGTCGTGGAGCTAACCACAGACATTCAGCTGTCCTGTTCTTCCTACAGACAGTGAAATAACCACACAGTCTGCTGCCCTGGTTCAGCAAGCTAACCGCAGACTCTGAACCACATGCACTCGCAGCTGAACGATCTGGGACCTGGTCTGACTCCTTGGGTCTACACGCAGCGTGACGTGAGGCTCCGCAGCTATTTCATCCAGTTTTCATTTATTTATATCAGGAGAAATGGAGGAAATAGACATGCAGCTAGATAAAACACTTCCTGTCCCACATCTAAATGTGTCTCTGGGCACAGGTTCACTCTGAAAGTCGACTTTTTTCCCTCTCTCATCTCAGGCTTCACCCCCATCTGTTATGCAAGTGGAGGATTTCTCAAAGAAAGGTGCGTGGGACGGTTAAAAATAACACCAGACTTCCAATTGGCTGGCAGCACGAGGCTGTTTCTGCATATACAAGCAGACGGGAGAGTGGAAGCGAAACATAATTCACTGTTGTGCGACCACATGTTATTGGCTGCCTGAGCCATCACAGTTTAATATGTAGAAAGTCACCATGTGCCCTAACGACCACCAGGGCGCTGCGACTGCTCAGGTGCGAGTCGGGTCCACGAGTCACTGGAAAGACAACGCGGTTCTTTGGGAAACGCCAAACGTCCAGAAAAAGCTATTATTAATGACTGGCTCTCTTCCACAGCGTGTCTTTGTCCCGTCTTCCTCCGTCACCCCCAACAGGAGGCAGATGGCCCCGCCCCTCCCTGAGCCAGGTTTCTTCCTGTTAAAGGGAGTTTTTCCTTCACACTGTCGCCAAAGTGCTGCTCATTAGGGCTCATTTGGTGCTGTATAAATAAAACTGAATTGAATTAAAAAGCAGTTTTTTGGAGGTTCTTGAAAATATTTCATGGCCACCTCCAGAGCTTCCTGGGAGCTGAGAGAGGTCAGCGTTATCGGGGAGTCCTTGAGTAAAAAGTTCTTTGAGAGTTTAAAAGCTCGTTGGGCCGCCGCTCTTAACGTCCTACAGCAGAAAGTGTTCTCATGAGGGTTCTAGCAGTCCTTCAGACATTTCCAGCTTTTGTTAAACATGCAGCCTCAGGCTGATAGGTATTCAGTACTGGAAATACTGAATACCTATCAGAACATTTAGATGTTTCTGGCAAACGTTAACGACTTTGTGACATTTCCTGGAAAGAAATTACGATCTTGCGTTTGAGAGGCTTGCTGGGGAGATTTCAAAGGAAAAGAAAAAGAGTGAGAGGAGAATAGAGAAGGTTCCAGAGCCCCAGAGGAAGCTTACCAAGAGGGCACACCCAAAGGACAAAGCCAAGAGCACCGAGGAGTCTCTGACAATGTTTGAGACACTGTGAGGATGACCTGGTGGAAAGGAGGTCCTTAACAAGGCTCTTTCTCACATGTTTTAGAGGTCCTAGTAGAGAGGGGGGTTTCTTATCTGAAGAGGCTGTAGCTGTCCTGTAGGATGAGACTGTACCTTCTTCCAAACAAACTGAGTAAAGTTGCAGCTACTGGGCTGAATGTGAAGATAAGAGCTCTTCCCTGGTCTCCTTTGAGCGGGGCCTTCGCTTCCTGTGATGTAAACTAACATCCCATCTGACATCACACTCCGAGCTCCACCAATAATCTGGCATGAGGAAGAACAGGCTGTTTTCTCTGGTTTCCTTTTGGAAACATCCCACTCAGCGTGGGGATGCTCTGCCTGCTGGCCCTGATATCCACCCCACACGCATCTCACATCATCAGCGTGCTGCGCTGTAATAATCAGTCCGCCTGCTGCTCCTGTGCCGCAGCACCACCAGGCACAGCCACACATCCATCCAACTCACATCGCCGCTCAGGGAGAGGGAAGGAGGGGGAGGAGTGACGAGCATTCATCTTCTCTGACAGAGAGAGAGACGGGCGAGATACCGACAGCACAAATGGAGGAGGAGCAGGCAGGGAGAAAATGTTCATTTTCACATGTTATCATGTCAGGGAGCAAAGCAGGGGACACACAGACAGACGAGTGGACACACAGACAGACCAGAGGACACACAGACAGACCAGAGGACACACAGACAGACGAGTGGACACACAGACAGACCAGAGGACACACAGACAGACCAGTGGACACACAGACAGACGAGTGGACACACAGACAGACCAGAGGACACACAGACAGACGAGTGGACACACAGACAGACCAGAGGACACACAGACAGACCAGAGGACACACAGACAGACGAGTGGACACACAGACAGACCAGAGGACACACAGACAGACGAGTGGACACACAGACAGACCAGAGGACACACAGACAGACCAGGGGACACACAGACAGACGAGTGGACACACAGACAGACCAGAGGACACACAGACAGACGAGTGGACACACAGACAGACAAGTGGACACACAGACAGACGAGTGGACACACAGACAGACCAGGGGACACACAGACAGACGAGTGGACACACAGACAGACCAGTGGACATACAGACAGACCAGTGGACATACAGACCAGTGGACACACAGACAGACCAGGGGACACACAGACAGACCAGAGGACACACAGACAGACGAGTGGACACACAGACAGACCAGAGGACACACAGACAGACCAGAGGACACACAGACAGACGAGTGGACACACAGACAGACCAGAGGACACACAGACAGACGAGTGGACACACAGACAGACCAGAGGACACACAGACAGACCAGGGGACACACAGACAGACGAGTGGACACACAGACAGACCAGAGGACACACAGACAGACGAGTGGACACACAGACAGACAAGTGGACACACAGACAGACGAGTGGACACACAGACAGACCAGGGGACACACAGACAGACGAGTGGACACACAGACAGACCAGTGGACATACAGACCAGTGGACACACAGACAGACCAGAGGACACACAGACAGACGAGTGGACACACAGACAGACCAGTGGACACACAGACAGACCAGTGGACATACAGACCAGTGGACACACAGACAGACCAGGGGACACACAGACAGACCAGAGGACACACAGACAGACGAGTGGACACACAGACAGACCAGAGGACACACAGACAGACCAGAGGACACACAGACAGACGAGTGGACACACAGACAGACCAGAGGACACACAGACAGACGAGTGGACACACAGACAGACCAGAGGACACACAGACAGACCAGAGGACACACAGACAGACGAGTGGACACACAGACAGACCAGAGGACACACAGACAGACGAGTGGACACACAGACAGACAAGTGGACACACAGACAGACGAGTGGACACACAGACAGACCAGGGGACACACAGACAGACGAGTGGACACACAGACAGACCAGTGGACATACAGACCAGTGGACACACAGACAGACCAGAGGACACACAGACAGACGAGTGGACACACAGACAGACCAGTGGACACACAGACAGACCAGTGGACATACAGACCAGTGGACACACAGACAGACCAGGGGACACACAGACAGACCAGAGGACACACAGACAGACGAGTGGACACACAGACAGACCAGAGGACACACAGACAGACCAGAGGACACACAGACAGACCAGTGGACACACAGACAGACCAGTGGACATACAGACCAGTGGACACACAGACAGACCAGAGGACACACAGACAGACCAGAGGACACACAGACAGACGAGTGGACACACAGACAGACCAGAGGACACACAGACAGACGAGTGGACACACAGACAGACCAGGGGACACACAGACAGACCAGTGGACATACAGACCAGTGGACACACAGACAGACCAGAGGACACACAGACAGACGAGTGGACACACAGACAGACCAGTGGACACACAGACAGACCAGTGGACATACAGACCAGTGGACACACAGACAGACCAGGGGACACACAGACAGACCAGGGGACACACAGACAGACGAGTGGACACACAGACAGACCAGTGGACACACAGACAGACCAGAGGACACACAGACAGACGAGTGGACACACAGACAGACCAGTGGACACACAGACAGACGAGTGGACACACAGACAGACCAGGGGACACACAGACAGACCAGAGGACACACAGACAGACCAGGGGACACACAGACAGACGAGTGGACACACAGACAGACCAGGGGACACACAGACAGACCAGGGGACACACAGACAGACGAGTGGACACACAGACAGACCAGGGGACACACAGACAGACGAGTGGACACACAGACAGACCAGGGGACACACAGACAGACGAGTGGACACACAGACAGACCAGTGGACACAGAGACAGACCAGGGGACACACAGACAGACGAGTGGACACACAGACAGACCAGGGGACACACAGACAGACCAGAGGACACACAGACAGACCAGGGGACACACAGACAGACGAGTGGACACACAGACAGACCAGGGGACACACAGACAGACCAGGGGACACACAGACAGACGAGTGGACACACAGACAGACCAGGGGACACACAGACAGACGAGTGGACACACAGACAGACCAGGGGACACACAGACAGACGAGTGGACACACAGACAGACCAGTGGACACACAGACAGACCAGTGGACACACAGACAGACCAGTGGACACATATATAGACGTGTCCATTCATTCCAACGCAGATCCAATCATGTGAGTTGAACCTGAACGCCAGGAAGTTTGTTTGTTATTCACTCCAGGCTCCTCCCACCGCCCACACAGGGTTAAACTCGTGGGCAAATCCAGACTGACCGCAGGTATGAGTGTGAGTGCTGAGATGGATCAGACAGCTGTGACAGGCTCCACCCCCATGACCCTGACGACCTGGTCAGAAAACTGATGGATTGATGTTTTTATTTGTGATCAGTCAATAGATCATTTTAGTCATTACTCACTAAATGGATGTTTCAGCTTTGAATGCTTCGTGTACGATGGATGGCCTGCTCATACATACATGCTAATACTACGAGGTAATGATCGACAACATGCGCTTCTGTATTCGTACTTGGTGTCGTTGTTGCTCCTGCTCGACGTGTGTGTTGGGGACATGTTTTTGGTGAAAACTGTAACACAGTACAGACGGGATCAAAAGTGCGAACACCGCCTCGGTCTGAAACCGAACATAACTGAACATATTCTGACCTGAGTGTCTGAGCGTCCACCATTGTAACAGCAGGACAGAAATATAAGGACACAGTTGGTCCCCTTTAATCCAACCATGGTGGGCCTGCTGGAGTCTCTACACCTGTCTGCATTCTCTGAACAGTTTCTGTAGTTGCTTCGTCTTCAGAACATGAGGGACTGCAGCACTCTGTGCTTCACGGAGACATGGCTGACCCCCACCGTGCCGTAACTCCGTCGGGTTCATTCTTAATAAAGTTTTATCTAATCTAACGACATAAATCTCAGCCAAACCGATTTACTCAGGAACAAATCAAACACTGAAAAAAGCCCAACAATAACATTTTTAAGTTATCCGAGTGACTTATATATCATGTTTGACCTGAGTAGCGACAGACAGCGGGGGTCTGAAAACGATGAAGTGCCGGGAGTTCGGTGTTCTCGGCGGCTCCAGTGATCCTCGAGCTCCCGGCTAGCTATCGAGCTGGTGGGTAACAGACGTCTCCGAAAACATCGGAGCACTTTTGCAAATATGCGATATCTTGATAAACCGAGCAGATATTTGATGTTTACACAGCTACTTTCTCGCCTGAAAATATGCTAAAAGTTTATTTTGTGACCCAGAAAGAATCATGAGAGTAATATTAAAACTTAGTAGCGGCCGCCATTGTTGGAAACTGGAGTTTGGCTGGGCCGCGCTATGAATTCTGGGATATGGTGGGCCGCGAAGGACACACCCGATCCATCCTTCAAATTCGGGGAGATGAAGGACGCATTTGAAGGAGTCGAGGAACTGGGACAGCCTTCATCGCTGTGACGTAATCGGCCTTCAAATGCGACCTTTGAAGGATGCAGCCGACGTTTTGGGACGCAGCTACTGTGTCTGGGCGCTCAGAGAGCGCTGCACAGTTTGCCTGGGATTCTAATTTAATGCAGTTTAATACAACTCTTCTCATTTTTGTATTTGTTTGAAGGCAGAGCTTTAAACTGAAAGATGCAGAAATCGGGGGTTTTCAGTTGGAGGGTGAAAATTTAGCAACAGCAAGAAGAGCTTTGAGAGCTTTCTAATGTTTGACAGCTGCGGCACAGCTCAGTAGGAAGATGGAAGACTTTACACACAACTGTGGATTCACCATCAGCTGCTGCAACCTGACCCTGATGTTCAGTTACAACATTTGGTGTTGGTTAGCGATGACAACGTGTTGAACTTGTTCGCTCAGATTTCGCCTTGATCACGTCCTGGTGGATGGAGCCTGAACGAGCCTGCACTCACATGCTGACAGCTTACATAAGCACATTGTACGCGATGTATTATTCTCCAAATCTGGCCTTAATCCTCACACTGGGAGAGATGAGTCTCCCCAAGGTGGGATTTCAGCTGCTGAAGATGAGGCGCTGCGATGCTGCGGCACATTTGCTCTTTCTTTGATCGACGCGCTCCTGAAAGCCCAACAGTTGATCCTCGCGACACACATCACATCTGCTCACCTTCCTCACTCAGCCAGCCCTCATCACTGCAGCTTTTTACAAGGATGCGTGCCATTGCACCCGTTTAGACTGTAGGGGACGATGGCTACTTGCAATATTATCTGCCCTGCTCACGCCAGTCCTGCAGTGAGGAATTAAAACGACCTCCTGTTAGGGTACCCGGGTCCTCGACCCAGAGTTATTGAACTTTGGTTTTGATATTATTTATAATTTCTAGAGTTCTCTGTCTTATGGTTTATGTCTCTGTGTTGCATAGTTGCTCGGTCTCCCCTGTCTGCTGTGTCCCCTTGTCAACCCCGCATCTCTGTGTTGTTTCCTGTTTTACTTTGAAAGTCTGTGTCTGCTCCTTGTCACACCTAGCACTTTCCTGAAATGTAAATTCCTTTTGTGTGCTTTGCAGCACCTGGTTTTCCATCTGAGGAGGAAGAGTTTTGACTCCTCTCCCTTTGAAGCCACCAACTCTGATTGGCTGCCCTGTGCAGACATAAAGATGGAACAGCTGAGGTATATCTACCCGCTACCATCACCAGAACCACGAGCAGAGGAAGTATCCTGAAACAAGCGTTTGAAGTAGTCTGACTCTCACAGGAAATATCCGTGCAGACGACCCTGTCACCGGTGACGGGCTCAGGCTTGCATCTCGCACTTTGGGTATAACAAAAGTCAATCTTCAGATAAGGTAGTTGAACTGAAAGAGAACTTCCTGTAGTTTCTGAAATGGTGTTTGTTTAGCGTGTGGTTAAATACAAACTAGCCCAACTCTCACCCGTGAGCTTCATCAGTGGCCTGTTCGGGGGTTTAAACAGCACGGAGATGTGACTGCACGGCACACAGGGAGGTCGGTGTAAACGCCCCCTTCTGCCCGAGGCTCATTACGACGGATTAAATCTTCCACGAGACGTTTTCAGCACGACTACCTGTGCTCGTGTCGCGAGGCGCGCAGCTCTCCGAGCAGCTCGCGTGACTAAGTGTGCTCTGTAACGCTGATTCACGCACACACGGGATCTATATCTGTGTCAGGTGATGACTGAGAGGACATACACTTCCTCTGCCTCCGTATGAATCACAGCCGAACACGCAGTCACACTCGCACACAAGATCAATGTGACACGCTTACACATGCATCACACGGCCTGTCAGAGGCTGTCTTACCTCCAGCTGAGGAGCACAAACCTCACAGGGATGCTCGGTGAATCTCTCAGAGATCACCCGCAGTGAAGGGGAATTTCGGCCTGCCTACATTTACCTGTAAGAATGAGCATGTGTGAGATTTGGATGCTCAACAGCAACAAATGAGAACTTGAATGCAATAAGTCGATGGCTGGGATGGGAGCGCTAGAACTGCGACGACAGCTGACTCGTGTGCTGCAGCTCTGTCAGGAGGAAGGCAGCTCGGCCCTCTTCAGCAGCAGCAGGTTATTGTCCGTAAAGACAGACACGATAAAAAACACATGTGTAAAACATCTGTAGCTGTGACTTGGAGTTAACGTATCAGAGATCATTTCTGACATTTTTCCATTTCTCTGCCCTAAATACAAGATAAGAGACATGAGAGTAGAGTGTGTAACTGTCCGTCACAGACAGGATTCAGTGGTGGGAACATCTGAAGTGCTGAGGCTTAGAAATGCTGCAGCTACTCACTGCGTGGCCTCTCTAACCCATCAACCCATCAACCCAAGGAAAGCGACACCTGAGGAGTTCTTCTTCTCTCAGTTTACTGCCTCCTCTTCCTCTGGAGATGTTACTCCTCCTCCACTGCTCAGCACAGCCAAGCCCACCCAGAGCAGACACGTTGGGTAACTTCTTCACCCAAATGTTTAGTGGAAAAGCAAAGTCATCACGCTGGCTGGTGGACACGCAGAGATGCTCACCGAGCCGTGATGCATCACTGTCTCTGCACCGCTGCTCACGAACAGCAAGCCGCCAGCAGCAACACAAACACACCGACAACTGAAACCTTTATGAACTTAAAGGGTCTTAAATGTCCCACAGCAGCACACCCAGGTTCATCACATGGTCAGCCATTCAATTCCTAAATCTGCGACTGAATTTTATGGAAAATGAGAAGCAAGCTGTGAAATTCGACATGGCCGATATGGTCCGTGGATTTTCAGTACGAGTTGTAGCACGACGTGTATTTCTCCCAAGGTGCACGTCTGTTGCTACCTGGACCTTTTGTTGGCCACATTTGCACCTCTAACCCTCCCATGATGGAGCAGGACCAGCAGACTTCCACCAGAGGGGCTTTACTTTCATTTACACAGCACATACAGGTGAAGACCTGACAATAAAATAAAGAAAACAGAAAAAACCCAACAATCAGATGATCCCTATGAGCAGCACTTTGGTGACAACGGGGAAGAAAAACTCGTTTTAACAGGAAGAAACCTCCAGCAGAGCTCAGGGAGGGGCGGCTGGTTGGAGGAAGACAATATGAAAACACACTGTGGAAGAGAGCCAGAGGTTAATATAACTGATGATTAAATGCAGGGTGGTGTAACAAAAACAAACACCCAGTGCATCATGGGAGTCCCCCAGCAGCTACGTCTATTGCAGCATCACTAAGGGAGGATTCAGGGTCACCTGGTGCAGCCCTAACTATATGCTTTAGCTAAACGTTTGAAGCCTAATCTTGAAAGCAGAGATAGTGTCTGTCTCCTGAATGCAAACTGGAAGCTGCTACGACCTTAGAACTGCGTCAGCACTGTACCACTGTTACTGCTTTAAGGAAAGTAATCCTGCAGAGATCTGAGTGTGGAAATGTTGACACTTATTACGCTGTGTACCGTGCAGCATGAATGTGCAGCATGCTGCCACGCTAAAAGACACGTGTAGTGAAGAAGAAGCTCAGACCAGGTCTTCATCTTCTCATATTTCTGAGCAGCAGACTTGAGGTGGTAACCCGAGTCATGCTGCTCTTTCTCCTCCTCTTCCTCCTCCTTCTCCACTGCGCAGCCTCTTGACAGGAGACGGGAGGCGGGCCAACAGTGCTTCCAGTAATCTGCGGTGCTTTGTTCTCATTATGGCACATTAACACTTATTAACACAGTAAACCAACAGCTAATGGCTTGATAAACACAGGAACTCATCGGGAGGGAGAATGAGAGAGGGGGAGAGAGGGCAGGGGTGTTTTGTATGTGTGAGAAAATGCTGCACAGCTGGGAGACAAAGGTAATGATCAAACAATCATAATTAACCCCGACTGCCCAGAGAACGTAGAGTAAGAGGTCAAATATGCACAGTTAATTATTTCCTCAAAGAGGAGAATATGCAGATTTCTATGTGGAGCAGCTCCTCTCCACACATGCTGCAGTCTGTTCAGAGAGCACGCTCTCAATCACGCTGGAAACAAGCCCAGACCAAGCTTAACGAAGCCTAACCTAAACCTACAACCTGAGCCTAATCTTTACTGTAGCCCGAGCTTTAAGATAAGCCTGATCTCTCACCTCAGCCACTGATTTCATCTCGTGGTTTAGGCCAAGATCAAGACTGGATGAATCTCGCCCACAGGTGTGGCTGTTTCCAAGTTTCACTACACATCTGGAAGTGCACGGACTTAAATCAAAAGACCTGAAATGCCAGGTCAGGGAGCTCCGTATGAATGTGAGCCAACCTCGCTCTGAGTAAACGACCAGGTCATCTACCAATCAGAAGGCTGCTGGTTCAACCAGACTGCTCTAGTCTGCTTGGGCACGATACTAAGTCCAGGTTACTCTCCAATGCATCGCAGTGTGAGTGCTACATAGACAGCAGTTAAGCACAGAAACAAGTGCTGGTATGGGTGTGAAGAGGTGAATATAGGAACCAGTCCATTTATGACAGTGCTGCACGGGCGAGCAGCTGGCCGTGTGATGAATACGAACTGTCCGAGCTCTGCACCAAAACTCTTTCCTGCATTCACCTTTGTTGGTGGTGCTGGCCACTTTAATGCACAGGAATGTATCGGCGTGTTTTTCCTGGACACTGAGAGAGTAGCTACATGATTTACATTTCAAATTGATCCCCACTGATCTTTTACCATCATCTCATCTGCAGTTTTACTTCCTGCCAGCTGTGCATGAGACGATCATATAGAGACCAAGAGTAAAGTATTTACAGCAGCCTGAAGCCTAAACTGTTGGCTCACACTTGGCACACTGAAACATGATGGAGACTAAGGAAAGACATAAGAACAGATCAGCAGATCTTCAGAGGTGTGCTTCAGTCTCTCCTGTGGTTCTCTTCATCATAATGTCACAGACACTCAAATGAGCCAAAACGCCTCCTGACTTCTGTGGAGTTTTGTCACCAGAGAGGAGTCTGGGTCTGCTCGCTGCCTCCCTCCCCTTGGCCCCGGAGGACCTGGATTATCCCAAACTTCAGGATTATAGCTGAACACTAGCCGACTCGCTGCTCTTCATCCTCGACAACAAACTGCAGGAATCCAGGCAGCAGGAAGATAAAAGAAAATGTGGAGATAATAAAGTGCTTGTAGGTGTTCTTTAGCTTAATTATATCTTTGATAGTGAAGCCTGAAGGAGCAGCGAGCAAAGCCTGACACCTTTGATGTGTTTCTGCTGCATGAAGCACAGACGCACACATTGATGGAGCGCACAAAAACACATCAAAATGAAAACGTGTTTCAGAGCTATGTTTATCTGTGGTGCAGCAGATAACAAGCTTTCACACATTTGCACATCTGGAGCCATCAGTTTGAAAAATTCCATTAACCAGTTGAATTTTCAAACTTTCCAGTTTAGCTGCATGTTAGGAAGCAGCTGTTTCATTACAGTGTGTCAGAGTCAAATGTTGCTCTTTATTTTATCTGATTTACAAACTCATCTGAGCTTCTTACTTTCACATAGAACAACAAATTTACAACAACACGTTCCACGTCGTTGCACGGTTTCACTCATACAGCTATGCAGACTCTTTGTAGCACTGTGAGGCACAGAAGTAGCTTCTGCATTTAACATCCAGCGCATGAAGACTTCCTTTCCCCTGCAGCTCTCTCGTGGTGCACATCCTCTCATCAACTTCTTCTATCAGGCTAACACGGACAGACCAATGACCCTTTACTGTCACACAAACGCACACTTTAGAATCAGCAGTTAACCTGACAAGCATGTCTTTGGAAAGGTTCTTCTTACTGAAAGGGCAGCTGCTCATTTCATTGGCTAACTACACTCTCAGGTTCATAGGGTTAGTTGTCTCTGTGTCCTGCTCTCTGCTAGTTCAGCTCATGGTAAATGGGCTGTAACTTATGTAGCACTCACACACTGAGTGCACATCTACAGAGCCTCTTTCAAAAAACTCATGTATGCATGGAAACAAGCAGGGCTGTATGAAGGAATTCAACTCTGTTCATCTATACAGCATCCAATCACAACAGCAGTCGACTCAAGGTGCTTATATTGTAAGGTATGAGCAGCACTTTGGCGACAGTGGGAAGGAAAAACTCCCTTTTAACAGGAAGAAACCTCCAGCAGAACCAGGCTCAGGGAGGGGCGGGGCCATCTGCTGTGGACCAGCTGAAGGCTTTTCAGGGAGTTTTTAGGACTTCCTGATAATAATGAATTACAGTCGTCCAGCCTGGAAGTAATAAATGCATGAACTAGTTTTTCAGCGTCACTCTGAGACAGGATATTTCTAACTTTAGAGATGTTGCACAAATGGAAGAAAGCAGTCTTACATATTTGTTTAATATGTGCGTTGAAGGACATGTCCTGGTCAAAAATGACTCCAAGGTTCCTCACAGCGTTACTGGAGGCCAAGGTAATGCCATCCAGAGTAAGAATCTGGTTAGATACCATATTTCTAAGCTTTTCAGGGCCGAGTACAATAACCTCAGTTTTATCTGAATTAAGAAGCAGAAAGTTAGCGGCCATCCAGGTCTTTATGTCTGTAAGACATTCCTGCAGTTTAACTCATTGGTGTGTGTTATCTTGCTTCATACTACGGCTGCCACAAACGATTATTTTGATAGTCGATTATTTCTGCGATTAGTCGACTAATCAGATCATCATCCATTGGACGTAAAACGTACAGCTTATTGCACCAGCAGCATCTGCTCTTATATAACTATCATTAGCTGACAGCTTTAAGTGTTTAAGGTCTGTGCTAACTAAAAGTAAAGACAAGATGATAGTTTATTAAATTTTAATGACATTTGCAGATTGTTTCGGTGAAGTTTAATAAACTCCTTGCTATCTAAAATATAACAGCATCTCACACTTCTGATAATCAGTTTTCTTTTTGACGTTTATTCAGCTGTGTAAAAACTATAACTTTAATCTCAGCCAAACCGATTTACTCAGGAAAAAATAAAATACTGAAAAAGCCAAACAACCTGAGTGTAACCTGAGTAGCGAAAGACGGCGGTGGGTTTGAAAACGATTTGCCGGGAGTCCGGTGTTCTCACGGGCTCTAGTGAGCCTAGCCCCCGGCTCGCTATCGAGCTAGTGTGTAACCCATATCAACTACTCCCTGTCACATGACCCACGTCAGCTGATTTGAGGTCCCTCTTCTGATTGGCTCCTTCCATGTCGCGGCAACTCTGAAAACCGGCTGTGGAGGGATACTTCCGGGTTCGACTCCTGCTGTGGCTGTGAGCTTATGGCATTTAGAGCGGTATTGGAAAACAAAGCGTTTTCTCCCCTCAATTCATCTTTAAACTTTAAACTCAGCGGTAAGTGTCCTTAATATCTTTCAACCTTTGGTTGTCAGTAACCAGCCGATCGTTTTCGCGATTAAAAAATGACTTTGTGCGGCAGCGTTCCCACCGCAAGCAGAACTCCGGTTCAAAAACCGCTGTTTTTGAACACTTTTATTTACTTAAGCATGTTAATGGGCTTACTTTGAAACAAAGTGCGATTGAAAGATTATTGTTATGTGTTGCCTTGAATTCGGCTATGCTGTCTGTTAGACAGTTGTTTTTCTTTATTGTTGTTTTTGTATTGTTTGTAGCGAACGCTACTGGAATGTATAGATTAAGCTACGTAGCCAAGATGATTAATGATTTAACTGTTTTACATTGATTGATGATGATTTATGATTTGCATTGTTACCTAGACTTGCAGAAGAGCATATTTTTTTTACCGGTAAACTGAATTGAACTTGATGTGCTAATGGACATTTTTCTGACCTACAGGTCAGGTTTTTTTTCCCTCTTTGAATTGATCTTCTTCATATTGAAGTGGCGAGCCGGTAGGACCATTCTTTCTTTTCCCCCACTTAGCCGTCTTTGGATTACGGACATATTTCCCCCTTGTATGAAGCTGGACCCTAAGGAGGAATACCTTAAAAGTGAACTTTAAAAAGAAAAGGACCAAAAAAAAGGACTCTTAGCAAAAGGACTCTTGCACAGAAAAATCACAGCACTGATTTATTATTTAATTGTGGACATTTACGTTGTGTGTTGTGTTAATTATTTTGTTCCATTTCCCCTTTCCCCTATTTATTCAATATATTTTTGGTACAAGACATTGCAGTTTTTGGTCTCATCATTCACACCATCTAGGCTCCATAAAGAACTATTTCTTCTGCGCGTCAGTCAGTAAATTCATCCATTGACATAAACTAGTCCTTAAATAACTTAGCGTTACAAGTGGGTAACAGACGTCTCCGAAAACGTCGGAGCGCTTTTGAAAATATGTGGTGTCTTGATAAACTGAGCAGATATTTGAGGTTTACACAGCTACATTCTCGCCTGAAAATATGTTAAACGTTTATTTTGTGACCCAGAAAGAATAATAAGAGTAACATTAAAACTAACTAGCTGCCGCCATTGTTGGAAACTGGAATTGGCTGGGCTGCGCTATGAATTCTGGGTTAGGTTGGGCCATACGCCCGACCCATCCTTCAAATCTGGGGAAAAGTAGGACGCATTTGTCGGCTGCATTTGCATCTGGACAACCTTCGTCGCGTTGCTGTAACTTAATCGGCCTTCAAATGCGGCCTCCGAAGGATGTGGCCCCTGAATTTGGACACAGCTACGATATCGGAGTTGCTTCTTCTTCTTCGGGGTTTAACGGCAGCTGGCATCCTTGTACATGCAGTGCTGCCATCTTCTGTTTCAGTCCGTTATTACACCCTTAAATCCTATTACTTATTCCTGCGTCTTTTGTGATCTTACAAAGCTTCAAACGACGCGTCGACTATTAAATTAGTCGTCGGCGATTTTGACATGATCGTGACTAGTCGATTAATCGTGGCAGCCCTACTTCATAGATAGATAGAGCTGGGTGTCATCTGCGTAGCAGTGAAAATGTATGCTATGCCTTCTGATGATACTGCCTAAGGGAAGCTACAGAGATGAGTCCACTGTCAGAGGCCATAAGAAGATCATTTGTAACCTTCACTAAACAAGTAATTATTGAAGCTAACTCAGAAAGATCAATTGGAGAAAAAGAGTCTAACTTAACATCAATGGTACTAAGAGTAGCTGTAGATAATATTACATCTGTGGGATGATTACTGGTAATTTTTTCTCTAATGATAAAAATGTTATTTGTGAAGAAGTTCATGAAGTCATTACTAGTTAACGTTAAAGGGATGGTTGGCTCAACAGAGCTCTGACTGTTTGTCAGCCTGGCTACAGAGCTGAAGAGAAACCTGGGGTTGTTCTTATTTTCTTCAATCAGTGATGAATAGTAAGATGTTCTGGCTTTGCGGAGGGCTTTCTTATAAAGCAGCAAACTATTTCTCCAGGCTAAATGATGATCCTCTAAATTTGTGACACGCCATTTCCTCTCCAGCTTACGAGTCATCTGCTTTAGGGTACGTGTTTGAGAATTATACCACGGAGTCAGGTACTTCTGATTAGAGACCTTAGTTTTCACCGGAGCTACAGTATCCAGAGTCGTACGTAGTGAGGAGGTGAAATTATTAACAAGATGATCGACCTCTGTCTGCTGGGGGACAGCTAGCGGGGCCTACACTACCTTTGGCTCCCCCGGCTACAGAGAGTCTCCAATTCAGTAATCCCGGCCTCCAGAGCTGCAAATATGCTGCATTTATTACAAGTATCATTACTGCTAAAGGAGGCCGAGGAGTAACTAAACATCTGACACAATGAGCAGGAAAGTGCAGGTAGGATGGGTGAAGAGGCCGTGGTGCTAGCGAGTCTGCTTCGAGCTAAGCTAAGCTAGCGAATCCCTAAAGACACAGTGAGTGAATACTGTGACAATAAATTAACGAGTGAGTACACAGAGAGCGTGTTTGGGATGATGTATGTGAAGATTACTATGAAGATAGATATCTAAAGGTTTTTCATTAAATAGCTACGCAGATAAGCTACACGAAAACACCACTGTGGAACAGGAGGCGATCTCTACCATAGAGAGTGAACACCAAGTGACAGCGCCACTCAAAGGAGGCTTCAGTAGTTTGCCCAAGGACGACAGAGCTGGGGATCAAACTACCAACCTTCCGAAGAGTACCAAAACAAAGCTTTGGCAGCCATGAGAACTGGGTAAGACACTATAAAGGGTCCATCCAGGACATGTGAATGAAGCAAATAGTAAATTGTATAATAATACTAACTACGAGCTGCTAATACTAGTAGGAGATAGCATTACTACACCTCTCACCCCTGTTTGCAAATTACTTCAAATATATTTAAAAAAGAACTGAGGATGTTTCACGTGTACGTGGCTGAAGTATTATGTAGATTCATATTAGTACTGAAGAGTCGTTTCAAACATCATATACATATATATATGTATATACATATATATATGATATTGAACCACATATGATGTGGTTCAATATCTGTAGGAGGTTTGTCGATCAGCTAATGCCACCTCTGTCTCCAGGCTCGTCAGCCACTGGCAGCCTGCCTCACATGCTGGTGGAAATGCTGGTTATTAAAAGTAAAGCAAAGTGAAGGTTTCCTGAGCTGCAAAATGAAGCTAAAGGTGAAGTACGAAAACATGCAGTTCCTCTAATGACCACTGGAGGCTTCGGAGGAACCAAATCGACCCCCACAGACTACGCAGAAATGTTTCCAGTTTTAAGAGTTACGGATTAGAATATTTTATTAATTCCTGCATGATGTGGTTACAGTTTCTCTACGGCAATAACAGACTGAACTAAATCAATGAATACAACATATTACAAACAAACAGAACTGAAGAAGCTTCTCGAGTGAGAGGCGCAACTTAACGAAGTCCAGACGCTTTTCTTTCCAAGCTCCTTAGACTACAATGACCTGGATGACTGAGAACAGACAATAAAGTTACCAAATATAAGAATTAGCTCTAATATATCTACGAATAGCAAGATGATAAATATCCAGAGTATTACAGAGGTTAGATAAATATGAGTGAGATTTTAAACTGTCAAACGTTGTGTCTGTTGTTCGTCTGTAGAGGACGTGTAACTGCTGCACTGTGTGCTGTGCATCAGATGGAGGAGTTGTGCAGCGATAACCAGGAATGATTTCCTGTGTCGGTCAGTGGTGCATTATGGGTAATCTCAGTCTCTCACTGTGACTGGCCAGCACGTCACAGAGTGTGTGGGAGGTGTTGCCTGACAGAGTCCAGCTTCATCCACACAGCTTTACTGTCCCTGTGATCAGTTTGAGTCTGTTGGCGCCTGCGACCCTCAGCCTGCTGTCCCAGCATGCAACAGCACAGAGGATAGCATCTTATGTGTTTGTTTTAAATTACTTACAAAACACAATGTCGCGGGATTTTAACATTTAAATAATGTTGGACAGAAAGTCGCTCATGTCCTCTAGACAACGGATAATCACAGATTTATTGTTGGGAGGAAACGTCTGCACCGTCAGGCTGTTTCAAGTGTTTACACTTCGTTTTGGTTTAGGTTTGCATTTTAGGCAAAGTGCCTTGAAATCTATCTGTCACATAAGTGTGTGGTGTGTTGAACGGTCCTGCTGCAGTAACTGAAGGTGTAACCAAAGATGTTTCACAAACACACAGATTCTGTGTAGATTCCTGAGCAGTGTGAGGCTGCACTTGTATGAAGACGTACGTGGCCAGGAGAGCGTACCAGGTCCAGACTTATGTTGTGTGGTTTGGGAACAAATCAGGTTCAGTGCAGGGAGAAGACAGTCCTCACAAAGGTTTCATTAGAAACACACAGACTAAAAACCCACCTCCTCCAAACTCAACTAAACTCCACAATGATCAGTCAGTGCTGGGGATGAACACAACAGGTGTACCAGATCTTCACTCCTCAGTCTGATTATGTATACCTGTGTCCAGGCTAGCTTTAGCATTGGACCCACTGCACCGACATATTTCCAGCAGTCAGAAACTGATGTCGGTCCCACTTTAGAGAAGGTGGTTTCAGTCGAGCAGCAGAGTCGAGCAGCAGAGTCGAGCAGCAGATACTCAAAAGCTAATTAATGAGCAATTATTTTAGACATTGTCTGAAAAACATCAAATATATCTATATTTACATATATAAATATTGCGAGTATAGTGTGAGTGCCTCCAAAAACTCTTACATCCTTCAGCTTTTTTAGAGATGACTTGACAGCGCTCGTAAAATGCTAGCACTCTGCTAATGCTCGCTGATTGGTCGGTTAAGACGTTTGTTATGTTTCCCACAAACACTTCGTGTGGGATCAGGAGTCCGGACAGCGGTCGTTCTCCAGTATTTGGATGTTCTTCGATAAAATGTTCTTTTATTTATGTTTTGGTTGTTTAAAGCTGGTTGGCTAACAAAGGTGCGTAACTGGGGACATTACACACCACAACGCACCAAACCACACAACAAACAAACAAAGAAACATTTTCAGACCAGAGAGAGTAACAAACGATTCTCGTAATCATCATCTGCTCATACAGGATGCTACTCACTAAATTAAATCCTCTTTATGTTCAACCCGGCCGATTGATTTTTAATCTCAGTTATGATTAAGAATCGTAACTGTCAGGAACGAAACATGGATCTCACAAGAGAAAATGACACCTTGTACCAGCTTCAGTTGAATTTGATCTGCATTACAATAACATGCGTATAGAAAGCCTGAAAACCGACTAGACCCACTCCCACCCACGACACACATACTCATTGTAAAATCTTCATATTTGCTCAAATCAGACGATAAAAGGCAACAAAAAGTGTTCAGTCTGATGACTCGGTGTGCTTTTATGTTGTGCTCAGTCCTGCACATGGATCTGGACTCAGATTCTCCAGACTGTGTGAGTAAGTGTGGCGCCTGCAGTGAGCGGAGCGGCCTCCAGGAGGCGCCGTCGGCTCCTCAACCTGTGGTTTGGAGTCGTTGAGTGAAAGGCTGCCAAACGCAGAGCGAGTGTGCGGCAGACTGGCTGTTTGTGTTTGACCTTTTCCATCCAAATGAGCTTTAACTTCATTGTGCTGAGGAGAGTTTATGAGGCAGAAAATGAGCCCATATGGCTGTGAAATCAGATCAGTGTCACCAACAACAGATCAAACAACACATCTGACTGCCAGCGAGCACAGCAACAACAACACCGACTGACTGCAGGCTGAGCCGCCATCGAAGGATGACAGCGGCTGACTCATCGGACGAACCGAGGTTCACACTTGCAGCTTCAGTGTCATCAGGCAGGTCCTGGACTAACGCTGGGGTCTGAGAGCTGCTCCTTCTAGCCAGTGATGCTGTCACTGTTCAAACAGTTTAATCTGGCAGTTCACCCTCTGAAGGAAACTGAAGTTTTAATCAATATTACCGTATTTTCACGACCATAAGGCGCACTTAAAAGGCTTAGATTTTCTTCAAAAAGTGCGGCGCGCCCTATAGCGCAGTGCGCCCTATGTGTTGTAAGGAGGACGTAGTAGAGAACACCATGAGAACGTTAAAGGGTGAAGTGTGGGCGTTGATCGTATATACCGGGACAATCGCACATACCTGTATAAAAGAACAGGTATGTGCATTATGCAGGACATCGTTGTTTTAACAACCCTGAAAATGGCAAAGAGACACGCTTACGAAGCACAGTTTAAACTGAAGGCCATCAGCTACGCGGAGGAACATGGAAATCGAGCAGCGGCGAGAGAATTTAAGATTAACGAATCGATGGTTCGCAAATGGAGGAAGCAAGAAAACAAGCTCCGACAGGTCAAGAAAACGCAGCTGAGTTTCCGCGGACATAAGGCGAGGTGGCCCGAGTTGGAGGAAAGACTCGAGCGGTGGATCATCGAGCAAAGAGCGAGCGGGAGAAGCGTTTCGACGGTCACCATTCGGCTAAAAGCAGTTTCACTAGCTGAAGAGATGAACATTGAACATTTCCAAGGAGGTCCGTCTTGGTGCTTTCGTTTTATGAAACGGTGCCATTTTTCCATCCGGACCAGGACTACGGTAGCGCAGCAACTTCCAGCAGATTATAAGGAAAAGCTGGCCATCCTCCGCTCCTACTGCAGCAAACACATCGCCGACAAAAACATCCAGCCCAGCCACATCACAAACATGGACGAGGTGCCGCTCACTTTTGACATCCCGGTGAGTCACACTGTGGAGAAGAAGGGGACCAGCACGGTAGCGATACGCACAACGGGGTATGAAAAGTCTTCTTTTACTGTTGTGCTTGGCTGCCATGCTAATGGACAGAAACTGCCGCCTATGGTGATTTTTAAGAGAAAGACTTTGCCTAAAGAGAAGTTTCCAGCAGAAATCATCATTAAGGCAAATGAAAAGGGCTGGATGGATGAGGAAATGATGAAGGAGTGGCTGAGGGAGGTGTATGTAAGGAGACCAGGTGGTTTTTTCCACGCATCACCATCGCTGTTGATCTGTGACTCTATGCGTGCCCATCTCACAGCCAATGTGAAAAAACTAGTGAAACAAATGAACTGTGAGCTTGCTGTCATTCAGGAGGCCTGACAAAGGAACTCCAACCGCTGGACATCGGTGTGAACCGCCCGTTCAAAGTAAGGCTGCGAGCGGCGTGGGAGCGATGGATGACCGGTGGAGACCACAGTTTCAGTAAGAGTGGAAGGCAGCGCCGGGCGAGTTACGCCACAATTTGCGAATGGATTGTAGATGCTTGGGCTAACATGTCTGCTGGCACTGTTGTTCGAGCTTTCGCAAAAGCCGGCATCGTTTCCGAGGAGCCGCACGGCACGGAAAGTGACTCTGACGGTGAAGACAGTGAACCTGGCATGTTTGATGGAGATTTAGCGCAGCTGTTCAATTCAGACACAGAGGATGAGGACTTCCATGGGTTTAATTGATGATAAAAATGTGAGTACCAAACTTTGTTTTGCTCCTGCTTTATTTTTAAATACGCACACTTGTATGCTTGTGTGTTGTTGATGATGACGATTACCGGCAATAGAAATGTGAGTAAGGTACCGAATTCACGTTTGCTCCCGCTTTATTTTTAAATACGCATACGGTACTTGTATGCGCCCTATGGTCCAGTGCGCCTTATGTGTGTGTTAAATACAGTAAGGGCACACATAACTGAGACTGCGCCTTTTAGCACAGTGCGCCTTATGGTCGTGAAAATACGGTACAAAGATTTTCCAGCATATTTGGAATTTCTAAGGCACTGGGAGAGAATGTACTCTCAAAGGGGAAAATTCAATTATCCAATTACATTTGATTTCTATTGGACCAAATCACAACAAGCTGCTTTATGTTGTAAAGTAAAGAAGAGAACAGTGAGCAGGTAAGATCTTTGCTGTGTTTTGGTTGAAACTCTGCGTACAAGGCTCGCCCACATGCACACATGTCCAGGTTGACTGATCCATAAAGGCCCACCGTGTGCATTTGGGTGTGGCTGTGCCATATGACCAAACTCTCATATCTCAATATAAGATCGTCCCGACAACGATATACATCACAAACATTTTCAGCTAATTCTGTGACTGTCGGGCAGCTCGGCCTCCGTGACGTGTTTGCAGCTGGGCGTCGTGTACCTGGAGTCCCGTGTTGCACAACAGTTTTCTTTGTGAGTATTTACCACACGGCCCGTTCTAAGGTTCATTTTTGAGCACCTGACGGCTCTTTTCAGCCTCTCGTCTGTAAACACTCTGCATACTATTTCACGTGAGTCAGTTTATTTTGGAAAATCTCAGCAGGATCTTCAGCTTTATTGTGAAAGGTTTATGTGGAAAATAAACAAGCGGACGGCGGAGCCAGACGATTGTTGTTGCTAACGACAACGCACAAAAACAGTCGCTTGTGCGTCCGTAGTGTGGTTATGTTAAATATAAGAGAAAGAGAGAGGTTTAAGAACTTCTACAGTGACATCAAAGCCATGAACGAATATTGCCGTAAACAGTTTGTTTTGCGACACCACAAAACAAACGACAGCGTAAAATGAACCGACAGACGTTTTTATATCGTGAGCCGATATGCATGGTTACATCGAACAGCCCTACATCCAAGTTTCATAAATGTTTTTCTCCTCACAGGATTTTTGGCTTTTGTGCTCACGTTCTTCTTATAAATGAGATCCAACCCACAAAGCAGAGGTCCAGCCAGCTAAGCTGGCAGCCTTTACATGCTGTAAGCTCTGCTCAGGACATCAGCAGCAGTAGCTGAGCCCGTGAACAAACAGCAGCTGCTGCAGGGGGAAGTCCAGCTGCCACTGTGTTTCAGACAGATTCTACTAACTGTACACACGTCCTTCAGTTTTCATCATTTGGTCTGTTTCAAGCTAAAAGCAACAATTTGTTGTTGTTAGCACCGTGTGTCAGTGTGACCGTGTGTGAAAGCTGATGTGTTCAGTGCACACTTAGATGGTTGAAACTGAACAAACGCTACAGCCGTTGTGTCATTTTTAAAACAACCATACCCACTAAAGGGCAGCACGGTGTCCAAAGACATGCACTTGTCCGTGGGTGCGAATGCGACCTGTCCAGGGTGGACCCCGCCTCTCGCCCTGTGACAGCTGGGATAGGCTCCAGCGCCCCCCTGACCCAGAAAAGGATCAGCGGAAGCAATTGGATGGACATCAAATAAATCCACAGTTTAAAAAGCTCATAAATATTTATCTCATAAAAAAGAAAAGGTCAGTGCAGGGGGATCAGTGAACTAGGAGGGTCATGCTGTTTGGATCCCGCACACATCCATCTGCTCAGCGACCAGCATGCTGCAGAAGCGCTAAACTCACACTGCAATACACGTACAAAGCATCTGTGACAGGAAGATGTACATCCCAAAGGCATGTGGTGAAACAAACACGTGACTTCAGCAGGAAATTTCAAGTATACAACAAACATTCAGTTTACCTGCTGCAGCTGCAAACGATGGTCGTGGAACACAACAGACAAAGGCGACACTTTCAAATAATGTAAGTCTGATCGTGGACAGCGTGCTGTAGTTTGGACCGGAGACACTGTCCTCCTTTCGTTCTCAAATTGAGCTAAAAGATAATCAAGTCTGAAATTAATTTTCTGTCTCATAGATTAGTCAACTTATCATTTGAGCTCAGCTCGTCCCAAAGCCTGTGTGGCAGAAACCAGCAGAACAATCAGGCCTCCATTCACCAAATGTTCCAATACAAACACACAGATGTTGCTACCTAATCCCCTTCCTGTCCTTCCTCCCTGTCCTCCTGCAGCCTCACAGCTTCTGTTTGAACACCAGTTTTGGTAAAAATGGAGTTTTAGCTGCACGGCCCCGCAGACGCATCAGCACCGATGTAAGTAACATCGGCTGTGATGTAATACGCCTCCTCTTCTCTAATCTGTCACATATAAGATTACAGATAATCTGGGTGTGAGGTGACGTCACACGGTCAGACCCAAAGCAAACACACACTGTGCTGTTATTAGTAGGGAAACACACAGAAGACCAATGTGAACAGCTATGGTGAGCACTTTGATGCTCACGCTCCGGGTTATCTCATCACTTTGTTTTCATCAAAAAAAGGTAACTGACGAACATCATTTGTCAACAACGTAACTTCCTTCTGTTGTAAAAGTTACATTTTTCCATGAAACACCTGACAGCTCAGGCGCACTAAGAACATCTGGATTTGATGATTTCTGCCTGTCAGTTGTCATGGTTCACTGTTGTACATCAGTAAATGTAAAAAGCTGATGGTACAGCCCATTTATACACGTGCTCACTAGTTCAACAGTCACCTGGAGTTTTGCCCTGTGTCACTGACACAGATGCAGCCGCTGGACTCTTTCTGGAAACCCACAGATATCATCACAGCCAGCACGAGTACAGCAGAGAGCTGTGACAGCTGTTGTCTTTTCTTCTTGGCCTGTGTGAAGATGCATCAGCCTGGTGTGAACACACTGCTACTATAGCCATACCTCAGAAAACACATGACACATAGCTGTGAGTTATACGTGCATCCCCAAAAATACAGCTGATAACAGATATGGACTTGACCAATCAGTGACAGCCAATATGCTAATCCAGCTAACCAGCACTAGTGGTTCTTCTGCTTATCCGGGGCCGGGTCGCGGGGGCAGCAGCCCAAGCAGAGAGGCTCGTGGCCATAGGTGAGGGAAGGGACGTAGATCGACCGGTAAATTGAGAGCTTCGCTTTTTTATCTAATATTTTGTCAAATATCTGCATCACATATAAATAGTTCAAACAAAATCTATTTTAGACGACTCGTGGCGACTGGTTAGCAAAGCTGTGAATTTCCCTATCGTTGGATATAAGACTATTAGATTAAACAGATTACACACCAATCCTAGTGATCCATATTTAGACAACAAGCAAAGATTAAATGAAAGAATCAGCATCATATATGAGCCCCGGGATGAAAAACAATGTGTTTAAAAGAATTAAAAGTTTTGTTTTATGTCAACAAATCATCTCCAGTTTTCTCACCAACATCACCGTGGTGATGTGCTCCTTTACACAGACTGTAAGGACCGAAGAAGAGTTCAAACATCCTGGTTATTCGTAACTCACACACACTCACACTCTTTGCAGTGGCGACCCCAGCACTGCTGGGTGTGAGCACGTCAAAGCTGAGGGTGTAGGTGTAATCTGTAATCAAATTACATTTATATCAAAGTATTTATCTACTATTATTATTATTAGTAATCACAGACCAAACAGTGAAGTCATTTATTGTTATTCAGTTATGAACAAATAAAGTATTAGTTGTTTTCTTTCATGTACTTTATGCGATTGGTTGACCTCAGGTCAGAACATGTGACAGTGTGTCCACAGCACGCTCTCATCCCAGCGTGCCACACCGACGGCTGTGACACACGTGCTGCAGGGGATAGCGCTCTGGTCTAAAACATCTGCTTCACATCTCATTTATTACCTAGAGTCAACAAGAACATGAGTGCGCTTCACAAGCAACAACCCACTGCTGAGAAATGATGTGCAAACTGGCCTCTTTTACACAGCATCTATGACGACACGCAGCAGACACACGATCGTGCTCTCAACACCATCACACATGTTTGCTTGGATATGAGTAAAATTGCTGCACAACAGCCATTCTTTTGTTGTGAGGTTTTTCAACAGTCTGCTGTCAGCACACTGATAAACAGGTACGTCCTCTTCAGATGCTCCAGGTGATTACTGAAACTACCATCTGATATCTACAATTACAACAAAATCTGATCATAATATTATCCCAAGGTCATGTCAATACTGGCACTGACAACACCAGCGATGCTGACGCACAACAGTTTGTAAAACTCTTAAAAACAGCAACCCACCCATGAAAAGGTCACACGCCTGATCGATCTCTTCCACAGGCCTCGATGTCACAGTCACACATTTCCTAAATCTGCTGCCACTGATTGAATATTTTCATAAGTTTATTATTTATCTGCCAAAACAAGAAGCAGTGGCTGCACGGCTCAAACATTCACCAGCACTGTGAGCGTGGACGATGACCGCAGCGCTCCTGTTCATGTGTGTGGTCGTCACCACCGTTTGTACTTTTTTCAGTAAGAGTAATCTAACTAATTACTATTTCTATCGTTACAACGCTGTTACCGTTATTTTTCAACAAACAGACGACTGAAGCTGTGTTCAGCTGACTGCACCTTACATCAGCTGCAGAAGTAGCTGTAAGTAATCTGGGCGCTGCAGCTTTAAGCAGCTGCGCGCTCCCGCGGGCGGGGATCACTTTCTGCCCGACGACCACTTTTTTAAAGGTGAACTGGGGAAATCAATTATACCCTGGACCCCAGAGGGCTAAACATTTTTTTAAAGTAACTCAATAGTTACTTTTCAAGTAATTAATTACTTTTAGAATCTTGTAACTCAGTTACTAACTCAGTTACTTATTTGAAGAAGTAACTAGTAACTATGACTTGTAACTAGTACAACGCTCTACACTTCTCAGGTGAGATTCTTCGGATGTTATTTGTCAAACTTTAATAACCTGAGAACACTTTCTGTAATGATGTGTTTTCATATCATGTTTAGCAACAGATTAGTTTAATCCTTCCTCTGTTTTATTCTTTGTTGTGTGTTTGAGGTGTAACATGTTAATGATGCACACAGTTAGGCAGCATTTAAAGGTTCATGATGGATGAGTGTGATTGGTTACACAGCTTTTTACATGAAACAGTCCTCAAACTGAACTTCTCAGTGTTAAACTATTCCATTAGTTTAGGTTAGCCAAAGGGAATGATAACAGAATGATGTGACTTTCTTTGGTTAGTTTGGATATCTGGGTGCTGAATGCCCAGAAGACAGTGGAGATTATTGTGGACTTCAGGAAGCACACAGCCCCACTCCCCCCCCATCACCTCTGTGGACTCATTCCGCTTCCTGGGTACCACCATCACCCAGGACCTGAAGTGGGAGCCCACCATCACCTCCGTCATTAAGAAAGCCCAGCAGAGGATGTACTTCCTGAGGCAGCTGAAGAAATTCAACCTGCCAACACGGACGATGATGCAATTCTACACTGCAATCATCGAGTCCATCCTCACCTCCTCCATCACCGTGTGGTACGCTGGAGCCACTATCAGGGACAAACAGAGACTGCAGCGTGTTGTGTGCTCTGCTGAGAAGGTGATTGGCTGCAGACTCCCATCTCTGCAGGACCTGTACACCTCCAGGACATTGCGGCGTGCAGCTCGGATCTCAGCTGACCCTTCTCACCCTGGACACAGTCTGTTTGACCTGCTCCCCTCAGGCAGGAGGCTCCGGTCCATTCGCACCAGAACCTCTCGCCATAAGAACAGTTTCTTCCCCTCTGCTGTCGGACACATGAACAATAACCATATGACTGTTCCCACCACTAACACATGACCCTACGCTGTGTTCACTGCATCATTCCATGTTTGGCACTGATCACCACCTGCACTCATGTATATATCATGTATATATCTTTCAACGTAGCACTCTTAATTCTTATTCTCATGTATATATCTCATGTATAGCTCATGCACATATCTTTCTACGTAGCACTTTTAATTCTTATTCCTACTTTTATTTTTTCATGTCTATTTAAGTGCTATTTATGACAGCATGTTTGCACTGAAGCACCGCAGCAATTTCCTAATGTTGTAAACCTGCTCAACATTTGGCAATAAACCCCTTTCTGATTCTGATTCTGGGATATATTCACCCCAGCATAATGGACAATTATTTATCAGAGAAACAACAAGAACGGTGAACTCTGAACAGCCTGAGTCTGGTGACCGAGCTGATGAAGTCAACAACAATATGTCGTGTCTGCTGCTAATGTACAGTCATTTACTGGGCACTGATGCTTGCACTCAACTACCACACTGTAAATACTGTTATATTATATGACACTGTTTGACTTTATACTTTTTACTTTATATTTGATACTGTTACTACGTTTACTATGGTTATTATGTTACTATGCTGCTTCTTGTTTTATTGCTGCTGGCCTCTGTGAGCTACCACACAAATTCCATTGTATAACTACAATGACAATAAAGTTCTTTATCTTATCTTATCTTCTTTTTACTGAAGTAAGAGGGGACTGAGTTTCACACAGACCTCTGCACGAGAAGGCTTCACTTGGTTTATACCAGAGCGTTCTCACTCCCGAGGCGTAACATGTGGACGTTTTGTCACGTCCCGCGGCGTTCCTGAGGAACGCGAAAGGAGACCTTCGGCGTTCTTATGGTACGCGGCGGGTTATGGCTGGAATCCAGTGCAATGACGCTCCCGCGGTAGTAGACGTTCCAGACCTGTATTCCAGCCCTAAACCTAACCTTATCCCTAGCCCTGACCATAACCTTATTCCTGACCTTAACCAGGACTTTAATGATGTTAAATAGCGTGTTTCTAAGCGATTTGAAGAAAAAGAGCGAACATGTGTAGGTTCAGTCCAGACGGTTCTCATATTTCCTCTTTTTCCGAGGTCGTCATTTAGGAACGTGGTGGGTAGCCGAAAACGTAATATGGTGACGATTTGTCACCTAGCGTAAAATGTTACGCTTTGGGAGTGAGAACGGGTTGTTTATACAGTCTATGGGAAAAAACTGCATTGTTTACTGATAATTATAGAGACAGGGTCACCGAAAAATACAAAAGTAATGTCCATGCATCCATCATGCATCCATCCATGCATCCATCCATGCATCCACCCATGCATCCATCCATGCATCCACCCATGCATCCATCCATCCATGCATCCATCCATCCATCCATCCATCCATCTATGCATCCATCCATCCATGCATCCATCCATCCATCTATGCATCCATCCACCCATGCATCCACCCATGCGTTCTCTTCAGCTTATCCTTGTCAGTGTTGCGGGGGGGCTATCATAGGGTGCGAGCAGGGTGCACCCTGGACAGGTCACCAGTCTGTCACAGGGCTAACACAGAGACAACCATTCACACTGTAATCTAACTCACGGGTTTGTGATGTCACTCTGTCAATCACTAATCACTGCCAGTAAACATACCAGCTAATCCTCCATGACCAACATTTATAAAATGGGTTAGAAAATGAGTGTGTGGGCCCAAAAACTCCTCAGAGAAGAGTTTGCTGAGGTCAAGACCAAGGACGAGTTTCCATAAACCTCTGCAGGAAATAAATGATGGCCACAGAAAAGAGCTTTAAAGGGCGCCCACCTGGGCTTCAGCTTTCAGGCTCTGAAGGTATGGTTGTGTTTTATGCTGAGCACAGCCATGTGTTTTTACAAAAGTAAATACACACGGATCCACTAGTGTCCACTGAGCGTCCACGCTGACCTCCACATGCTGCATTTTAGTATTTCTCTGCAGCACACTCACACACTCCTGCTGCATGTCTCATGCACTTACACACAGCACCACACACCTACTGATGTCACAGAGATCTTTGACTCGACACAGACATATCAAGGACTAACATGTTTCTGACATGTGGACATGTGCTAAACTAATGATCTGGTCACTCTGGCCGTGGCCTGCGCTGAATCATACACGTTATTAATCTCTGGCAGATGGCTCCGCCCCTCCCTGAGCCTGGTTCTGCCGGAGGTTAAAAGGGAGTTTTTCCTTCCCACTGTCGCCAAAGTGCTGCTCATAGGGGGTCATATGATTGTTGGGTTTTTCTCTGTGTTATTGTAGGGTCTGCGTTACAATACAAAGCACCTTGAGGCGACTGCTTATTTTGGTGCTGTATAAATAAATTGTATTAAATTTCTGTGGTCAGACAAAGATGGAGATGACTTGTACATTTGAAATCAAAGTAGCTTGCTGGCTATAAGCTCAGTGGTGGGGTATTATCACTTATGATTGGCTGGCTGCACTGACATGTTGTCATAGTATTTCATTTCATAAAATGAGCAAACACTGAAAAGTGTAGGACTAAACTCTGGTTACCTGGCTGTAAAAGCAGGTCAGCGATGCTGCTGTTCAGGGTGCAGCCTAGCACAACCATCAAAATACAACTGTTGGCCATTACATGCTTTGAATTGGGCAAAATGTAAAAGTCAAATATAAAATTATAAAATAGACATTGGAAAATGCAGTTTTGTAAAAAGGGCATTTATAAAGTAAGAGGCTGAAACAGCAGATGCCTGAGCACCAGCACACTGTCTACAGTAACACACTGACTGTATTTACTAAGAGCCACGACACAGAAATAAGCAGAAAAACAACACAGTATTATAGTACATGCAACTTGATTTCTACTGGAGGACCAAAGTATAGCAGGACACAGTTATGACACCATATTACACCAGATTATTTGAAATGTGCAAGTAAGGCAAAATGAGAAGATCGGGGTTTATGTACAGTAGAGGAATGGCCACCGTGCAGGAGCTGGCATGTGTTACAGTAACTACAGGAACGAACCAGCAGCATACCAGTAAAAGAACCGGCATTTCCAGTCATTTCCAGTGCCCGGTCATGTCAGGACTGACACAGTGAAAGCAGCAGCAGCAGCATCGTGTCCCCATCTCCTGCAGCACGGAGCAGCAGGCTGCTTCATACAGACCCACCGGCACACACCGAACCCACAGTGCCATCTAATAACGGCACTGCTGGGGCCACGATGCAGGATTAGCACTGCGGCTGTCCCTGTATGCACAGGTGTGCTTATCTGTGTTTGTGTAGCAGCCTACCTGTTGTGCCTTTATGCCAGGCACGAGTGTGACTGAATGAACCACGAACCAGCCACGCACGCACACGCACAGGAGCCAAATCCCTCACAAGGTCAAGTTGCTGTTTGTAATACTCCGCTCGCGTGCACTCAAAATCGCATTCACGTAACATGTAAGGTGCGCGTGCATGTGGTAACTCAAAATATTTGAATTGTATGCTAATGACGTCCTTACCGTACACGCCCTGGCCGTGCACGCCCTGCAGGAAGCCGGTAAACAGCCACAGGAGACCGAAAACTACCCCCATCTTCACATCGTCCTGTGGCCTCGTCGCTGCTTCTGCCCCCCTCCGGGGATGAGGGTGGATGTTCGGTTCTCCGCTGCTGCCGCTGCTCTTCCTCCGTCCTCCTCCGCTCCGTACACAATCTCATCCACAGATCCAAATATTTCCCTGCTAGCAGCCTCCGACCCCGGTTAGATATGACGGGCAGATGCGGTTCCGCTCATACCGGTGCTAACGTTTGCTAAAAGCGCCAGAAACCCTTGAGGAGAAGGACGTCCAGCGGCACCCGGCGAGAGCAGATGCTTCACTCGCTCCTTGATGATGACATTCCGGGGGAAAGGATAAAAACTGAAGGAGCAAACAGCCGGTGCGTCAGTCTTCTTTGAGCTGGTCAAAAGTGTGCGCTGACCGTCCGCCGAGTCCACCGGGATGCGCGTCCGTCGGTCAGTACCGGAGATACATCCATCATCCTGCGGAGAAGCGCTACCGCTCCGTGTCAGCGGCTCGGCCCTTCAGGCCGGGGAGAGGAGAGGGACAGTCCGTGAGTTCCAGCAAAGACGGATAAGCGGTCAGTCCGGTCGATTTGTCGGTGTATTTCACCGGTCGGTGAGAGACGTCACTCAGCCAACCGAGCAGTAAAGTCGCGGGAACGGAGAACGGAAGGACTTCCGGTATTTGTATATCAAAATAAAAGTCACCTGCCAGCTCATCCGCCGTGTTTATGGCTGATTCAGCAGCGAAATCTACAGTCTCTGGATTTCACTGTGCTAAAATATCGCGCTTATTATAAAATAATAATTATTATTATTATTAAGTAATACATTTCTCCCTAATCAGCTGTTAAATGGGAATTACTGGTGCAGGGTGTCATGGTCCGGGTGAGTCCGGGGTTTTACCTCCGAATAACGGTTTCCACCTGGAAACTCTCCACCGGGTCTTCAAGTAACCACAGTTAGTGCTGACCGTCATAGATGTTTGCTCACAGCAGTGTTACCCCTGTGTTCTACACCCCCAGTCATCCTGGATCCGCTCACCTGCCTGCCCTCCCGTCACACCACTCTCGGATCACCTCACCTGGACACCACGCTGCTTCACCCGGACCAATTACCCCTCTCTTGCCAAAACCTCCACCTGCAAAGTTAGACAAAGTCTGGTTGTGATTCACTCTCATCAGGATCAGGACTCACCTGGTTTCTGCTCGTGTCAGTGTTCACAGATTACCTGTCCCCTCTCCCCGTGTCACACAATCATTTATCTAATAATTTCATGTTTGGATAAAATAAGTGAGACACATAACACTGAAATGTATGTTTCATAAAGTAAAGAAACCTTTTTAAAGTAGGTGTAATATTGTTCCGATAGCGACAGTCGTCGTGTTAGGCGGAGGCTATTATTGTTAAGAGTGACTTGTGGTGCCTTCCTGACAAACTGCAGCGGGATGGACACGAGCAGGAATCTGCCGCGCAAAGCGTCACGAGCAGCTTCTGTTTTACACCTGTGGGGGGGAGAGAAAGGACAGCACTCCTCACGAGACACGCAGAGCCTGTGGGCGGCACGCGCGCTGGAAATGACAGCCTGAGCCCTCAGCGCGCACGTGTCCGATCTCCTGCTTCCTCCACGGGTCTCAGCAGAGCAGAGGGAGCCTGAGCTCAGCGATGGTGGCGGGATGGCAGCATCAAGGTCTCCGTGCTTAACGCTGAACACGGACGATCAACGATATAAATATTTGTTTAAAAAAGAAAGAAAACCAGTTTTCATCCAGCTTCTGCATCTTCTCGCTCATGAGCACACTTCCTCCGTTACACCAGCCCGTGTTGGTTATACATGCATCCATCCTTATTGTCAGGCTTATATACAGGCTCTGGATTTTAACGCCAATAAAGATGATGTCAATAAAACATGGATGAGGACACACGTGCTTGTATTGATTTCCCCTCTTCGACGACACAGACCTGTTGCTAAACTATTATGGGCTGTAAGCTAAAATGACTGGTAGGTTAAAATGATTCGTGCTGATTCTGTGTAACCAGACTTTTCTAATCTGAAGTCTAATTAAGCCTAAAATAAATAAAACAATTATTATGTCTGCAAAGTCTACTCTTACAAAATGTGCACTCAGCGGTTTGCTGAGATACAAAATTCATGTTCAGTGTGTTTTTGCAGCCCTGCACTCCATTCCCTGTTTGTCATTTGGCCCTTGGAGAAACTGACTGCCAGTGTTGTCTCTGCACATAACATTAGCAAAGAACCACTTTTAAATGGTATCTTTAGCCCTTTGTTAGCTAAAAACATAATTTGTTTCCAGATGCTGTATGCAAGTTTAAACCTGATCTCTGCACAAAGGCCACAGCTTCTTCTTGTATGGTCCAGGAACTGGTGCAGGATTTTTGTCTTTGAGATCAGGAGAGCTTTGTTGTAAATATGTCTCAGTCTGAGTTCAGGCTAAATTAAAAAAGATGCTCCGAGATGAATTCTTAATTTCCTCCCATTATCCAGTACGGTGGCCCCTAGAGACAAAGCACGTACAAACTCCAAAACACGTACAAACTCCAAAACACTTGCAAACTCAAAAACACATGCAAATTCCAAAACACAACGGAAGTGCTCCAGGACGCTAGGGGCAGTGTTGAGCTTTTGTTACCTACTAACTACACAAGCCAGGAAGTACCAATGACCGGATTTGGGGTTTGCAGCCTTAAAGGCCGCATTTTAAGGCCGATTACGTCACAGCGACAAGAGAAGGCTTTCCCAATTCAAAGGCTGCCCGAAATGCGGCCCTCAAATGCGTCCATAATTTCCCTGAATTTTAAGGATGGGTCGGTGTAGCCTTCATGGCCCAACATATCCCAGACTTCATAGTGCGGTGGTGGTGTGGATAATTTTGCCGAAAAAAAATGGTGGAAGCAGAGCGGAGGAAGAGCAAACTTTCAGAAGTAAGTACTGAATATTATGTCACTTATTTATGCGCAAATGTTTTTTTAATGAAGAACATTAAACCATTATTGTTGGCCACATGTCGGGAAAGTTGACATTAGCGATGTTTGTACTTTCAGAATTAACTTGGTTTTAAAGCCTTTACTTTAAAAAAATATATATAGTCGACCTTAATCTGACAGAGATTGTGATGATTTTGTGGATAATTAAAGTCAGTCATATATCCACAAACACAACAAGCTGAAAGTCAGTGATGCTGCTCGGTAAGTTACACTTGTGTTTGAATCCTGCAGCTTATCACACATTTGATTTCCATGTGTGACGACTGCAAGTGTCCAGAGTGAGGACAGACTGAGGGACCCACTGCTGCACATCATCTGTGAGGCTTTGCACCCCTGATGATCCACCAGGACAAACTCAGCAGTGTGTGAGGAAGAGGAGGAGGAAGAGCCAGCAGCAGCTGACAGATGGAGAGAATAGACAGACTGTTCCCTGTTTGTGAAGGACTGCTAGGAAAGTTTAACATAACTGTCTGTGCTGAATCAGTCTTATTAGGTGATGTTCAAATAATGTGATCATCCCAGTGTTTCCAGTGTGAGAGAAAGTACTCAGAGTACTCAGGGCCTTCAAGTTACACACTATGAAAGGCAGCAACAAGTTTAATGTTCAGAAACCTAAAGTCTGTATCAGCAGCAGAATGGAGCTAAAATAAATGTTGGTTTCAGTTCTATGAAGCTTTGAGTATTTTGGATCAGTAGCTGCTGTGTTTGTTGCATCATATTGCTGTAACTGTTTATATGCTTTATATATTCTGAGCTAAGTTGATCTATAGTGTCACATCATATTCTATAAGGATGTTATGTGTTTGTAGACTTTCTGCCCAGTTTGACCCATTTAGCAGACGTCAGCCTGTTTAAGGCTCTGATATCTATTCTGTGTGACTTACAGCAGTTATGACATGGTCTGATTTTCTCACCCAATAAAGGAATATTTCATATATAAGTCTACTCTTCATTTTATCAGAAACAGTTATCGCAGCTTGTACATTTTCTTTTTATAAATATATGTAAGCAATGAGCCAAATTTAGTAATGCCAACATGAAGGAACAACATTTGTCTCTTATATATGATACATCTATATATGCACTGTCAAAGATACTTGTCTTTGAGTGAAGATTTAAGGTGATAAGACATGTAAATAACTGCAACTTGAATCTGTACTGAGGCTCAGTATTTGACACAGAGTTCATGTTCACTGCTGTAATAGCTAATAATGATTAATATAATAACTATAATATTGGCCATATTATATTTACATTACCAAAGTGAGATGACTTTAGTCTCATGAACAACATCAGCTAATTCTTCTTTACTAACTAATCTTAAACAACTGTTCAGTACAGAAATGAAGCCCAAAAATCATGTTTTACTGTCCTGTGGTCTCAGCCTCAGATACTTATCAAATCACACAAAGCTCATGTAGAAACAAACAAACAAATGAACAAAATATGTTCTCCCTCATTTCTGTCAAACCAAGTTGTATGACACGTTTCCAGCGGTTAGTATCACGGTTGCTAGGCAACCTGGGAAGCGCGACGGAGACTAGACCGTCCCATACAGACAAACTTGCCGTTTATTTTGCAAATCGAGCTCAACACTGCCCCTAGCGTCCTGGAGCACTTCCGTTGTGTTTTGGAATTTGCAAGTGTTTTGGAATTTGTACGTGTTTTGGAATTTGTACGTGTTTTGGAATTTGTACGTGTTTTGGATTTTGCAAGTGTTTTGGAATTTGTACGTGTTTTGGATTTTGCAAGTGTTTTGGAATTTGTACGTGTTTTGGATTTTGCAAGTGTTTTGGAGTTTGTACGTGTTTTGGAATTTGCATGTGTTTTGGATTTTGCAAGTGTTTTGGAGTTTGTACATGTTTTGGAATTTGCATGTGTTTTGGAATTTGTACGTGTTTTGGATTTTGCAAGTGTTTTGGAATTTGTACGTGTTTTGGATTTTGCAAGTGTTTTGGAGTTTGTACGTGTTTTGGAATTTGCAAGTGTTTTGGATTTTGCAAGTGTTTTGGAATTTGTACGTGTTTTGGAATTTGTACGTGTGTTGGAATTTGTACGTGTTTTGGAATTTGTACGTGTTTTGGATTTTGCAAGTGTTTTGGAATTTGTACGTGTTTTGGAATTTGCATGTGTTTTTTAGTTGCAAGTGTTTTGGGTTTTGCAAGTGTTTTGGAGTTTGTACGTGTTTTGGGTTTTGCAAGTGTTTTGGAGTTTGTACGTGTTTTGGGTTTTGCAAGTGTTTTGGATTTTGCAAGTGTTTTGGAGTTTGTACATGTTTTGGAGTTTGCATGTGTTCTTTAGTTTGCAAGTGTTTTGGAGTTTGCATGTGTTTTGGAATTTGCATGTGTTTTGGAGTTTGTACGTGCTTTGTCTCTAGGGGCCACCGTAATCCAGCCTTACTCAAAAGGAACGAATACTAAAGACATTATTGCCATTCCTGTCCAGGGATTGGCTGCTCGTGACCAAATCACCTTATGTTGATAATTAAAAATAGCAGCGAGGGAGCATTAAGGAGAGCAAGACCGAATGAGATGGAGACACAGAAATAAGAATTCAGAGAAGTTTTTCTTTTTTACGAGTAGTAATCAGTTCCCACTAAAGAGATGTAGAGCAGCAGCGGCTCCATGCACCATTACAACACTTTAATGGCATTTCCCCCTCATTTGTGAATAGGAGAGAAAGGGGGATTAACACTAGATTTACTAAACCTGCGCAAATTTGCGTAACTTCCCTCAACTCAACACCTACTAGAATTACTGGGGTTTTTATTTTATGGTGCAAGTCCCGAGGTGTTAATCACCCCTGCTGAGAGTTTCACAGGTCGTCAGCTCGTTTCTCCTCCAGCTTTGGTTGTGCAAACCACCCATTATCCTTGAGGCCTGGCACATTTGCATTTGTTCACTCAGAGTTGCTCAGATCCAAGCCAGGCCAAACCTCTGTGTTACAACTTTCAGAAATGTCTGCTGTATCTATACAAAATATCCCACACATTGACTGACCTGCAGATATGAAAGACACACATTCACAGCTTCCTTGACTCTCAGCACAGATCTTCCATTGTTCCACTGTGTATGTGAGGAAGTGGCATTGCTTGACTACAGCACAGTGCTGTGCATAAAAGCAGACCGACCCAGGCGGGAGAATCATTTCTTGTTCGCATTTCTGAGAACGCACATCAGGATGGCCTCCGTATCACTGCCACGCAGGAAGAACCTCTCCACGCAACAGGCTTTGGCCTTGCTTCAGGAAATGGACGAAGCAGATTCTGATGGAGGAGAGGTTTCATTTGTCCAGCAGGCCACTGATACCTCCTCAGAAGAATCTGAAAAGGAGACGGAACAAGAACCCAACATGCCTCCACGGAAGATGAAGAGGCCCCGTGGTTCTGGGAAGCCCAGCCAGAGCCACACGGCAAAAGACGGCACTGCGTGGGTAGAGGAGGACATTGGAAAGCCCAGTGCAGCAGCAAATCGCTCGTGCTTCATTGCACAAGCTGGACCCACAGAGTCTGCTAAGGTTTGTCACTGCCATATTACATATGATATTTATATAAACCCATTTAGAGTGAGGTTCATGTAAATTTACCATTCTCTATTTGTTTATCTTCCAACAGCGTAAGATTACAAGTGTGCTCCAAAGCTTCCTTTGCCTGTTAGACGTGGGAATGCTGCAGACCATCAGGGAGTGTACGGTCCATCGAGCCCACAGAACAGAGCCGGACTGGAATTTGTCAGTTCATGAACTGATGGCATTCATTTCAATCCTGTTTGTAAGAGCAATCATGTGTCCTGTTGGTGCCATTGTGGATTGCTGGTCAGAAATGGTAAATGGCCTGTGTTTATATAGCGCTTTACTCGTCCCTAAGGACCCCAAAGCGCTTTACATATCCAGTCATCCACCCATTCACACACTGGTGATGGCAGCTACATTGTAGCCACAGCCACCCTGGGGCGCACTGACAGAGGCGAGGCTGCCGGACACTGGCGCCACCGGGCCCTCTGACCACCACCAGTAGGCAACGGGTGAAGTTCAAAAGTTCAACAAGAACTGTGCTAAGAGTTTCACTCCAGGAGAACACATGACCATAGATGAACAGCTGTTCCCTACCAAGGTTCGTTTTCCATTCACACAGTATATCGCAACCAAGCCAGACAAATTTGGGATCAAGTTCTGGATGGCCACGGACACCAAATATGTCTGCAGTGCATCTCCTTACTTGGGAAAAGACCCCAGTCACCAGAAGGGAGAGAGGCTGGCAGAGAACGTGGGCATGAAACTGAGGGAGCCGTTTTTGGATGATGGGAGAAACGTCACAACAGACAATTTCTTTACTTCACTGTCACTGTCGCACAGACTGCTGCAGTGCAAAACGCCGTTACGGGGCACGGTGAATAAAGTCCGGCGTGAACTTCCTCAACTTGCAAAAGAAACTGCACAGCGAGAGGTATTCTCCACTTCAGTGCTTAGAAGTGGCCTGTTTACCTGTGCAACATGTCACAAATTCACCAGTGCCAAACCCAGGGATGATGGACACTGGGTCTGCAAACGCTGTAAAGTTTGAAACTCTTTGAAATAAAACAGACTTGTGTACCCATATATTGTGAACGTGTGTCTTTTGTATGTAGGTTGTAACACAGAGGTTTGACCTGCCTTGGATCTGAGTAAACAAATGCCAATGTTGCACACACACACACACACACGCGCGCACGCACACACACACACGCACGCACACACACACGCACACGCACACACACACACACACACACACACACACACACACGCAGCAAATCTGCATTTATTTGTCCCACAAGTGGAAAATCTGCATTGTCATTGCAGAAAAGTGGACAAAAGCAGCTAAATAAAAACTGTACAAAGAGCACAGTATGGAAAGTGCAAACAATATATATCTAGATATATATCTATATCTAGTAGGGGTGGGTATTGATAAGATTTTCACGATTCCGATTCCAGTTTTGATTCTGTTTAACGATTCGATTCTTTATTGATTCTTTTTAAAAAGGAGAACACTAAGGTCGACTAGCTTAGAACTTTGTTTTATATCTTCTCTTTGAACAAGATAGAAATTTAGGAGTAACATGGCCTTACAAACCCAACAGTGAGATCTTAAGAGATCCTTAATTGCCTACAATTAAACACATTCACTTACCGAAAATCATCTGCTGTGGCAAATGGGTTCAAGCCTTTGACCACAAACTGAGTCTCTGCTCGGTGACGTTTGTCTATCCTGCCTGAAAGGAGACGCTGCCGGCAGACTGCAGCGAGAACTGCCAGCATCTGAGCCAGACTCTGTCTCTCTCATCATGGTCACTAAATGCACAGTAATGGTTTTGTAATAAGGCAGATCGCGCTAACATAATATGCACTGTTAGTTGATTATTTACCTGCCGCATTAACGGGAGAGGACGTGCAAACGTTACCGCTGCTGCTGGGTTGAGATTCACGAGTCCGGAGCGGAATTAAAAACACGACATTCATTTAAGGTCATCGTGTGTTTTGTGAGCAAATGCTTTTGCATATTCGTAGTGTTTCCTCCCTTAAATGAAATATCTACTTTGCAAGTATTGTAAGTTGCCCTGTTGTCATCCGTTCTCTTAAAGTGTAACCAAGCTTTTGAGCGTTTGAGCCGCTTACGCGCCGTGTTTCCTGCCAGGTAAATGACGCTCCGCGACGTGGTGACGTCATTTGGGGCGACTGGAATCGATAAGGGAATCGTTTGCAAAAATGGCAAACAATTCCAAGGAATTGAAACAGTGGGAACCGGTTCTCAACAAGAACCGGGTTTCCATACCCATCCCTAATATCTAGATATAGACATACAGTGGGGCAAAAAAGTATTTAGTCAGCCACCGATTGTGCAAGTTCCCCCACCTAAAATGACGACAGAGGTCAGTAATTTGCACCAGAGGTACACTTCAACTGTGAGAGACAGAATGTGAAAAAAAATCCATGAATCCACATGGTAGGATTTGTAAAGAATTTATTCGTAAATCAGGGTGGAAAATAAGTATTTGGTCAATAACAAAAATACAACTCAGATACATTGAGACAGCGCTCGCTCACCTTATTACCGTCTAAAGTGTTGGATTTCAGAAAAAAAAAAAAAATACAACTCAGTACTTTGTAACATAACCTTTGTTGGCAATAACAGAGGTCAAACGTTTACTATAGGTCTTTACCAGGTTTGCACACACAGTAGCTGGTATTTTGGCCCATTCCTCCATGCAGATCTTCTCGAGAGCAGTGATGTTTTGGGGCTGTCGCCGAGCAACACGGACTTTCAACTCCCGCCACAGATTTTCTATGGGGTTGAGGTCTGGAGACTGGCTAGGCCACTCCAGGACTTTCAAATGCTTCTTACGGAGCCACTCCTTTGTTGCCCGGGCGGTGTGTTTTGGATCATTGTCATGTTGGAAGACCCAGCCTCGTTTCATCTTCAAAGTTCTCACTGATGGAAGGAGGTTTTGGCTCAAAATCTCACGATACATGGCCCCATTCATTCTGTCCTTAACACGGATCAGTCGTCCTGTCCCCTTGGCAGAAAAACAGCCCCATAGCATGATGTTTCCACCCCCATGCTTCACAGTAGGTATGGTGTTCTTGGGATGCAACTCAGTATTCTTCTTCCTCCAAACACAATGAGTTGAGTTTATACCAAAAAGTTCTACTTTGGTTTCATCTGACCACATGACATTCTCCCAATCCTCTGCTGCATCATCCATGTGCTCTCTGGCAAACTTCAGACGGGCCTGGACATGCACTGGCTTCAGCAGCGGAACACGTCTGGCACTGCGGGATTTGATTCCCTGCCGTTGTAGTGTGTTACTGATGGTGACCTTTGTTACTTTGGTCCCAGCTCTCTGCAGGTCATTCACCAGGTCCCCCCGTGTGGTTCTGGGATCTTTGCTCACCGTTCTCATGATCATTTTGACCCCACGGGATGAGATCTTGCGTGGAGCCCCAGATCGAGGCAGATTATCAGTGGTCTTGTATGTCTTCCATTTTCTGATGATTGCTCCCACAGTTGATTTTTTCACACCAAGCTGCTTGCCTATTGTAGATTCACTCTTCCCAGTCTGGTGCAGGTCTACAATACTTTTCCTGGTGTCCTTCGAAAGCTCTTTGGTCTTGGCCATGGCGGAGTTTGGAGTCTGACTGTTTGAGGCTGTGGACAGGTGTCTTTTATACAGATGATGAGTTCAAACAGGTGCCATTCATACAGGTAACGAGTGGGGGACAGAAAAGCTTCTTACAGAAGACGTTACAGGTCTGTGAGAGCCAGAGATTTTCCTTGTTTGAGGTGACCAAATACTTATTTTCCACCCTGATTTACGAATAAATTCTTTACAAATCCTACCATGTGGATTCATGGATGTTTTTTTCACATTCTGTCTCTCACAGTTGAAGTGTACCTCTGGTGCAAATTACTGACCTCTGTCATCATTTTAAGTGAGGGAACTTGCACAATTGGTGGCTGACTAAATACTTTTTTGCCCCACTGTATATGTGTGTGTGTATAACTAGACTTTATGCATATTATGTAAGGTGTGGATATATAAATATATGGACAACTCTGTGTATATATGTTTATGGACAGGCATGCAATGTAGTGACAAGGACTGACAAGAACTAATATTGCATATGAGAAATATTGAACATAGAAGCTACCATGGTGTATTGTACGCTGCAGGTAAGGAAGGAAAGTAGCTTTGCAGGGAAGCAAAGACCTGAATCTCTCATGGTTGGGGGAGGGTGTGTTTGCACAACAAAAGCAGGAGAACAATGGAGCTGAAGGCCTGTGAAAATCTCTGCGGGGTGCTAGGAGGTGTTAGGTTCAGGGGAATTTACGCAAATTTGCGCAGGGCTAGTAAATCTAGTAGTAGGGACTTGCACCAGGGAAAAAAAGCTCAGTAATTCTAGTGCCACTGATTACATCTCACCTGCTCCTTTATATGGCACCTATAACTTGTACATAACTGTGTAGATACTTTGTAGGCACTTCTTTAACTTTAAGTCTATTTTTTTTCTCTCATTCTAAAGAAATTTTAATGTAAAAATCTACATGCTGCTAACGGAGAGTACTTAGTCTGTTGAGATTCACACGATCCTGGAAAAATTCAGTTCAGTTCAGTTTTCTTATACAGCTCCAAATCAGTACAATCCGTCCTGCTCTGTAGTAAAATCAGCGACATTTGACCGTCCTGTTGCTTTTGGAGTGTATTTATTTATGTATCTGTATTATATTATACAAACACATTAAAAGTGAATTTCTGTCCAAAAAATGCACTCAGTTTACTTCTTACTCACTGTGAGCATCATTCATTATCCTCCCAGTTATTAAGGTTAGGATATGTATTTATTTTATTCCAATCCACTCTTCTCTTGCAGAATTTAAATAACCTTTATCAGATTTGATGGTTTTGTTACAGACTTTTAAAAAAGTGTTCTGCTTTTCTTTCACAGATGTGGGATTAAATTGTGTTAAAATGTACAAAGCAGTGATGTCATGTTTCGTGACGAGGACCCAGGCACAGAGGGAACTGATGAATTTAAGAATCTTATGATTTAAGAAAGAAATTTGCAGACTTGCACAGAGATGGTAAAATTATGATGACTGATAACAGAGACGAGGACAACAGATGATGAGGACAGGGAGGAACAGAGGGAACTCGGGACAACTGGAGACATTTAAGGATGCAGGGACTGACAGAGACGGGGAAGACGTCTCATCGTGACGAGTAAAGTTTATCTTGCTGGCTGAGCAGCTCTCTGGGTGCTCGGCACCCCAAAGCTCTGATCCTAGAATCGCCCCTGCCGTGGATTAATAATGACTAATGATTGAACACAGAGTGAAAAACACTCTAATAGTCTGTAGCTGAACCATCTCCATTACTCAAAGGTACCAGTGTCTCTCAGTATTTCAAAACTGAGGTGACATCATCATAGCTCAAGTTTCAACTTACCCTAAAATCCTCAAAGAGTCTTTAGTATCTTATAAATTCAGGAAAACAGTATTTCATATGAAATGCTTTATCGAATTTCCAAATAAAATTTGGCAACAATAAAGCTTTGTATTATTTTGAACCGTGCCAACTGTACGCAGGAATGTGAGTATTTGTGTACTGCAGCTGCTCTTTTCAGCTGCTGCCATGAGCTGCTCTCAGTTCTTCAGGCGTCCACGTTCAGTCACTGTGTGACCAAACCTCTCTAATTTCACACTTTAATTACAGCAAAGCAGTAGAAATGAGCAGCAGAATACCAAACAGTCTCCTCCATCAGCTTTAGTTCACATGTTATCCACATTCTGAAGAATCGCATTAATACTAACAAGTTTCCCTGCAGCACTGCTTCGTCTGGGGGAATCTGCTCAAATAGCTAGGAGGACCCAGCTTTAATCAATACAATTACTAAAAAAGACACCCAGCTATCTCCCTCTACTGCTCTTTGAATTTAATTTGTGCCTGCATTTATCTTTTAGTCGCTCTGGGAATCCTGTAGCGAGTCAATAACACCACTTCAGCAGTTTGAAATCGTGTAGTTTAAGAACCAGTGTTTCATCATCTTTCTCTGGGTTTCCATTTCCAGGGCTTATAATGAGAATTACACATGTGGAGTAAATGTAGTTGAGGTAAATTACACAACATTACTTTTTTATGCTACTTTGTAGAGCAAACTGGCAGTACCATCTGCTATTACTCTGATTTCTATAACATCCATGTTAATGCAGTGTTACAGCCCATTGTCTCCTGAGAAGCCAGTGCAGTATAAACACCAGTGCTCCGTCGGAGTATGGGCCAGCTTTTGTACTATGCTGAGCATAGCTGTCTTTTTCTTTGGTTTCTGTCTCTCTCCATTAAAATAAAACCACCATAAAAATGAGTAGCATATTAGTTTACGTGGGCCGGGTCCTCCGAAGACCGAGAAGGCAGTGAGCGGCGGTGAAATTGGACGAGCCTTCAGATATGCGTCACCGCTGTCTCGGTGGAGCAGATATTTGAAGTTTACACAGCTACATTCTCGCCTGAAAATATGTTAAAAGTTTATTTTGTGACCCAGAAAGAGTAATAAGAATAATATTAAAACTAACTAGCTGCCGCCATTGTTGGAAACTGGAATGGGCTGGGCCGCGCTATGAATTCTGGGATAGGTTAAGCCACGAAGGACACATCTGACCCATCCGTCAAACCTGGGGAAAAGGAGGACACATTTGTCGGCCAGATTCGGAGGAGTCTACGAATTTAGACAGCCTTGGGCCGCTGTGACATAATCGGTCTACAAATGCGGCCTCAGGAGGTTTGGACACAGTAAATGTCGCCCTGTGTCACGAGTGTTCTGCCTGCTTGTTTAGTTCCAGTTTGAGTTCAGTTTTGTCTAAGCCTGCATTCTGGCTCCTCCATCCTGCCTGCTTCCCACACACATGACACATGTCTATTAAACACTTTGATATTGGGTTGGTCAGTTATTCATGTTAGAGTTCAATGTTCTGCTAATGCTGAATCCACAACGAGCTTCCTTTTTAAAGCTCAGCTCGACAACATATTGCCTGCACAGTGTACAGATTAATCAATAATTTATAATGTAATCAGGAGAAGGAAAATTAGAAAAAGCCTTAAGAATAAATTATTGAATGTAGAAAACTGAGATATGTGGAAACTGTGGCGATCCAACCCCGTCTACACTTTCGGAAAGTCCTGTGCTCCTTCTTCCTGATGTTGCATCACTCGGTATAGCTGCATCCATCATTACGTCTGTCTTCCACCTGCTTGTCCAACAGGCAGACACAGGCGAGGAGATGGAGCTGGACTTTAAACCAAAAGCGAGCCTTTATTATGGCTGATGACAGCGAGTCAAAGCAATAAGCACAGTGGAAACAAAACTAGAACTAAACTGGGAAACTAAATACTGTGATTCAACTATGAAAACTCAGAAGACTATCACGAAGAAAACTATGACTATGTACACTATGTACACAACTGTGACTATGACTGAGACGACTATAGCTATGAAGACATGGGGGTGGTAACACAGACGACGCAACAATGAACACAGGAAGACACAGGAAGACCTGATTGGCTGCACACATGAGCCAATCAGGGAAAGCGGAGACACATGAGGACATGGCTGACACAAATGGATCATGATGACACCACAGGGAAAGTACAACTCAAACACAATGACCACAGAAACCACGTGACCTCTTCAAAATAAAACAGGAAACATCATGAGACAGAGCTGACAACAAGAACTTGACAAGAAACGCAGACCTGCAACAGATGAAGGGCGCGGGAGACTTAACACAGGGTTTGAGACACAAGGGGATCCAATCAACAGAGAACTGAAGGATGAGCAACATAGAGTTAGAGAGGACTAGCTGTGATTAACATAAACAAGGAATTCAGTTCAATTTTATTTATATAGCGCCAAATCACAACAAAAGTCGCCTCAAGGCGCTTCATAGATACAGAGAAAAACCCAACAATCATATGACCCCCTATGAGCAGCACTTTGGTGACAGTGGGAAGGAAAAACTCCCTTTTAACAGGAAGAAACCTCCGGCAGAACCAGGCTCAGGGAGGGGCGGGGCCATCTGCTGTGATTGGTTGGGGTGAGAGAAGGAAGACAGGATAAAGACATGCTGTGGAAGAGAGACAGAGGTTAATAACAGATGTGATTCAATGCAGAGAGGTCTGTTAACACATAGTGAGTGAGAAAGGTGACTGGAAAGGAAAAACTCAGTGCATCATGGGAATCCCCGGCAGCCTACGTCTATTGCAGCATAACTAAGGGAGGATTCAGGGTCACCTGGTCCAGCCCTAACTATATGCTTTAGCAAAAAGGAAAGTTTGAAGCCTAATCTTGAAAGTAGAGATAGTGTCTGTCTCCTGAATCCAAACTGGAAGCTGGTTCCACAGAAGAGGGGCCTGAAAACTGAAGGCTCTGCCTCCCATTCTACTTTTAAATACTCTAGGAACAACAAGTAGGCCTGCAGAGCGAGAGCGAAGTGCTCTAATAGGGTGATATGGTACTACAAGGTCATTAAGATAAGATGGGGCCTGATTATTTAAGACCTTGTATGTGAGGAGCAGGATTTTGAATTCAATTCTGGATTTAACAGGAAGCCAAAACAGGAGAAATCTGCTCTCTTTCTAGTCCCTGTCAGGACTCTTGCTGCAGCATTTTGGATTAGCTGAAGGCTTTTCAGGGAGTTTTTAGGACTTCCTGATAATAATGAATTACAGTCGCCCAGCCTGGAAGTAATAAATGCATGAACTAGTTTTTCAGCGTCACTCTGAATGAATAGCAAAATACAAAGACTCTCAAGTCCTAACTAATATTTGCAATCACAAGAACTCGTCCTATGTGCGAAAGATGTATAACTGAAGCCGGATTAACTGTGTGAGGTGTTGATGAACCAGCGTGAGGAGTGGGCAGCTGAAACAAGAAGGCATAAATGGACAAGCAATGAGATCAGGGTGGGTTACGCAAAGAGGATGCTTGACACCCAACATCTAGACTCATGGCAACATATATAAACTAAACAAAAAGCAAAAAATGAAGCTGATAATTTCAGATTCACGACCAAAAAAATAGATCCCACAGTCCGTCTGAAGCTTCAATCAGCTTCAAAGAATGTTTAAACTCTCCCAGGAGCTTATTAATGGAAAAGCCTGTGTGCCAGAAGAAGTGCGAGTGTGTGTGTTCATGTAGAAGCTCTTAACCTCCGAACATTTCAAGAATAACGTGTCTGCACAGAGGCTTTGACTCTATAATAGAGATCCAACTCCTGACGAATGGTATGAGCTGCTAATGGGGCGATCGTGGCTCAAGAGTTAGGAGTTCGCCTTGTAATCGGTTTGTAGCGCTTTGGGGTCCTTAGGGACTAGTAAAGCGCTATATAAATACAGGCCATTTACCATTTTGGTCTCTGAAGAGGAGCACAACAGAGCAATTAGTCATAGACAAACAGCTCTCTGTTTAACAGGAGGGACTGTAGAGCCATCAAGTCTCACCATGGGAGACTATGAAGATGAAAAACAAGAGGAGTAAAAGAATGAGAGGGAGAATAATCAAAGTTCAGTAATAAAATCCAGAGAAAAAGAAAAGACAGAAATGTGGGAAGGAAAACACTCATAACAGATTCTTAAACACAAAGGACCAATTTGCTGAAAAGGACATTGTGTGGATGTGTATGGGAGGTCACATCATCCTCAAAGGATCCAGACATCTTTTATACACATCAGCTGATCCACTGTTCATTAATGCAGATATCTGCAGACACAGCTCAGACTGCTGAAGGTCAAAGCAAGCAAGAACGGGGAAGGAAGGCGCTTTAACAATGTTTCACTTCCTGCAATAAATAAACACGACGCCAGAGCCATGCTTAATGGTTTAGTTGAAACAGAGCCACACAACGGGCCGAAGGATGCTGGCAGCACATGCTGCAGACAGAAGCACACACCTCCATCCAGCATCTGAGAGCAGGAGACGCAAGAGAGAGAGCAAAACCTCAATATTCTGCCTGGTGACATTTGGAAAGTAACAATACCTGTCAAAGGTGAGAATATTTTTATAAAGTCAGGACGTATTTGGGAAGCAAGGACGGTAGGTAGACAGAACTGCCACTTTGTAGTTGTTTTTCTTGTCGTGCTGACCATTCAAAGTTCATTAAGTGATGCAAGTGATGGCATTTTCAGCACCATCCATCCATCTTCTTCCGCTTTATCCGGGGCTGGGTTGCGGCGGCAGCAGCCCAAGCAGAGAAGCCCAGACTTCCCTCTCCCCAGCCACCTCCTCCAGCTTATCCGGTGACACCAAGGCGTTCCCAGGCCAGCCGAGAGATATAATCTCTCCAGCCTGTCCTGGGTCTGCCCTGGAGGCACCCAGAGAGCATCCTTGTCAGATGCCCGAACCACCTCAGCTGGCTCCGTTCAATGTTGAGGAGCAGCGGCTCTACTCTGAGCCCTTCTCACCCTATCTCTAAGGGACAGGCCAGCCACAGAGGAAGCCCATTTTCGCCGCTTTTCAGGACATTTCACAAAATTAGGATATTTTTCATCACAAACTGAGGAAAAATCTTTGGAAACTGAGGAGAGGAGATGACATTTTTAGATTTTCAGTCCAAAGTGATGTATTCAGAGAAATTGAGAAACAGTTGCATGTCGCTTTTGTGAGACACGATGTTTTTAAAAGGTGAAGATAGCTTTGGGAGAAAGAGATTTCTTCATGCCCCCCCCCCTCCCAAAATCTAAGATATTGCCAAACAATCTTTCTCCATTTAGCCTGTAACAGCTTACAGACCTTTCTGCTGATCGGTTTTAGCACAACAGTTAAAAATAGGCTAAATCCATTTAACTCTTATGTTAGTTAAGCTATTGTACCAGTCATGTGATTAATGCAGGTGTAAACACCCACAGTTTTGTCAGCAACATTAAGATAATAAGACAATCCCATTACTATCAGTCATTTTAATTTGGTTTATAACAGATTGAGCTGAAACATGCTGCTCACTGTGTGTGCACTGCTGAGCAAAATAAAGCAGAAATTAACTGACCCGAGCGGTACCAGTATTATTCCTGAGGAGATGCAATAAGTGAGGCCAACTCTAAACACTTGTTTAGCATAAGGGACTGAAGAGTTGTTTTTCCTGTCCCATTTGGTTCTTTAGCCGTGTAAAGGTTCTTTTTATTTGGAAGGAAAAATAAGCAGGAGCAGAGTCCTCGAAGGTGTCAAAAAGTGATTTATTACACACACACAGATAGTACAAGTGTGGGAAGCCTCGATCTTTGGTCTTCCCCTTTTGCTCTTTACAGAAAGCTTTATAGCCTTTAATGACGTCAGGAGGACAATTCCTGGAACTCCTCTTATCAGAACAACAACACTTTCCCAGATGTTTCCACTCATCAGTATCTGGGAATATAACCAATTTTGTACATGAGCGTGTAGTTTTGTGAGATTGTCAGTTCAGGCCAGAAAAAGGTCGCTATCCTCATCTGACTTGGGCTGCCTGGAGGTACAGCTATGCTGGTGTTTTTCACCACATGATAGAGTATTGTATCTAAAATGTGTTCTATTCTGCATGCTCTGAAATAACTAATGAATGATACATGATAATACTGATGATAACTGATGGTAAGTGATGCAGACTAATGAAGTAATGATGAACTAATGACAGTGTATGTAAATGATATCACCGTGAGATTAAAATAACATGTTTTTCTTGACAGCCGTCAGAACTGTTGTCTGAAGACCGACAAGGAGACCCAATGGATTTACTTTGCCAAATGGATCATCACGGCCGATCGATCGTATTGGTCCGATCGATCGTATTGGTCCGACCTTTGTTGTTATTATTTATTTTATTTTCAGTTGTTACAGACGGGACAGACATGACTGGGGGATAGGAAAGGGAGAAAGAAAGATGAAGGAAAAGAACAACAGAAGGGGAGAGGGACAGTGAGAGAGGAAACTTAAAAAGAGAAAGAAGAGAAAAAAATCTCCTGGATCACCTGTTGAGAGAAGAAGAAAAGAAAAGAAGCAAAAAAAACAAAACAAAAACAGAGCAACATACTAAACACAACAACATCATGTTAATCTAGCTAAGTGTAAACAGCAGTAAATACTAAATATTGAATGTTGTTGTGCAGCACGCAGGACAGACAGCGCACAATGTGCTTTGAAGTAGCAGCCAAGAAAGGTGTGATTTAAGTCTACGAGCAGTGAACACCCGTGTGCACACCTGTGTGGATCAGCGCGCTTGTATTCAAATGGTTTCCACATGTAATGGTCTGCAAGAGGATGTAGAGAGCCATAGCCCCGCCCCCCAGGGCATGAAGCAGGCATGGAGGAGATCCAGGCCCCAGACATCCAGAGGCCCCAGAGTGCGAGAGCCCAAGGAGGACCAGCGGAGGGGCATCCGTGCCACCCTCCTGGGAAGAGCTGAGGAGAGCCCCAGATGAGGGGTCACCCAGTAGCCACGGAGCAGAAGCCAAAGGGGGCTGCAGTGGCGTGCTCGCCGGCAGCCAGCTGTGCCAGAGTGAACCGAGTTGTCAGTGTTGTCTCTGTGTTGAAGAGTTTCAACACAGAGACAACACTGGAGCTGTCAGCCATCCATTCATGCACCTGATCTGAAAACTTCTCAAATTCCATTAAGTCAGCTGTCCTGTCACAACCACAGCAGTCACACTTCAGTGCAGCAGACCGAGTGCTTCACATCTTAGGAAACTGATTTAAATCTTCTCTTCCTCAAAGGAAAATGTCTAACACAAGGCCAGCTGCAAAGATGGCCGTCTGCACGGCTCATTGTGTTTTCAGTGGGAATCCAGGAGATCAGTCTAATGTTCAAATTCTCAGCAGATCTTCTCTTTTCTAGTCCTCATCGGTTCTCCTGCCCACCTTTCCCTTGACCTTGAAAACATCGTGGAGGTTAGAGGAAAGTGGTTAGGAAAAGGAAATAGGAGGTACATGTAGGCACTAACTACAGTTGTAGTTTCCTGAGAGAAACGAAGCTTTGCTGTGTGATAAGTGTCAGATCATGGAAGATAGGAGGTTACTGTCAAAGATGAGGACTGGTCAGAAAGTGACCTTTGACATGCGGGCCTCATGCTCTGACTCTATTAGATTTGTTTTAATCAGTGGAATTGTGGAGTATAATATAAAAAATTATATTAAATGTCACGATAACTTCAAGTCATTCAAAGATTATAATGGACAGTGAGTCCAGGCTGAATGAGTCCACAGCGGAAGTGTGTGAAGCACCACTGCTCTGCATTGTAGCGCTCTCCTGGTGAAGCTGGGTGTCAGCTGGCAGGCTGATAACAGCATAAATCAGCACTTTGAGTCTAGTTTGTTTATGTACCTGAGGGACATGTGCAAGAGTAGAAGTTAAAAATAAAACAAACTCAGAATCAACTGTAAGCGTAAGCATATCTTTGTCTCCAGGCAAAATGCACATGTTGGTTCGGCTGCCGCAGGGACGTTGGTCGGCTCTTTAAGCAAACATGCAGGACAAATACAGCTTTCCAATTAACTACAACGGTGGATCTTCCACTTGGACACCATGATGGTGTAAAGCTACCGGCACAGGCACAGGTAGAAGAAGTTGATCGCTGGTAGGTCTCAGCTCTACTGTGTTTGTCATGCTATATCAGTAATGTTTAGTAATCACCTGCAAATATGGCCTCCTCTGAATGCAGCCAGCCTTAACACAGAACACGCTTTAAACCAATTTGATTTATTTACTTAATTGTATTATTCATATTGTTGTCTTGTGGATGTTGTGGCAGAGCAGACGGGGTTCAGACCAGAATGGAGAAAGAGAAGAAAGAAAAAGAAAACGGGGAGAAAAAAGAGAAAAGAATGGGGGCGGGACTCTTTCTGCTTTGTACACAGCAAAATGTCCCTCAGATTTAACTCATCATTTCATTCTGGCAACAAACTCATTTTGTTTGAGGTTAAAGGCTCGCAGTGACAAGCTACAGCAAACCGATGCTTTCAAGCTTTGCTCCAGATTTGCTTTAAAAGGTTTGAAAAGAGTCTTAAACATGTCGTGTTTGCCTTTAGACCCCCTCAAACACATGTGCAGCAGTGGGTCAGCTTTCCTTATTGAAGATGGGTAGTGATGCTTAGCTATCACATTTCTGTCTCGATAAAAGCTTTTAAATAGTTTTTGGTGCTCAACAATCAAATGTTGTAAATATATTGTCATGCCTAAAGGGGAAGACTGTGTTCATTAACAGAAGTAACAACAGCAACACTTTTATTTTCCTGTGAGAATGATGTCACCAAACAGCAGTGGAGGGGGGGGGGGGGGGGGGGGGGTCACAACAACCAATGTCTGAGCAGAATTCAAACCAATGCCATTATCAGCACTCTCCAAAATAATCTTGTAGCAAATCCATTACTGAAGCTAAATCCTGAGTCTTGTGTCAGAATGCAATTTGACCTCATAGTGAGTCACACCCTCAAGAAGATCACATTAAATGAACAGTTACTACAAATACCTCAATGACTGAGTGCAGATCTGTTCAAACCACATATGGATTCAGTGGTGGGTTTTCCTGGCATTTCACACACATCGTATCGATTACCTCAGGATCATCCCCACTGTGGACTGTTTCACAGTCTTTGCACTCAGTCGTACACTACTGGATGATGCTCATGCTTGTAAGCAAATTAAAACTATTTCAGCATCACTGACATTATGTCTCCTCTGTAGGTTCATGTACTTGCAGAGTAGTTCAGGGTGCCAGGTGGTGTTTGCTGGCACAGCTGCTGCATATCACTCAGACTGATTCTCTTTTTTATACAGTAGCATGCTGGGACCTGGAGACTCTCACCAATCAGTCTGAGCTGTTGTTTAGCTCGTTCCTTACCATACTGGGTTTTTGCAGAGTTCAAGTTTTTGTTTCTATACAGGTGTCTAGTGTAAAGACTCACATGGTGTTGCAGTCAGCATAAAGTGGCATTGAGCTACTCCATGCAGGAAGTAACTGAAAACATCACATCAGAGAAACAGATCTTTTTATACAGTCTAGTAAACATTCACCGAGCTGCCGTTTCACTTTCCTTCCTGTCTGGCTGTCTTTGACTCTTCTCACCTGCATGTTGTTACTGTGTCACTTCCCTTAATTGCCCTGCGGTGTGGTGTCTTCCACTCAGTCGCTGTCTCAGTGTCTGATTCCTTCCTGTGTTCTCCCTGCCAGTTGATCTTTTCATTGATTTAGTTTGCTTCTTCGTTTCAAGGACTTTTCTGTTTATATGTTCCTGACTTTGAGTCTGCATCTGCGTCATTACCTGTAATTCTTCAGAATATGCTGAGACCACATAATGGACCAATGAGAAAATTGATCCCACGGTGGCGTCGTAATCAAATGCAGCAGCTGCACTCTCTGTGTCTAAACTTTATCTACAGTTTAGTGTCTAGGGTCTTAACAGTGTTTAAATAGTGTTTAATGTCTACATGTTTACAAATGAGTGCATGTAGTTTAACCAAGATGATGTTGCTTACAAGATATTGTTGCCGCTTCCTTTTGGATGTAAGAAAGAAAACCGAACAACTCATCTTGGAGCTGAAAGTTATAGAGGTTCACTGGGGCCTGGGACTTCTCCACCAGGTCTTTACACCAACATATCTCACTTAGATAGAAGGGGCCAGAAGTGGTGTGAGAGAAAGCGGCGGATTGGCTAGCTGTTTGCCCAAACAGGACCCAATAACATCCCTTATTCTGGCCAATGCACTCTCAGCAGACAACCAAATAGATCACAATCCAGTCTTTAAGTGATGAATCCTGCTTCTGGGTCCAAACTACTCTGCATTTATTGAGGCTGTTGTGTTTTTAACATGTTTTAATGCTTTGTATCTTGTTCTATTTAATCTGAACAAGCCTCTAAAAACAGTCAGTGATCACTGTCGGCCTCTCTCGGTTTTTACCATCGCTGTTCATTTTAAAGCTCAGTTTTTAAACCCTTACGATGTAGCTACAGCCCAGCCCATGCAGCAGTATATTAATGACTAACCTGGGATGGATTATCTCAGTTGTTCTCCTGACTGAAGTTTGGTCCTTTTACAGCATCCTGCCATGTGATTGCATTTGTCCCTAACCATCGGGAACCCTCACGTTAACTTCAAGTGGAAAAACCTTAGCGTTCATCCTCCAGCTTCACTGTGTTTATATTATGCTAACATAGCTGTGTAGCTAGCTACCACGTAGCACATCATTATATACCAGCTAGTCCAACTTCAGTAACCCTACAAACGTCACTGCTGTTTAGTTTTCTGTCTTCATTTATGTTGGAAGTGATAACAGAGCTGTACGTTTGAATTTTTCAGAAATCTCTCAGTCAGAACATGCTATATCATGTTTAGGTGGAAGCTAGCGAGCTAACTTCCTGCTAACTTCTAACTCTGTTAAATGTAATAAATTCTGTTTTCATGGATCCTGGATGTTAAACTTCATAGTTACACCTGATAAAGCAGCAACTTTTTTCATCTTTATTACAGATGAAAGAATTTAGACCGTTTTTAACTTTCAGTGATGCTTCAGTGATGCTGCAGTGATCGTTGGACTTTGGGACCTGAAGCAGAGTTTGGACCCAGAAACAGGTCCAAACTCATGACGTCAGACCAGACAGCTGCTAAGATCCACACAGCATGATGTAAGGGACGTTGTGTTTTTATTTTGATTGAATCCTGCTTCAACAACACCCTAGACTCTGCCATTTAGCTCGCTGGGCTGACAAACTATCCTGCTGACTACATCTTTATAGAAGAAGGTAAGACTTGTGATGGGTTTTCTTAGTCACAAGTGCCAACCCTTCTGCCTGCCTAGAGAATTTACATCTGTTAATCTTGTTGCTGTTTACACCCCTCCCACTGCCAACATCAGTGACAGACACGAGTCCATCAGTAACTGATGCCCTATAGAGTGCCTAGTAGGAAGAGCAGGAGACTTCATTCACACATATTTAAAGGTTTTTATTGCCCAATCAGCACCAACATGTTGACTTTCCAACAAGAGGAAATGGCCTACTGGGCTTGGTGTACACAGCCTATAAGGGACAAGGCCTCCTGCCTCCCCTGCCCTGGTCTCTCTGATCACATCACCATGATGCTGAGACCCACATACAGACCCACAGCGAGAGTCATCAGACATGCACAAAATCAGACACGAGCGTGGTCAGAAGGGCCCTCCTACGCTCTGAAGGACTGCTTCAGCACTACAGACTGGCAGCTTCAGATATGCAGCCACCTACAATGACCACACAGTCACTGAGGAATATACCGAGGCTGTCACAGCACAGTACCAAATGCATATGGCTGGCAGGTTCTCAGGTCTCTGCATGCACGCTGCAGGACTAGCCAGCCAGAACCAACCGGTCTAGTGTATTCAGTACAGTGAGAACATATCTGATCATTTCAGTAACACCACAATCTGCCTGGGGTGGCATCTAAACTCTCACAAACTATAAACCCGTACCTCAGATCTTTGATGTCACATTGCTTGACAGCCTCAGTGAGGAAACACAACACACTGGTACAGAAGACCCCCCCCACTGTATGTCTGGCTCCAGCCATTGTAAAGAGGACCCTCTCTGAGATCAGCCCACATAAAGCTGGGCAACATTTCTGGTCCTGTTTTTATTTTGCTGTTGTGCTGGAGAGGTCAAGGACGTCTTTGCTGACGTCACCATCTATCTAAGCTAAATTGTTGCTCTCAGCTGTCTGTAAGCTGCAACTGCAATACCCCTCCCACAGTTATAATAACTGGTGATCATTAGTGCATATTTTCATTTGTTCAATCATCAAAGCAAATACCAAGAAGTGACATGTCAATGCTGGCACGGTTGTCACGGCCAGGCGGATCAGCTGCACGCTGATCAGCATTTTCTATCTGTCTCTCTCTCTTCCTCTCTCTCTCCTCTTCTCTCTCGCCGGGGCGGAACTCACTGTGGGCCCACGCCCTCGGCCCACGCACTCAGCCCACGCCCTCGGCCCACGCCCGCGACCCACGCCCCCGGGAGACGAGACACCTGGGTCTCATTAAGATGATCAACATTTAAGCCAGGAGGTGACTGCTGTTCGTTGCTGGATCGTTGTCTGCCACGCGTTAGTGAAGCCAAGCTACAGCAAGTCAAGTCAAGTGTGTTTCTTTTGTGCGTTGTACTTAACCCCGTCTCCCTGTCCACAGAGCTCCCTGGATTTCCCCCCCGTGTGATTCCCGTGTGGCGAGTGATGGAGTGAGAACCTGTGATCGTGTGTGTGGATTATCTGAAGAACGCGTGCTTTTCCCCTGGACTTCCCTGGAGCCCTTTTTCCTCACTCAGCTGCACATAGCTTCCCCCCCCCCCCCCCCCCCCCCGCACCTTCTTGTATATACACCTGGTGAATTGTAAATAAATCTTTCTTGTGTGCATCTGAGCCCAGAGTCCTGCACTTGAGTCCTCCTCTAAACCATAACAACGGTGGATACACATATTATGAAATTTAAACGTATACACTGCATACAAACAACAGAATTCCCCGCTTGCCCCTGTGGGCGGTCTCTCTTTCAAGCTCGGGTCCTCAACCTGGGATCTGCTGGAGCCACTCGCCTAGATTGGGGGGTCAACGCACCAAGTGCTCTGGTACCGGTTACCTTCACCCTCCACATCTTCTCCAGCTCTCCTCTGAGTCCTTGGCACTTCTGTAGCTTCTTATGTTCCTTCTTCCTGATGTTGCTGTCATTCGGTATCACTACGGCGTCTTCTTCTGTATGTCCACCACCACTATGTCCGGTTGGTTAGCCACCACCATTTTGTCCGTCTGAATCTGGAAGTCCCACAGGATCTTAGCTCGGTCACTCTCCACCAGCCTAGGGGGATAGTATTGTTGTCATGTGATGAAGTGTGGACAGGTTTTCTGATGTCTGGTCTAAAATTACTGACCATATTGATCCTCTCCAAACTATTTATGTACCCAGTTCACCAAAAACACCCTGGAGAAAGAGTGAAAAGGTTAAGTGGTCATGTTCCCCATTTCTCTTAAATGTGCTGTAATCACCCTGAAGAAAACACTTCGATCCATTGGTAATTAATGATTATAGAGCAATTTGTAATCTTTAATTTCTCAGCAACATATTTAACAAAATTGTCTACAAACAACAGAATGAATACCACTCAACTTACAGACTTTATGACTAACACAAACCTGGACTGACTGATCACAGACGCTCACTGCAGTCATCTATGACCTAAAGACCAACAGTGATTCACAGAATTTCAGCTGTAGATACACATGACTTTTCTGTGGTGGTCTCATCTATTTTAACAAACTAATGAGCTGCAGTGATGATGTTGTCCTTGAAACCTTGTAGAAATGAACAGAAACAAAACAGAAATGTTTGTAGTTGGTCAGAGAGAGAAAATTTGTTTTAATGTATCATCTTAGTCTTTGAAACACAGTTTTAATGATCACATCAATGAGGTTTGATCTGCTTCTGTCACTTACAAATAGATCCAAGGTTAGAAATGTTTGTTAAGGTTCAAATATTGAGGAAGGAGAGTACAAACCACCCATGGTCCAGAAGCTCTTGGTCAAACAATGATTTTAATGAACACACACGTGTGGGAAGACAACTCTGTACGCAGACAGCAATTGATCTTCAACTTACTCAAAGCATACACAGATTTTTATACTGTCAGGGCTTAAATTTAATGACGCCCCTTTAACGTCACAAATACATTTTATACATAGATCAGATCAACACCACAATGACTTTTAACCCAATTTGAAAGAACATCATCTTCTATTTTCATGGCCGATTCCTCTGGTCAACCTTTCAGTTCCTCTTTCTTGCCGAGAAGACAAGGACGGTTCCTCTTTTACCGAGACACTTTCGCCGTTACAATCCAGACATGACTAACCTCTCTCCTCTAAATAAATCTAACTCATGTGTGTGTGTCACGACCTCACATGCTCTCTGTGTCACCTCTTCACCTGTTGCACTTCTGACCTTTTACCAGAACAGAGGCTCATCCTTATGTGTTACAACCTAACTGAGACTATGTATATGTCCTCTACTAAATAAATGTTTTAACCAAGAACCTCTACTAAAAGTTTAATATAAAAATGACCTGATATAAATGTATTGTAAACATGTATTGCAATTCCTTCTATGTTCTAGTTTTCCCTCAGCATGGATCATCTAGACACTCTCACTAGTGAAGCTTAAGACCTTTAAAGAACCTGAACATCAACTCAAATAAGCACAGATATGCAATATGTATAAAATAGTTATAACTGCACCTGGAATACAAAGTTAATTTAATACCTGTATGCATAAAACCTTAAAGCCTTCTTAAAGCTATCTGTTACATTGTTAAAGCAATGATCATACTGCAGATTATATTATTAATGCAATGGTAATAATGATGATTATTTAACAATAGCAGTAAAATAATTTCCCTGCTCCACATGTTCTACCTTAAACTGAAAATGTCTATTTTATCACTGAAAGCAGGTGTTTACTACAGAGACACTTGAGTGAATGTGCAGTGCAGTGCGGCACGCTCTCTGTCGATATGACTCAGTGGAGCTCACCCAGCAGTAATCATTTATTTAATCACACTTTGGATCTCGGTGTTTAAGTGAATGGCTAACCTGTTTTGGTAATGCAAAAACAATAATGACCGATCTTTTTTGTTTGTTTGTTTTTAATGAATACATGTGCATGTGTCTGCTGTAATAATTAGCAGAGGTAGCATTAAAATCATAGCCCAGGCTAAATTCATCGTCTGATTAGAAGCAGCAGGTAAACCACCTGTCAGAACTGGGGTGACATATACTAAAACCCAGTTATCCACAGTCTAGTGATGTGACTGAAGCACACTTCAGAGCAGCGTTCTGCATGCTTCAGAAGCTCAATGCAGTTCTGAGATGTCAGTGTCGAGTATCGCTACCTTTAGTTAGTTGGAGACAAATTGCACATTATAGTTTGTGGTTGATATTTGAAAAGTTGTGTTTAAAAATACCTGAAATACTTTGAGGTGTGAGTTGCAAATGTGAATGTCATTATTCTACTACTCAATTTCCAAGCAGGGTGCTGCCCACAGAAGAGTAACTCGCAGGAAACTCAACGCAAGGTCCGGCCTACTTTAACCCATGTCCTCCGCCCGCTTTATAGATGAATAGATGGAGAAACTTTAGACCTCAGTCAGGGAAAAAAGTCATCCTAATAGCACTCTGAATTATTGATGAAAGGCAGATTTCTGCTCTGTTAATAATACATACAGATGTTGACTTTTGTGATGATGCTCTAAGTGTTGAAACTGGATATCCTGGTTTTCTGATGCTTATTTTAGGAGAGAAACATCTTCTATTTGTACCAGCGATTAACCTCAGCCACGAGGTCAGACCGTGTCAGATCAACAAAAGTGCCTCGGTGCTTATTTCTCTTCGTCTTTAGCTGCTAACATCACGGTGTTTGGGTGACAGTGAGCCACATCTCATATTTTGCGTCCAAGGAGCCAGACATTCTTGTAATATTTTAAAGTGGTCTCAAAAAAAAAAAAAAAAAAAAAAAAAAAAAAAGTCAGACATGGACAGCAACATTTTAATTAGGTGTGACTAACACCTAATTGACTATTTATTTGTTGATGAAAACAAACATTTTAGAATTATATCTTTCTAAGTCATTAGGAGGCACTCAGCTGGTCTCAGCAGATGATAAATCAAACTGACTCAAGTACATCTAAGATCTACTTTTGCCTAAATAAATAAATAAATAAAATGAAAATAAAACAATACTTGACATTTAAAAAAAAAAAAAAAAAAAAAAAAAAAAAGTGGTCTTGAGTAATAGTTCTCCAGGCTTTCTGATGGTCTTATAAAGATCCTCTTTGGACACTGGTTGTCTAATTTTAGACTGCATCTATAGGCACTTTGCTACAAACAGCCTCTTGCAAAAACATACTTGTTCCCATACTTGTTCCCATAGCTTTAGTTGAATCTATGAAAAAAGTCAATGATAACACAGTTTGATAGGCATATCCTCCTGAGACCCAGCCTGTTCATTCAAGTCCTTTGTAGTGGACACAAATCACAATAAAAGTTAAACTGAAAAATGCTTTCATTTCCTCCATTCTCAGGAGGATGTAATAGTGTTGCACCAACAAGGTGATTCCCAAGTAACTATTAGCCAGAAACCTGGCATGCAGTGTCTCACCATGCTGTGTCCTGCACCATTGGGGGACAAACAAAGATGTGGCAGGGATTAAAAACTATAGCAAAGACCTGACACAAGATCTAAGATTGCATCTGGCAGATCAATTGGTCCATTTACTGTTCATCGAAAATCAAAATGATCTTTCTTCACGTCATCCTTTAAAAAAACTTACGTTCATCACCCTGGGGACCGTTTTCTGCCACGCCCGAAAAATGCTATAAAAAGATTATATATTCATATTTTTTTCCACTTTAAATTAGCCAGTCTTTTAAAACTACTTCTCCCTGAACTATCCATGTAAAGTTTTAATTATATTTCGGGGGTTTTAACCCTTTTAATCGCAGTTTAATTACATGAGCGCACCGTTTTTTTTAGCCCCCCAAAACAAAACGAAATATTAAAAAAAAACAAACATTTGAAGTAATATTTGATTGTTATTATAATTAGGCCTTTAGATGGACTAAAGATTGGCACCAACCTTCATTTCGATCACCTTTTTTTTTTTTTTTTCAGGACCAGAAAATGGTCTCCAGGCGGAAAATGCTCCTCCTCTAGGCCGAAATAAGTGCATCCTCCCGGGTTAACTCGCGACGATGACCGGGGCATGTTGCGTCGGACCCCTTTTTCCAACACACACGTCCGGTACCACGTCACAACAAATACGTCATTTCCTGTTGATTAAAAAAAAAATGCACCCTCAAACGGTCCTAGGGGCCGAAAATGGTCCCGCCTGATCAGCGGGCGAAGCCGCTGCTGCACGCCGGAAATGAGGCTTCGTTTCCCGCAGGTCTGTTTAAGCAGCCCGCTGTTTTCCAGCCCGGGGTCAAATGTGGAGCAAGGGCGCCACCCGGTGGACAAATAAAAAAATTACAACTCTAAGGCCAGTACTGCAAACGGAAACGGAAACATAACCGATCACGATCGATTTGACCGTAATTTTTTTGCCGTGAAAAATAGCGTTTATAATGGGTTTCAATGGGGCACAAAACGGTCCCTAGGGTGTCAAGTGTGAGTATTTTTGCTGCTAAGCCGTGTTAGGCTGATGTAAGAAAATCAGACTGAAATTTTGAATTTTTTACAAAAACGAAACCGGCTGGCAAGTTTGGCTATATTACACCCAACACAGCGGAAATGGCGTTCATACGAATGAAAAAAGTGGCACAAAAAGAGCCCAGTATGACGTGAGGGTTAAGCAAGGAAAACAGGGAAAAGTCTGACATGTACACAAGAACCTGAATGATTAGAAGTGTCAACAGGTCTTTTAGAGTGATGAACTTCTTGGTTCAAACTCTCATCAATAGAGGAGGTCAGGAGAGAGGTTCAACAAGGTCTACAGTGGCGGCTCTGTCATGGTTTGGGTCTGTGGTTTTGGCTAAAAGCTGATCAAAACTGATGAAACCGTGGATGCAGAAAAGTGCCTGATTGGCAAGTACTTCCATGCACGTCATTCATGGACTGACACAGGAACTGATAGAGAACGAGAAGAAGAAGCAGAGTAACTGAACAGAGGTGAAAATAAGCAGGTCTACGTGGGAAGGACATTTGGACGGAGAGACACATTAGAGGAAGACTCGTGAACTGCATCCAGTGTTCTTCCACATAGCACACGATGTATATTACATATGCACTTGTGTTGTGTATTAACTTGTGTTAATATTGATATGGTATGGCTTAAATGAAACAGTGCACGTTGCAAAGCTAGACCATGACTGTCCTGCTAGCCGCCACATTTTATGAGCTTTCTTCCGCATGTTGAGCCTCTTGTGACGCTAAATAATTTTATAGACTGAAAAAAAGAACATGTTGGATTTACTTAATTCAACTTTAGTTGAAAACAAATGTTTTGCTTTGGCAGCCACTTAAACAACTGAATTAAATCAACACAACTTACTCATATTCAATAGACCTGTGCATTTTGTGTAGGTGAAACATGATTGAAACATAATTAAGATGAGCTCTTGGAATATTTATTCCAACACTATTCAGTAACTTTTACCCAAATACTACTGGGTCACTTAAACACATAATGTAGTCTTCATATCAAATAATGTTCAACAAAGTCTAGAGTCTGGTTTACATAAAACTCCAGTGGAGTCACAACAACTGTCACTCCATCCTCGTATTATTATCGAGGTTGTTGGGGCCAGATGTGATAGGGTAAGAGGCAGAATACACCCTGGACAGCTCGCCAGTCTATCACATGCAGACAAACAACCATTTGCACTCACGTTCACAGGTAATTTAGAATGCCCAAAGAACCTTGCACTAATAACTGCATGACTTTTAACTGTGGGAGGACACCAGAATACCCAGAGAGAAACCAGTGCAAGCTAGCCATATGGTGGATTTGAACCCATGACCTTCTTACTGTGAGGCAACAGCACTAAGCGCCATGTCACCAATCCAGGGTCGACAGAAGTAGGAAAGCTATGATTTCAAGGCTTGATGCAGAATTTTCTGTATGTTTTTGTCCTTGACAGGTTAAACCACAATAAAAAGCAACAGCATACATGTGGTGTGTGTAGTGATCTGCCTCTTATAACTCCAGTGATTCTCCTGCAGTCTGAAATCTCATGTTATCTTGTTAATCCAGCAACTAACCACTCTTACTAGATTGTATCAGGTCATCTCAACAAGAACAAATTAAGTTGTTGAATTTCGTACAGATCCTACGTGATTTAATTACGTTCAACATAGAAACATGAAAATGTTGTGTTCAAATTACGAGGTAGGCTTTTTTAATGTAACAACCACCCAATATACTTTTTTCGGTTTACCAAAAGAAGTAGAGGCGGCTGCTTGACTTGACTGAGATGGATGCCTTCCTCACACCACGATCCAAAGGTGCAAGACTGAAATCCCGTGCAGTGTCGCGAGATTTAACATTGCTATATATGAACAATTTAATCTACCCGCTCTGCATATCATGTAGTTTCTGCACTATATAGTTACACTTAACTTTAAACCATGAGGCAATTGTGTTAAATACACGCAAGATGCTTACATAAATCCAAGAGCTTTTTTTCAGTGTCACCAGCAGCCTCTCTCACGGGACCCGATTTATCAATCAGTTTTGTTCTGTTTCTCCTTTGTCTGCAAACCCCTCTCCTCCTCCTCCTCCTCTTCCTCCTCCTTCTGTTTCATGTCCTGTGAATTATTGACGGAAGTGTTGCCTTTGATCTGGCTGCTAACAGACTTTGTTCCAGCTAGAGGAGGTTTTGTCTTCGAAGCTATGATCACTTGTAAAAAATAAATGTAAAATCTGTCCTGAATTATAAATTAAATGCAGGAGAACGAGCTGATTTTTGTACCTGTTTTCAACCTGAGGGCTTTTAGGTTATTCATGAGGAACTCTGAAGAGGATGGTGCCTGTCTTGAGGCCATGGCATGTCTGAGGGAGTGTGTGTGTGTGTGTGTGTGTGTGTGTGTGTGTGTGTGTGTGTGTGTGTGTGTGTGTGTGTGTGTGTGTGTGTGTGTGAGGGAATGGGGGGATAACACTGTGCCACTAGATCCTGAGGTTCACGAGAACAAAGCATCTTTTATTCATTGACACTCTGCTCAGAGCAACTCTGTGGTTCCCTGAAGGAGAACATAAAAAGCAGCAGTTGTAATGTGACAGATCGATGCTGTTCTTCATCACACCGCTGTTGGATGGTGTTGTCATGGCGCTACACCGACTGAGTTTCAGTCTGAATGTTTAATATAGTTTCAGTAATCAGGTGAGGGAATCAGGATTCAATTTGTAATTATAAAAGACAGCGAGGAGGAGAACTACCCAGGATGTGATCACATTCAGAGATGAAATAAATGCTCATATGATGGAAAACGTGGAGGCATTAATGGTAGGGGGCTGCCAAAGTGGCCAAATTAATCTTTCACAATATTAACCCTCCTGTTGCCGTCATAATTTGTACACACCCTTTGTCCTGACTCTCATAAAAGATCAAAAATAAAGCATATGTCATATGTTTTCTGTACTAAAGTATATTATTATTATAAGGTACTGCAAAAGGTGTAAACAATATTTTTATCAAGAGATAGTATTTGTGTTGCCCCACTGCGCAGAAAGTAATTGCAGTTTAACGAAGGCAGCGGCAATAATAGTCAAATATGAACAACGAAACCAAAAAGACATCCTGACAGGGCAACCTCGACCACCACAGGGGAACAAGCGAATAATACAGGCCGCCCCCTAAAAACGTCCCGTATCAAACACACACAATAACTGGTGGGAACAAGTGTAAGCATGTGTAGAGCAACAAGTAACTGTGCATGGAACTTGCAGATACTGTGTGCTGCAAATGTGAGAAATGCTTTACTCGTTCCAGCCACCCTCTTATTATTTAAGGGTTAGGGTTTGGGGTAGCTAGTTGACATGTCATAATCACCTATACTAACTCCTACAAGCCTTAGTTTAATGCCCTAAAGAATCTTTGTGCAGAAAACACGAGCTTGAACATGTTGGAAATACCAACTTGCTTTTTAAACGGTTCTTCAAAGCTTTTAGGTTCATTTAAATTCATTATTCTGCTGCAGGAAGAATCACTCTTCATATATATGCAAACTAGAGCGTGGCGCATGTTTTTGAAAAACATAATACGGCTTCTTCTTGGTCATCGACAGGCTGCAGGGCACAAAACACACAGACTTGTTGATCCAAACCTCGTGTTTCTCTCTGGTTTGGATCCACTGTGATAAAAGTCTCCTTATGCACAACTTTTACTTCTGTCAGTTGTCTCTAGCTGGGTTTCATCGAGGAATTTTTCCCATCATTTACTGTGAAGTGTTGGTACATGTCAGCACCCCAGAGTTCAGTCTTGTCTCTGATCTTGTCCTCCTTCTCTGATTGGAGTCATTCTTTATTTATTTGAACATGGATGGAGCTGTTTTTCTGTCTCAGTGAACAGTGATGTATTAATCACTTGATAGTAAGCTCATCTTCAGTGAATGAATGAGTCTGCTTTGGTTGCAACTAATTCTCTTTGTCTCCATGCATTCCTTTTAAAACCTTTGGTGTAGCCATGACTCCCATTGTCCTGCCATGACTAGTGATTTTTCTTCTTTTCCTTCCTGGTTTTTCTTCCCTTGTTCCATAGTCTTTATCTGTCTCTCATTCGCAGGTAGAGTTATGTGACTTTCCTGCTCCCTCACACCTGTTCTGCATTAACTTATTGATTACCTGGTGCCGCTACTCTCTGCAAGATAGTAGCCATTATGGTTTTGCCTACCCAAAGACAGTTTAATTGTTTTGTGTTCTTGGCTTCCTGTTTAGTTTAACAGTTTAACGGCCAATACCAGTTACTCCACTCAAAGGGTCACTGCTCCACCTGACCCACCTTTTACTCAGCTGCCTGCCAGCTGTCCTACAAATGTCCCAGTCAAGATACAAACCAAAACTCCTGTCCCATTCCTGTTGAGAAATCGTGCCAATTACTCACAGTTTCTACAAATAAAATCTGTACAACTGCTGTCGGTCAAGTTAGAAAGTACCAAGTAGCTCTTTGAAGGACAACTCTCTCACACCTGCGACAGACGGGCAATCTGTAGCTGCATAGACCAGAGCCCTCCCACTATAATACGTTTTTATCAGTTTATTATTACTATATTATTATAATATGTTTATTGGTAAATCTTCAGGTTATTTTCTTGATTTTTCATGTAATTTAATTAAATATGTTTTCGACTTAATGTTTGTATAAACTGTTCCACTGCACCATAGCAACCAGTGAGGCTGATCCATTGCTTATGAAAGTAAGGAAATAGCTCTCTGATCTTAAAGAGGTTAGTCCATGACTCTCTGAACTGAAGAAGAAAGACTTGGTCCAAAAACGTAGCAATGCTCAGTGCCGAGTGGGACCTGTCCTCGACATCCACCCATTAGTCGTCCTGCACTAAAGTGGTGGTCCACGGTCAAAAGAGGGATTCAAATGGCAATGTTTTGCCACCCTGCCTGAACCTCTCCCACTGATGATAATTTACTCTATGTAGTGCATGCCCCAGTGAGTCTGCTGAAGGACTGTCTTCATTGCAAAACATCTGACCTTCTTCTAGTACACACTTTCATTTTTTCCTGTCTCAATTATTGTTCTGAACGCAGCAGCCAGGCTGCTAACAAGAACTAGCTGGAGTTAGCACACCACCCCCAACTCTTCCTCCACTTCAACAGGTTCCAGTGAAATTCAGAAAGAATTTTCAAATTATATTATTAACATATAAATCCTTCATAGTTCGCAGAGCTACTGAGACCTTAACTGCAGCCGGCCTACTGATCGTGGTCTCCTAACTGCTACACACCTGAGGTGATCACGCTCTTGAGCTTGAAGCAGCTAGCCTAAAATTGGGCCTGATGAAAATGTGGTTCATTTTAAACTCATTTCTATGTTTTGTCCGTTATCTGTGGTCGTTTGTTCTTCTAATGTCTGTAGGAGTGTGTATGCAGGGATGAAAGTCTTTGACTCTGTGTTTGCATGTAGAACACCTATTTTAATGGTTTCTGTCACGAACCGTAGTTCAGCACACAAGCTGGACCCAGAAGCAGAGACAACACGCCAAGGTGAACGCAAAATAAACTTTATTTTTAACTAAGGGTGTCTCGGAAGGGTCAAAGGAAAACACGCCGATTAACTGGAAAACCAAGGGACCGGGAGGTAAACAACTCAGGAACGCCGTAGTCGGGACTGCGGTAAGCTGCAACAGAAAGAGGAAGAGAGTTACTGGGAAACGGGGAAATAACAGCATAAGCAGGGTAGAGTTGTTAATCTTACGATCAAGGCTGGGCCGTGGGAACCGGAGGGAGGATCCGCGGGGCAGCTCCAGGGAAAACAGAGGAGATGAAGACCGGTGGTGATCTGAATTCCAGGCGGGCAGGAGGACAGGCAGGTGAGGGCTCAAAACACGGCGAACGGTTACCTGAGCGCAGAAGGAAAGGATTAGTGTTGTTTAAAGCAAGTCAGAATCTCACAACCGCCTTCACGTGGGGCCACGTTACCGCTGAAAGGTGACTAACGGACTGGCGTGGAGCAGCTGGCTGAGCTGGGTTAAATAGTCCACCTGATGATCGCCTGGGATGGGATGCAGGTGTGGAGTCGACAGCCACACCCGTGGGCGTGGGCATCCCATCAGCTCCTTGGACACCGGGCTGCGGACCATGACAGTTTCTGTTCACAGTGTTGGGGAGTAATGGAATACATGTACCGGTGTTGTGTATTTAAAATACAAAATATGAGTAACCATATTCTGTTACAGTTACCATTTAAAAAGGTGGTATTTAGAATACAGTTACTTTGTTGAAATACATGGATTACACGGCGGTATTTTCCTGTTTCATATGTTCAGCTATGCCCTCTCTGTTTTTGGTGATTCCAAAACATTTGGTGGAAACCCAAACAGAAAACGCATTAAGAGGCTCTAATGTCTGTGTCTCAGTCTCGCGGCCCATGTCACCTCTACTTGCAGCCCACATAATGACATGAAGAAATATTTTTAAAAATTAATATTCAAAAAATTATTTAATATGAAGGCAATAGCAGAGTGTTACAGGCATAGCCCTAAAGCATGTAGCCTGATGGGCAGTGTAGTCCGTGCTGCAGGGAGGATGGACTGCTGTACCCGTGATGTGTCTGTGAGCGAGGGAGGAAAAGGAAAAGTACGAGCTGTCACCGAGCAGAAACGGGAGCTGGAAGCATGTAAATAGAATCAAATAGAATCAAAATTTATTTATATAGCACATATTAAAAACAGTGTTGACCATGGTGCTTCACAGTCAGTAAAAGCATGAGACAATTAAGACAAAACAATAAAACAGGACAACAAACAATAGGTAACAACACAACAAGCTAGAACAGCCAACTAGTTAGAAACAAAGGCCAAAGTAAAAAGAGGTTTTAAGACGTGATTTGAAAGACTGGTTAGACTCGGCAGTACGAATATAAACAGGGAGGTTATTCCAGAGTCTGGGTGCCACGGATGCAAAGGCCCAGTCACCTCTCGACTTCAGTCGAGACCTAGGTTGTGCAAGGAGCCTGTGATTGGACGATCTGCTCTGTTGGGATTGTATAAGTGGAGGAGTTCAGAAAGATAGCTGGGCGCTAAATTATTCAGAATTTTAAAACAAAAGAATTTTAAAATCTATGCAATATTTAACAGGGAGCCAATGTAGTTTGGCTAAAATTGGAGTTATGCGTTCATAGATTCTCGTACCTGTTAAAAGACGCGCAGCTGCATTTTGAATTAACTGAAGCCGGTAAAGAGAGGAGTGTTGGAGGCCCGAGTAGAGGGAGTTACAGTAGTCCAGTCTGGATGTAATAAATGCGTGGATAAGCTTTTCAAGGTCCTTTAAAGGAAGAAATGGCTTTGCTTTAGATATCTGACGCAACTGGCAAAAGCTGTTTTTTACCACAGTGGAGACGTGTTTCTGAAGTTTAAAAGAGCCATCCAGGAACACTCCGAGGTTTCTTACAGTGAGCGAGAGATGGCTAGCAAGAGGGCCTAGGACATCAGCTAACTGGTCTAGCGGAGTGTGACTACCAAAGACTATCAATGTAAGAAAATTATGTGATAACCAAATTTTAACTTCATGCAAACAGTTGACAGTTGAACAGAGGTTGCAAAGAAGCAGACACATCGGATTTCAGAGGTGAATAAATCTGGATATCGTCGGCATAACAGTGAAAGGAGATGTTGTATTTTTTAAAAATTAATCCCAACGTCAACATGTACAAAGAGAAGAGAGCAGGACCGAGCGCGGACCCTTGAGGCACACCACAGTAAATAGGGGCAGAAGCCGAGGAGTGTTGCCCCATAGCAACAGAGAACGACCTCTCTGAGAGGTAGGATTTAAACCAGGATAAAACCGTACCTTTGAGACCAACAACATGTTCCAGTCTTGATAGAAGAATGTTGTGGTTAACCAAAGCAGCAGTCAAGTCAAGTAAAACTAAAACCACGGAATAGCCAGAGTCAACAGTTAAAAGAAGATCATTAAAAACTCTAAGTAAGGCTGTCTCTGTGCTGTGGCGAGGTTTCAAACCAGACTGAAACTTGTCATTAATACCATTTGCATCTAAAAAGGCCTGAAGTTGTTTTAGAACTACCTTTTCCAATATTTTGGAAATAAAAGGGAGTTTGGAGATCGGCCTGTAGTTAGTGAGACCATTAGGGTCAAGATTTTTCTTTTTCATAATAGGTTGCACAACTGGGTCTAAAACTAACGATGAATGAGATGGATGAGAAGCCCTTAGAGCTGAGATTTTTTCAGAGAAATACTTTAAGAACTTATCACAAAGAGCAGAGGAGGCGTCCCTATAAGTGGTAGTGCGAGGGTTTATCATAATAACCACTGCAGCCAAGAAGAGAGCCTGACGAGCCCAGCTGTAAGTAAGCTATTAAGACTCGACTGTACGCTGTGTTCATGTTTTCCTCCCAAACAATAAGTTTTGTTGCAGCAGCCTTTCAACGCCTCGCTCTGTCTCTCGCTAGCAAAGTTGACCCAGACAACAAAGTAAAGCTATTTTTCGGCTACGAGCCGACACGAACCCGACGTATTAGCCAGAGGTCCCTTTACTACAGTTCGGAGCTGCGGACCTGTTTTATATACGCGAGGAATAGTTTTCTATACGAGATCACTGCAAAAAGTGCAGCCTTACCTAATGTCTGTGGTGTATTCATAATTGTCTCTGGTACATTTGGTGTATGGGCAGTATGTGTTCATTGTTTGATTGTGTAATTACGTGTTACGCACTGGCAATGCATGCCGGGAGATGGTAATACAGGAAGTAAAGAGATGGTCTTACCGCACACAGTGGTCCCGCGTACTTATTCAGATCAGAGTAAGAATCTCACATGGTGTCAGAAGTGCTGTGTGACTTGTAAGACTCCATACATCTGCCGAGTGTGAGGAGAAGGGGAAGGTGGAAACGAAATGCCGAATGACGACGTAGACGATCGTCCGAGGGCAGGAGTTAGCACCGCGGCTAGCACCCCCAGCGCTACGTTTAGAATCCAACCACCGGAGCCCTTTGATTTTTCCAAACCACACAAATGGACAAGATGGGTCCGTCGCTTCGAGAGATTCCGTCAGGCAAGTAATCTGTCTGCGAGCTCGGAGGAAAATCAAGTGAACACTCTCATATATTGTATGGGAGATGAAGCGGATGACGTCCTGAGAGGACTAAAGTTAAGTGATGTAGACCAACGGGACTATGCTAAAGTGAGAGATAGCTTCCACAACTTTTTCATTGTCAGGAGAAATGTTGTTTATGAGCGCGCACGTTTTAATATGTGCAAACAAGAGCCGAATGAGACTGTTGATGCATTCGTGACTGCCTTGCATGCATTAGCAGAGCACTGTAACTACGGGCCGCTCCACGATGAGCTGATAAGAGACAGAATAGTAGTGGGCTTGGCCGACACGAGGCTGTCTGAGCGCATGCAGATGGAAAAAGACTTGGACTTGGATAAAGCTATACATATGGCCAGGCAGTCAGAAGAAATCAAAAAGCAACAGTCAGCTTTGAGAAGTGAAACAAATGTAATGCAAGTAAATGCGAAAACAGTTGACAGAGTGATACAAAAGCACGACAAAACAAAGTTCAACATGTTCAAAAGTAAAACTGTCAAAACACAACAGCAATATAGCAAGAGACAAAGTAACAAATGCTACAAGTGCGGAGGCTCTCCACATCCGAAACCCGAGTGCCCAGCAAATGATGCAAAATGTCATTTATGTGGAAAAAAAGGTCACTACCAGCCAGTGTTGGTCAAGTTACTTGAAAAAAGTAATCAGTAACTAATTACTCATTACTTCCCCCAAAAAGTAATCCTGTTACTTTACTGATTACTTATTTTCAAAAGTAATTAATTACTTAGTTACTTAGTTACTTTTTAAAAACCCGATTTACAACCTGAAGAGGTGATAAAGCGATAGATCTTTCAGCCCAATTCTACTTTTTCTGCATAATCCATCATACAAAATGTAATCAAATGGAAAAGTCTCTTTTTAAAACTTGTTTTATTAGTTTTAATCTTTTAACTTTATGCATCAAGCAAACATTTTATTATATGCACCATTCTCTGACTGGAAGAAATTTGTTTAATATTTAAACCTATTTTCTGCACATTCCAGCACATAAAATAATTTTTTTGTGTGTGTTTACACTCAGTCTTTCAAATAGATGCAAGTAAAACACAGCAGAAAATAAATAAAGTCAAAGACTCAGCGGTCCTGTTGCTCTATTTTCACCTGTAAAGCAGGAGTGGGGTAGGCGGAGGGTTACCCTGGTGCAGGTGTGCCGCGGTCAGTGGAAGAATCCGTGAGTTTCTCTGTGAGTTTCCCATTACGTCGTAGCTACTCGGTGCTTGTTGGAAGTTTAGGGGTTTTTTCGGTGTAAAAAGAAGTTTTCTTCCCACGCACAGCGGACACTAATGTTTTTGTCACTTTTTATGGAATCAAACTCAAAGTAAGGTCAGTACTTCCACGCTTTAAACGCTGCACGCTCATACTCTCTCTGCACTCGATATATTATCCATTGTTGATCTGCACACAGCTGTTGTCACGAACGTCGCACTTGCTTACGTCACTGTCGTGAGACATTCTCGCAAAAAATCACGGTTTTAGTAACACAGTAACGCAGCGTTCCTACGGGAAAGTAACGGTAATCTAATTACCGTTTTTGCAATAGTAATCCCTTACTTTACTCGTTACTTGAAAAAGGTAATCGGATTACAGTAATGCGTTACTGCCCATCTCTGCTACCAGCGCGTCTGCAGACAAAGCAAGACAGTACAAAGTATTGAGGAGGAAGAGGAGCACGGTTTCTTCCTAGGCTCAGTTTCCAGTGACGGCCAGGCGTGGACAGCCATCATACAAGTGAAAGATGCAAAAATCAGAATCAGAATCAGAATCAGAATACTTTATTGATCCCTGGGGGAAATTATTTCAAACTGGATACTGGAGCAGATGTGACTGTAATAGCTGACTCGGACTTATCAAAGATTTTTGCCAACGAACACAGACCAGTTCTCCAGCAGCCAGAAAAACCTTTGTTAGGCCCTGGAGAAACACCACTGGACGTTGCAGGTTTTACAAAGCTACAGCTCAACTACGGAGCAAAACAGACAACAGAGAAGGTCTATGTTGTAAGAAACCTGAGCACTCCACTGCTAGGCCTGCCCGCCATTACAGCTCTTGGCCTGCTGGTGCGAGTTGACGCGGTTTCAATGGACACTCTGAAGACTACTTACCCTAAACTTTGCAATGGTCTAGGGAAAGTGCAGCGGGCCTATCACATAAACTCAAACCGAACGCTGTGCCGTACTCGCTCAAAACTCTGCGAAGGCTTCCTCTGCCTCTAATGGGAAGGGTAAAGGAGGAACTCCAACAAATGGAAGAGCTTGGTGTCATTACCCGAGTTGAGGAACCTACAGATTGGCATGGTTGTTGTTCCAAAGAAAAACAGCCCTAGGCTGAGACTTTGCGTAGACTTTACCGGACTAAATGAGTATGTGTGCAGGGAAAAATATGTGCTGCCATCGGTTGAACAAAGTCTCGGAATGCTCGCAGGAGCCAAAGTGTTTAGCAAACTGGATGCCAACATGGGCTTCTGGCAGATTCCCCTGTCCGATGAGTCTGCCAAACTCACCACCTTCATCACACCCTTTGGGCGGTTCCACTTTAACCGCCTACCGTTTGGGATCAACTCAGCACTCATCAACACTTTCAGCGCATGATGGCGGAGGTCATCGAGGATCTCGAAGGAGTGGTGTGTCACATTGATGATGTGTTGGTGTGGGGACGTAACCATCAGGAGCATGATTCAAAATGCGAGCTCTCCCAGAGCAAGGTTGCTTTCTTGGGTCACATCATAGCGGATACAGGAATCAGTCCCGACCCAAAGAAAGCGGAGGCGATTACAGAAATGACAGAGCCAACTAATGTGTCAGAGTTGCGCAGTTTTCTGGGCATGGTGAATCAAGTGGGCAAGTTCTCCCCCCATTTAGCCGAAAAAGACAAAGCCCTGCGAGATCTTCTTTCCAAAAACAACGCATGGTATTGGGGAACTGACCAAGCGAAGGCTTTCAAAACATTACGAGATGCCCTGACCTCACCCCCAGTGCTCGCAATGTATGACCCCAACAGAGACATTAAAGTATCAGCAGATGCTTCATCCTATGGTCTCGGAGGTGTTCTTTTGCAGCTGTGGGAAGAAGGATGGCGACCAGTGGCGTATTCGTCGAGGTTCCTTTCTCTTGCAGAACAACGATACGCACAAGTGGAAAAAGAGGCACTGGCGTCTACATGGGCGTGTGAGCGTTTTCATGATTTCCTGATTGGTAAACATTTTTGTCTTGAAACGGACCACAAACCTCTCGTTTCCTTACTGGGAGGACAAGCTCTGGATCTCTTGCCACCCAGGATCCAGCGATTCAGAATGAGACTCATGCGTTACTCGTAAACTGTGCAGTACGCCCCAGGGAAATCGCTCTGGACAGCAGATACTTTGTCCCGCTCACCTCTGAAAAAACCAATGAACCTGTCAGACAAAGAGCTGATGGAAAGCACAGACATATATGTCGACAGTATTGTAGCAAACATGCCTGTCAGTTCCTCATATATGCAAACACTGAAGGAACAACTGAAAAACGACAGTGTGTTTGCTCGCGTCATGGACATGTGCACCAAAGGCTGGCCGGAACATGCAAAACAAGAGCCTTTACTGCGAAATTACTGGCCTGACCGAGCCACGCTCACTGTTGAAGACGGCCTTTTGCTAAAAGACACACGGCTTGTCATTCCTTCAGCGATGAGAAACGAGGTGCTGGAAAAACTACACGAAGGACACCGAGGTGTTGTAAAATGTAAAGCTCATGCACGCCAAACAGTGTGGGGCCCGGGCTGAGTCAACAAATCTCTGAGATGGTGCTCAAGTGCAAAACGTGTATTCAAGAAAGACACAATAACAGTGAGCCACTCATGCCAACAGAATACCCTGCCCGCCCATGGCTGACAGTGGGCACAGATCTTTTCGAGCTGGGAGGGAAAACTTACCTTCTCGCTGTTGACTATCACTCTAGATTTGTTGAGATTGCTTTGTTAAACAGGACAAAATCAAACGATGTCATTACTCACCTGAAATCTTTCTTTGCCCGTCACGGCATCCCAGAGGTCCTCATGTCTGATAATGGGCCGCAGTATTCAGGTCAAATCTTTACAGACTTTGCAGCAGCATACGGCTTTAAACACATCACAAGCAGCCCCAAGTTTCCACAAAGTAATGGAGAAGCAGAACGTGCTGTGCAGACTGTAAAAAATCTTCTGAAAAAAGCAGCTGATCCTTATCTAGCTCTTCTTGCCTATAGAGCTACACCACTGCAGTCCGGATACAGCCCTGCAGAGCTTTTAATGGGCAGACGTCTGCGAACCACACTGCCGATACTTCCATCGCAGCTGGAGCCTACACTGCCGGACGACGCACTGCTCGCTCAAAAGGAAAGGGAGAAGAGGATGATGGACGTGGCAAACTTCAACAGGCGCCACCGCGCAAAACCTTTATGCAGCCTGTCCCCAGGAGAGCGAGTTTGGGTGACTGATGTCAAAACTACAGGCACTGTTATCCAAAATCACTCTACACCCTGATCATGCACAGTGGAGTTACCACAAGGGACTGTGAGGCGTAATCGCGTGCATTTGATTCCTTTAAGTTCACCAGTGCATGAACCTGCTAATGTGCCTGTGTTGCAGAAGCCTCAAACACCCAGTGTGATCGCTGCTACACCTGTTAACACTGATGTCAGAACCAAGTCAGGGAGGCCAATAGTTAAACCTAAAAAGTTAGATCTGTAAGAGAGAGCCCCCTGGCTTCTGCTCCGCGGCTGCTGAGTGAGCCCTCATCTGGGACTCTCCTCAGCTCTTTCTGGGACAGTGGCACGGCTGCCCCTCTGTTGGTCTTCCTTGGTCTCTTGTGTTCTGGGGGCCTCTGGATGTCTGGAGTTTTGATCTCCTCCACACCTGCTTCACGCCCTGGAGGACGGGGCTGTGGCCCCCCCACACCCTCTAGCAGATTATTACATGAAGGAACCTTTTAAAAAAACAAAAAACAAGCGCGTCCATGCTCACAGGTGTACACACGGGTGATCACACCCACAAACTACACCCTTTTTGGCTCCTACCTCAAAGCACACTGTGTTCTGTTGATCTTATGTGCTGCACAATAATGTTTAACATTTAGTATTTACTGTCATATTCCCATATATCATTGTGATGTTGTTTATTCTATTACTCTTGTTCTCTTCTGCTTGCTTTCTTTTTTCTTTCTCAGCAGGTGATCCAGGTGATTGATATATGCATTTTTTTTTCTCTGCCCGTTCTGTTGGTTTTTGTCTTTTGCCCTTCTCCCCCGTCCCTCTTCTCAGCTGTTTCTCTTTCCCTCTTTCTTTCTCCTCTTTCTTTCCCCCAGTCAAGTCTGTCCCGTATTCAGTAAGTGAAAATAAAATAAACAATAAAAGGTGAATCAAATGGACCATTACGGCAAGGCTGGGATGGTCAGTTTGGTAAAGTAAATCCGTTGGGCATCTTTCTTTGCCTTTAGACAACAATTCTGAGGGCAAAAGAGCCAAACGGGACAGGCCAAAAAAAAAAAAAAAAAAAAAAGAGAGAAAAAAAAAAGGTTGTTGTTATATAACTGTGTTATAATGGTTTTGTAGAGCACAGTAAAATAAATCTAAAAAGAGTTGTTAAGAAAAGAAAAGAACAAGAAAACAAAAACAAAAACAAAAGGTTAAAAATGTAATGCAGATTGTTTGCCAGATGTTCTTGTATGGCTTTGAAAAAGAGAAAAAAAAGAATCAAAAGGTAGGCTGGTAGAAAGTTCTGTCCTGAGAAAAGTAATATTCTGTTTTTGTTTAAAAGGGGAGATGTGGTGTATTCATATTTGTCTCTGGTACATTTGTTGTATGGGCTGTATGTGTTCATTGTTTGATTGTGTAATTACGTGTTACGCACTGGCAATGCATGCCGGGAGATGGTAATACAGTGAGTAAAGAGATGGTCTTACCGCACACAGTGGTCCCGCGTACTTATTCAGATCAGAGTAAGAATCACACAATGTCCACCTACTGTTGCTCATTTATATTAAGATTTAAACATCTAGTTGGTGTTGGTATGGAGAGTAAACTTCAGTAATAAATCACAGCAATAGTACATTCATGTAGTTGTAAAAAGCATGATAATATATTAAGTAATCCAAAGTATCCAGAATACGTGACTCTCATTGAGTAATGTAACAGAATACGTTACAAAATACATTTTGGGGCATGTAATCTGTAATCTGTAGTAGAATACATTTTAAAAGTAACCTTCCCAACACTGTCTGTTCAATACTTTGAGAAAGGTTCATGGGTCTGCTGCTAAAGTGCTTTTCTTTTATGAGCATCTTCTGCCCTCTGCAGGAGAAAGTGTGTGCTACAATAAATTCACATTTATATGTTTGCAGCACCACACCAGGCAGAGATGAGAATGCTGTAACTCCTCATGCATAACTCTCAGCTCACCCTAAGATTCAAATTGTTCCTTTTAAAAAGGTTAGTGAGGACACATCTCTGCTAATCATAATTCTTTTGTAGATTTTACATGATGACTGTCACACTTTAAAATAGAAAGGCCATTATTAGGTTAGTTTTGAGTGCACCTTTGAAAAGGTTTTGCTGTTTGGAGAGACAGCAGAAACGTTTACAGTGGCAAAACTGACCTAAACATAACATCTTTTTATCTTAAATTTGACGGCATGTAAGGAAAAAGCTTTACCTGGAAGTGAACTGGGGAGAATGATGGCAATGTTGTAAGAGGCAAAAAAAGAATACCAAAGGAGCCCTCCAACATCCCTGGGACAGTGGGCCAAGAAATTAGACTTTATGTGATGAGATCTGCATACCTGCTTATGATAGGAGTAATGTTTTAATGAAAGATAAGCTCATTTATTCATAGATAAGATAGTTAACCCTGGTTAAAGCCTACACCTTTCCTAGTAGTAGGTTGTTTTCTTTACATGCATTTAAAAATGTAATTCTAAGCATTTTGTGGTTTATGGTGATTTTGGAAAAGCTACCAAAAAAAACCTCAGTAGTAATATTTATTTTGAATAGTTGTGCTTTACATTCCCGAGATAGACAGGCCTTCATTTGTTTCTTTTGGTCAGAGGCACTTCTACTAGCAAACAGAGAAATTGGGGTATGTGAACAAGGAAAACAGGACAGTTGAAAGGAAATAGTAGAAAAGAAATCACCTTTCAAATGTTGTGAGAAGCACCGTTTAATTAGCAGCATGCACATAGATGAGCAAGTACTAAGTATTTAGCTTGACTCTGGAGAGGCACACGCAAGCAGTCTCACATTTTGGCTTCCCAGTGTCTGTTAGAATTGATTTGATGGTTTTTACATCACTGATAGGGTTTGCGGCACACTGACGTCAAATGACCAGATGCTTCGGTCTGCACCAAGAAGCCGAATAAAGCAGAGAGGAGATCAGGCATTCTTGTACAGCTGCACCTAAACTTTGGAACAGTCTCCTCCTTCAGTGTAGGACAGCCCCAACAGCCTGCATCTTCAAACTAGGCCCCCACCAAGAGTCTGCATCTTCAAACTAGGACCTCACCAACAGTCTCCTCCTTCAAACTAGGACCTCACCAACAGCCTGCATCTTCAAACTAGGACCTCACCAACAGTCTGCATCTTCAAACTAGGACCCCACCAAGAGTCTGCATCTTCAAACTAGGACCTCACCAACAGCCTGCATCTTCAAACTGGGACCTCACCAACAGCCTGCATCTTCAAACTAGGACCTCACCAACAATCTCCTCCTTTGAGCTACGACCTCACCAACAGTCTCCTCCTTCAAAATAGGACCTCACCAAAAGCCTGCATCTTCAAACTAGGACCTCACCAACAGTCTGCATCTTCAAACTAGGCCCTCACCAACAATCTCCTCCTTTGAGCTACGACCTCACCAACAGTCTCCTCCTTCAAACTAGGACCTCACCAACAGCCTGCATCTTCAAACTAGGACCCCACCAAGAGTCTGCATCTTCAAACTAGGACCTCACCAACAGCCTGCATCTTCAAACTAGGACCCCACCAAGAGTCTGCATCTTCAAACTAGGACCTCACCAACAGCCTGCATCTTCAAACTGGGACCCCACCAAGAGTCTGCATCTTCAAACTAGGACCTCACCAACAGCCTGCATCTTCAAACTAGGACCCCACCAAGAGTCTGCATCTTCAAACTAGGACCTCACCAACAGCCTGCATCTTCAAACTAGGACCCCACCAAGAGTCTGCATCTTCAAACTAGGACCTCACCAACAGCCTGCATCTTCAAACTAGGACCCCACCAAGAGTCTGCATCTTCAAACTAGGACCTCACCAAAAGCCTGCATCTTCAAACTAGGCCCTCACCAGCAGCCTGCATCTTCAAACTAGGACCTCACCAGCAGCCTGCATCTTCAAACTAGGACCTCACCAGCAGCCTGCATCTTCAAACTAGGACCTCACCAGCAGCCTGCATCTTCAAACTAGGACCTCACCAACAGCCTGCATCTTCAAACTAGGACCTCACCAGCAGCCTGCATTTTCAAACTAGGACCTCACCAGCAGCCTGCATCTTCAAACTAGGACCTCACCAGCAGCCTGCATCTTCAAACTAGGCCCTCACCAACAGTCTCCTCCTTTGAGCTAGGACCTCACCAACAGTCTCCTCCTTCAAACTAGGCCCTCACCAACAGTCTCCTTTGAGCTAGGACCTCACCAACAGTCTCCTCCTTCAAACTAGGCCCTCACCAACCGTCTCCTCCTTCAAACTAGGACCTCACCAACAGTCTCCTCCTTCAAACTAGGCCCTCACCAACAGTCTCCTCCTTCAAACTAGGACCTCACCAACAGCCTGCATCTTCAAACTAGGACCCCACCAAGAGTCTGCATCGTCAAACTAGGACCCCACCAACAGTCTCCTCCTTCAAACTAGGCCCTCACCAACAGTCTCCTCCTTCAAAATAGGACCTCACCAAAAGCCTGCATCTTCAAACTAGGACCCCACCAAGAGTCTGCATCGTCAAACTAGGACCCCACCAACAGTCTCCTCCTTCAAACTAGGCCCTCACCAACAGTCTCCTCCTTCAAACTAGGACCTCACCAACAGCCTGCATCTTCAAACTAGGACCCCACCAAGAGTCTGCATCTTCAAACTAGGCCCTCACCAACAGCCTGCATCTTCAAACTAGGACCCCACCAAGAGTCTGCATCTTCAAACTAGGACCTCACCAACAGCCTGCATCTTCAAACTGGGACCTCACCAAAAGCCTGCATCTTCAAACTAGGCCCTCACCAGCAGCCTGCATCTTCAAACTAGGACCTCACCAGCAGCCTGCATCTTCAAACTAGGACCTCACCAGCAGCCTGCATCTTCAAACTAGGACCTCACCAGCAGCCTGCATCTTCAAACTAGGACCTCACCAGCAGCCTGCATTTTCAAACTAGGACCTCACCAGCAGCCTGCATCTTCAAACTAGGACCTCACCAGCAGCCTGCATCTTCAAACTAGGCCCTCACCAACAGTCTCCTCCTTTGAGCTAGGACCTCACCAACAGTCTCCTCCTTCAAACTAGGCCCTCACCAACAGTCTCCTCCTTTGAGCTAGGACCTCACCAACAGTCTCCTCCTTCAAACTAGGCCCTCACCAACAGTCTCCTCCTTCAAACTAGGACCTCACCAACAGTCTCCTCCTTCAAACTAGGCCCTCACCAACAGTCTCCTCCTTTGAGCTAGGACCTCACCAACAGTCTCCTCCTTCAAACTAGGCCCTCACCAACCGTCTCCTCCTTCAAACTAGGACCTCACCAACAGTCTCCTCCTTCAAACTAGGCCCTCACCAACAGTCTCCTCCTTCAAACTAGGACCTCACCAACAGTCTCCTCCTTCAAACTAGGCCCTCACCAACAGTCTCCTCCTTCAAACTAGGACCCCACCAACAGTCTCCTCCTTCAAACTAGGACCTCACCAACAGTCTCCTCCTTCAAACTAGGACCTCACCAACAGCCTGCATCTTCAAACTAGGACCCCACCAAGAGTCTGCATCTTCAAACACGGACCTCACCAGCAGCCTGCATCTTCAAACTAGGACCTCACCAACAGCCTGCATCTTCAAACTGGGCCCTCACCAACAGCCTGCATCTTCAAACTAGGCCCTCACCAACAGTCTCCTCCTTTGAGCTACGACCTCACCAACAGTCTCCTCCTTCAAAATAGGACCTCACCAACAGCCTGCATCTTCAAACTAGGCCCTCACCAAAAGCCTGCATCTTCAAACTAGGCCCTCACCAACAGTCTCCTCCTTTGAGCTACGACCTCACCAACAGTCTCCTCCTTCAAAATAGGACCTCACCAAAAGCCTGCATCTTCAAACTGGGACTTCACCAAAAGCCTGCATCTTCAAACTAGGCCCTCACCAGCAGCCTGCATCTTCAAACTAGGCCCTCACCAGCAGCCTGCATCTTCAAACTAGGACCTCACCAGTAGCCTGCATCTTCAAACTAGGACCTCACTAACAGCCTGCATCTTCAAACTGGGACTTCACCAAAAGCCTGCATCTTCAAACTAGGCCCTCACCAGCAGCCTGCATCTTCAAACTAGGACCTCACCAGTAGCCTGCATCTTCAAACTAGGCCCTCACCAACAGTCTCCTCCTTTGAGCTAGGACCTCACCAACAGTCTCCTCCTTCAAACTAGGCCCTCACCAACAGTCTCCTCCTTCAAACTAGGCCCTCACCAACAGTCTCCTCCTTTGAGCTAGGACCTCACCAACAGTCTCCTCCTTCAAACTAGGCCCTCACCAACAGTCTCCTCCTTCAAACTAGGCCCTCACCAACAGTCTCCTCCTTCAAACTAGGACCTCACCAACCGTCTCCTCCTTCAAACTAGGACCTCACCAACAGTCTCCTCCTTCAAACTAGGCCCTCACCAGCAGCCTGCATCTTCAAACTAGGCCCTCACCAACAGTCTACATCTTTAAAGTTGGACTTCACAGGATACCCTTCCATCTCTCTGCACAGTGGCACATTCTCTTCTACATAGTAAAATGTTAGTGTTCTCAGTTGCGCCGCCCAGTAGTACCATAGTGGGCTTGGGTATTTAAGCCCTCCTCTGTCGTAAGGCAGATAGAAGAGAGATAGGCGCAGCATGGGGCATCTGTTCTTCCATAAAAATTTGATGAAGAGTGTCCTCAGTTGAGAAAACAAATCGCTTGGTGGTGGCAGAGGCAAGTTTTGAAATAAATACAACAGTTTAGGGAGTATATTTATTTTAAGAGTATTTATTTTCCCCATTAATGACATTGGTAGAGCAGTCCATCTATCCAGAGAGTTTGAGACATCTTGAATAACTGAATTATAGTTGATTTCTATGATATCATTACGCAAAGGAACAATTTGGATGCCGAAATAGGTGAAGCTATTAACAACCTTAAATTGAGTAACAACAGAGGTTGGGTTTTCCATATCTAATTGGTTTATTAACATAATTGATGTTTTAGACATATTGATCTTGTAACCAGAAATTTTACCAAACTCCTTAATCAATTCTAGCAGAGCCGGGATGGATTTGTTAATATTTTTAAGAAAAATAATTAAATCATCTGCATGAAAGGCTAAGCGATGTTCTGTCCTATTGTTACACCAGAAGTACTATCATGGGATCTCACTGTGATAGCCAAAGGCTCGATTGCCATAATGAACAACAGTGTGGACAAAACGCCCCCTTTCTAAATCATCAATTTATTTTTATGCTTTTTGAGATATTATTGTTAGTCAAGTTTTGTGCATATGATTCCTTATAAAGTAATCTTATCCAATTACAAAAATTCTCTCCCAGACCAAAGCACCCCAGAGTCTCAAAGAAATAAGGCCATTCCACTCTGTCGAATGCTTTTTCAGCATCTCGTGACAGTAAAGCAGTGTCCCGAGCCCCTTTTGGTCATAAAGAAGCTTCAGAATCCTTCGGACGTTGTGGAATCCTTGTCTGTCCTGAATGAATCCATTCTGAACTCTCCCAATTATCTTAGGTAGTATTTCTTTGTTTCTCTTGGCTAAGATTTTACAAAGTATTTTCAAATCCGCATTAAGCAGACTGATGGGTCTCCAGTTTTCACATTTATTGTGTGGTTCGGGAGCAGAGCGACTAATGCTCCTCTCAGGGACTGCGGTATGGTGCCTTTTTGAAAGGACTCTGTAAACATTTTTAAAATTGGAGTCAACACTTTAAACACCTTGGCATTTAACCCATACTGAGTCTTGACATTTATTTTTTTCTTATTATTTTACTTGTTTCTGGTATGTGGAGTCTCCATATTGTTTCCATGAAAACCATTAATGAAAAGTAAGGTCTGTGTAATACAGATCCAGTTTTCAGAATGAGCAGTTTAGACTTTGTCCCGAATTCGAAAATGTTGAGCAATGAAACCAACCACGCCCCTTCATGCGTTTACAATAATTGTGATATATGTCAGTTACAGTAAATATTCATTTAGAAAGCAGACAGAAGTTCCTCCTTCTATCACATTCTTCCATATATGCCAATCTGTTTCACCCTCCAGAGGGTCCCTGAGGATTGACACTTTTCTTCACTCTTCTTCTGTCACCTGTTACTAGGCAAACTCAAATGCAATTAGAAGCTAAATGTGTCCCAGGCCTTTGGCCTAGAATGAATACTATCATGTATGTTTGTAAGCGTGCATGCTTAAACCTTCTGTTGCTCTCGGTCACTTACACCATGGATCCCCTGGACATCGCGCCAAGCTTAAGACCTTTAAATAGACCAAGCATCACTCTATATAAGCCTGCATGTGACTTTAATGGTTTAACTGGAGACGAGGAACTTAAAACTACAAAAACTGACAGACTCTCATGGATGCTGTGCTTTTCTTTCATTTTTATTTTTCATGTTTTCTTAGAATTCACAATACAGAAAGGAAAAGTGACGTGTCATATAAGACATAACCCAATACATCCAAGAAGAAGAAATGACATCATACAGCAGAGCACTCTGAAGCATTTGCTACTAACCAGTAAGCTTGACCTTGTTGAGACATGATTTAGGGAGGTCACTAAACTGAACACAATACCACATCTTTGCCCATAATTGGCCACATTTATTCTAACTGTTGCTGGTTAAGTAACACAGTTCTGAATCCGTTTGCAGTATCACAGGTGATGAGCACAGATCACTGAAGTATATTTCTGCATGTTTATTCTGGATGAATGTAAGACACCAGATTCTGGGAAGTGTCAAATATATAAGCATGCTTCAATATTAGCGTATTTGTTAGCAAGACATGTTAAAAACAGGCAACTACCAGGACATTTTACAAAGCCTTTTTGTTCAGCTTCTGAGAGCATTTATATTATTTTCACATGAAATTATATCATTAGTCGTTATCACTAAGTCACTGAATCTGAAATGATGTGTCGTATGTAATTAGACAACAATATTTCCCCTCACCTCACCATGATGTCAGTCTCTCTGAATCAGACTTTCATCAACATCTAATCTCTGCTAGTATCTTTTCTATCCCGTGTAGGGAAACTTGAGTAGCGCAGCTTCCCCGGGGCCAAGCCGCAGGTTTGTAAGATCCACGCTGCTGTCGGCAGGCATTGTGCTGCTGTTGGTGCTGAGAACAACCACAGCCGTCGGGGGCAGCACTGTGTGGCTCAGCTGCAGCACCGCTGACTCCTCTGCAGCCCAGTTGAAGGCGGCGAGGTAACGCTCGTTCTGATCCCACACCCGCAGGTAAGCCAGGGAGGAGGAGGAGTTAAAAAGGAGGATGAAGTCTCCAAACAGCAGGGAACGCTCTTTACCCCGCAGCTCACTCACAGTGCTGAAAAACCTGCGACAGGTCAGGCGCTCAGCCCGCTCCTCCTGCACAGAGAGAGCACACAATCACTATGTGATATTAACTGTTATCGGTAGGATGCTAGGTTACAATACTCCTGCTCGAACAACTACAGCCAATAACAGCAAACCTGCAGAGAAGGTGTTCATAATCACATCTGTGGTCACCATGACTACCATCTGCCATTGGTTTTGGCTATGACTTGTGAAGCCACAGTCATTTGGATGCCATGTTGTTGGGTTGTTTGAGTCACAGGTTATGATATTTAGCCTACATGATGTAGTGCTAAGTTATCATCTGATGCACACATGCACACAGATACAATACATATAGCACATTTAAAAAACCACAGGTATGCCAAAGTGCTTCACAGAACGAGTTAGAGCAATAATAAATACAAACACAAAATACAAATAAAATATACTAACAGGCGGGTGACATAACTAACCAATAATACACCAGGTGTAGTAGGCACAACCCGAAAGGCTGAAGGTTAAAACATTATAAATATTAATAAAGCTAGAAAGATAACTTACAGTACACCAGAAATGCGGGGGAAGCAAGGCTAAACAAATAAGTTTTTAATCGAGATTTAAAAGATTGAATTGAATCAGACACCTTGAGGGAGGTTATTCCAGAGGTAGGATGCGACAGCGGCGAATGCGCGGTCACCTCTGGTCTTGAGCCGAGATCTAGGTCGCACCAGGAGTATTTGGCCTGATCTAAGCGCTCTCCCAGGGGTATAACAGCTGAGGAGATCCGTAAGATAGCTGGGCGCGGTGCTATTTATGATTTTAAAAGTGAGCAATAAGATTTTAAAATCAATACAAAATTTAACAGGGAGCCAGTGCAGGTCAGAAAGAGCTGGAGTAATAGACTCAAACCTGCCAGTTCCAGTTAAGAAACGCGCAGCCGCATATTGAACGAGCTGCAGTTTGTGAACGAGGGCAGAATGGAGACCAGTGTAAAGGGAATTACAGTAATCTAACCTTAATGTAACAAAGGCATGGATAAGTTTCTCCAGGTCCTTACGTGGTATGTAGGGCTTGGCCTTAGAGATTAGACGTAGTTGATTGAACTCGATTTAACTACGGAGGACACATGTTTGTCCAACTTGAAGGAACTGTCCCAGGGTCCTCACAGTGTCAGAAAGGGAGTCAGCAAAGGGCCCAAAAATACCAGTTAGTTCACCCCGAGAGGAGGGAGTATCAAAGACTACAATTTCAGTCTTCTTATCATTTAAAATGAGAGAATTGCTCAGTAGCCAGATTTTAACTTCATTCATACAATCAAAGAAGTGTTGCAATGACGATCCTCAGCTAGTTCAAAATAGATTTGAATGTCATCCACATAGAAGTGGAAAGAAATATTGTATTTATCAAAGATTTGGCCCAAGGGTAACAAGTATAAAGAGAACAGCATGGGACCCAGCACAGACCCCTGGGGGACACCAGAGGTAACAGGGGCAATGGAGGAGGCGTAGGTATCCATGGTGACAGAAAAGGGCCTTTCTGAGAGATTTAAACCAGCTAAGGGCACTGCCTGTGATGCCCACCAGATGCTCAAGCCTCATTAAAAGGACATTATGGTCCACCAAATCAAAAGCAGAGGACAAATCAAGCAAAATGAACACCACAGGGCGCCCTGAGTCAGCGATTGAGAGAAGATCATTAAAGACTCTCAGTAATGCAGTTTAAACCCCGACTGAAATTTTTGGTGGCCAGAGACTTAGAAGAGTAAGCCGGTCATAAGTTAGCAATGCAGAGCCACCTGAATAGCATATTAGCAGAAAGGTAAGAAGCAGCAGAGAGCAGTGGAGACGGCCTGCCGAACACACTGGCGCCATCTCAATGCCAAGACTCAATGACAAGATAGCATGAAACCAGAATTTCCCTTCTAGGATGGATGGATTCCCTGGATTCAATAAGACGTGACACTAAAGTCTAAAGACACCAGCGAAGTGGTTTCTGAGATCACAGGCGAGAGAGCTGAGCATCGTTTGTCCAGTTTTACTTCTGTCTGAAGCGAAGCCTCCTCTTTGAATGACTACTTATACAGTAACTAAATCAAACTTACCCCCAGTGATAAATGTTAATAAACTGTTTGTTTATGCAGGCTGAATGCACATTCAAACAGGGACCAAGCTTTAGTAGGTTATACTGATACTGTCACTACCACACCAGGTCGACTGTATTACCAGCATGTAATACTATACTATTATTCAAAGCACGCTCCACCCACACAATCAACTCAAATAACACACCTCTGCAGTCTGGTACTGAGAGTTTGTTTGTTTTATCCCTATTACAGTGGGGCAAAAAAGTATTTAGTCAGCCACCGATTGTGCAAGTTCCCCCACCTAAAATGATGACAGAGGTCAGTAATTTGCACCAGAGGTACACTTCAACTGTGAGAGACAGAATGTGAAAAAAAAAGCATGAATCCACATGGTAGGATTTGTAAAGAATTTATTGGTAAATCAGGGTGGAAAATAAGTATTTGGTCAATAACAAAAATACAACTCAATACTTTGTAACATAACCTTTGTTGGCAATAACAGAGGTCAAACGTTTACTATAGGTCTTTACCAGGTTTGCACACACAGTAGCTGGTATTTTGGCCCATTCCTCCATGCAGATCTTCTCGAGAGCAGTGATGTTTTGGGGCTGTCGCCGAGCAACACGGACTTTCAACTCCCGCCACAGATTTTCTATGGGGTTGAGGTCTGGAGACTGGCTAGGCCACTCCAGGACTTTCAAATGCTTCTTACGGAGCCACTCCTTTGTTGCCCGGGCGGTGTGTTTTGGATCATTGTCATGTTGGAAGACCCAGCCTCGTTTCATCTTCAAAGTTCTCACTGATGGAAGGAGGTTTTGGCTCAAAATCTCACGATACATGGCCCCATTCATTCTGTCCTTAACACGGATCAGTCGTCCTGTCCCCTTGGCAGAAAAACAGCCCCATAGCATGATGTTTCCACCCCCATGCTTCACAGTAGGTATGGTGTTCTTGGGATGCAACTCAGTATTCTTCTTCCTCCAAACGCGACGAGTTGAGTTTATACCAAAAAGTCCTACTTTGGTTTCATCTGACCACATGACATTCTCCCAATCCTCTGCTGTATCATCCATGTGCTCTCTGGCAAACTTCAGACGGGCCTGGACATGCACTGGCTTCAGCAGGAACACGTCTGGCACTGCGGGATTTGATTCCCTGCCATTGTAGTGTGTTACTGATGGTGACCTTTGTTACTTTGGTCCCAGCTCTCTGCAGGTCATTCACCAGCTCCCCCCGTGTGGTTCTGGGATCTTTGCTCACCGTTCTCATGATCATTTTGACCCCACGGGATGAGATCTTGCGTGGAGCCCCAGATGGAGGGAGATTATCAGTGGTCTTGTATGTCTTCCATTTTCTGATGATTGCTCCCACAGTTGATTTTTTCACACCAAGCTGCTTGCCTATTGTAGATTCACTCTTCCCAGTCTGGTGCAGGTCTACAATACTTTTCCTGGTGTCCTTCGAAAGCTCTTTGGTCTTGGCCATGGCGGAGTTTGGAGTCTGACTGTTTGAGGCTGTGGACAGGTGTCTTTTATACAGATGATGAGTTCAAACAGGTGCCATTCATACAGGTAACGAGTGGGGGACAGAAAAGCTTCTTACAGAAGACGTTACAGGTCTGTGAGAGCCAGAGATTTTCCTTGTTTGAGGTGACCAAATACTTATTTTCCACCCTGATTTACGAATAAATTCTTTACAAATCCTACCATGTGAATTCATGGATTTTTTTTTTTCACATTCTGTCTCTCACAGTTGAAGTGTACCTCTGGTGCAAATTACTGACCTCTGTCATCATTTTAGGTGGGGGAACTTGCACAATCGGTGGCTGACTAAATACTTTTTTGCCCCACTGTATATAACCTGTATTTATATATGTGTATGCATGGTATATTTATGCTCATGTCCTTACTCTCATTCCCCTTTATTTAGTATTTCAACTCTGTAACAACTTCTGTCGATGCTGTGCTACTGGAAACTGACTTTCCCACCCGAGGGATTAATGAGGTTTCATCTAATCTAATCTTACCTGCAGAGTCCCATTCAGCTCCTCATTGGAGTCCCAAAGCATCTTGGGAAACTTGGTGCCCTTTCGTGGAAATAATAAAATCTTAATATCACAACAAATACAAGTAATAGTACAATATGTATTCATATGTATTCATGCTTTGTGCTTCTCTGTAACTACAATGAGGCTAAAGCAAAGAACACGAGCTTATTAAAATACTGAAGTCCTGAGAGTTTACTGTACAGATGTCCTCACCTCGTCCATCAGACCTATCTCATCTCCGTAGCTGAAGATGGGCGTCCCGGGCAATGTCAGCAGCAGCAACTGATGCAGTTTAACTAGAGCTGGGCCCACCAGTGAAGCCATGTGACCCTCGAGCCGCCCCCCCAGATTCCAGGCGAGATTCATCTGACTCTGGGATGAATACAAGTGCTGGATAGAGCGAGCGAGCTCCGTGACATCCGTGTCACGTGAATGAAGGACCCGGGAGATCAGGAGGTCAACACCCGTGGAAGAGAGGAGGGTGGACACATCTTCAGCAGAGGAGCGGTCTGTGACGCCAATCAAGACTCTGAAAATCACATGCGCAGAAGGTTTACGTAATCCAGAGATTAACTGATGTTAATGCGGGACTTTCTCAGGTAGATCTAATAAACACAGACTAAAAATGATCTGGTCCTAAAGCAGAGCTATGTAGTTCTGGACACATGGCCTCAGTAGGGTCTCCCAGAGGAAGAGTGATTCAGAAAACCCCTGTGAAGGAGAAAGCAAGGTCCACCCTGGTGGGACAAGGTGACAGTCCCAGGCAGTAACAGCAGGGCAGAATACACAGCCTGTCAGCCACAGAAAAACTCTACTGTATGTAAATGTTCTGCAATATTTGAGTGAGAAAGTCCTCGAGCGTATTAACCAAAACAAAAGAGAACTTTTCTGGACCGTGGGGAACTTTCATGTGCAGGTGTTTGCCACATGAAGTGTTGGGCTGTTGCATCTGCTATGTTGGAATAACAACCCAGCGGCTTCGTAAAGTAAAGGGACACTTGCATAGTAAACACTTTTACAAACTTCAAATGTAATCTAAGTGACAAGACACAGACACACAGACGTGGGTAAAGCTGGAGGTTTCCTGCTGCTGCTGCCATCTCCTGCTTCATGAAATCTCTGCTAGTACTCGGTGACATCCAGGCGCACTGTTTTCCTCACCTGCTGTTGGGATGCTTGTCCGTCCTGTTCTGCACGATGGCTCGGATGTCGTTCCAAAGAGACGGCACCACTGTGGCCACGCGCTCCACCCCTGACAGCTGGATGCCATCCACGCCTTCGTCCAGCCAGAACACCAGAGCAGACTGAGGCACACGGACACACTCGTCACTTCTGTTACCCACCTGATGACTGCTTTTAATGAATAATAACTTAACTGGATTCAAATGATTTTAATGTTAATATTGGAAGCAACAATGACTTTACTGCCGTGCACTGAGATTTCTGGCACATTTAGCTGAACAGCAGTCAGCAGCATGTGTGTGACATCAGCACTCACCTTCAGTCTCTCTGCTACAATCGTCACACTGCTGTTGGAGAACCAGGGCCCGGACGAGCCCAGGTAGTTTGGAGTCAAATCCAGAACCACAAAAACACCTGCACAGGTGAGCAAATGTACTACAGTAAGTACATGTGTACTTTGGTGTCGTTCTTCATATACTTGAGTCGATCTCTTTGACTTTTTCAGAGCATTTTAGTGAAACATTCATTCTGGTCTGTAGTCAGCATGACTCCCACTGATATGGGACATAAAACGTGAAACATCATGAGACTGCTGCTTCTGTAGAAGGCTGTCTCCCTGACCCTTTTTATGAGCAGCCTGGACGAAACCCTTAAACTGGTCCAGGTTTCCAGCCTCGGGGGAAATCTCCTCAAAGCTCAGGTTCACAGCTTCATCCGGAGGCGCCACGTGGATCGGCCCGACCACCAGCCCTTTGACTTTCAGCTGAGCCAAACTGTTGACCTTTTGTTCCAGGCCTGAGGTGGAAACACACACAGTGAGGAGGAGCAGTAGTTTACTGTTGTGATGGTTCTTTGTGGTGACTCTTTTATACTTCAGCAGCTGCTGACGTTGTGTTTGCCTGATTTTACATCTGACTGTAGAAAACACAGCAAACGGTCAGATAACTGAGCAGGGAGTTGCAGACAGAGCATGTTGCATGTTACACATTTAGTGGAGAATGATGCAAAGATGATATTTATGTGTGATCTCTATCTACGTTTGGACTCACCTTTCAGGTTGTGGGTGTCGGTGAAAGCCTGGATGTTTCCAATCTGGTACAGAGGCCCATCGTTCCACCAGTTGGTGTTGGGCAGATCTTTGCAGCGAGGGGCCTGCAAGATGATGAGGACGGCCCCCACCAGCATCCCCAACCAGCCGAGCCAGAACACCACCAGCAGCGCCCAGCGGGTCCTCACCCAGCTGAGAAACAGGAAAAGGCTGGATTATCAATGAGCCGAGGCTCTGCGTCCTGCAGGTACCCAAACGTGACTCTCTGGACGACTGAAGTGAATCTGGAAACGCACCACGGCTATGAATGCTGAAATGTTTGTGTTTCCTTTGTGACGCCTTCGACGATTTTCACGTCTTGGCCAAAAGACCCAGAACATGTAAAGGTCAAAGTGTTCAAATATGTGAAACAAATCTGCTAAAGCCCACGTCAGTTGATATTGTTGCCATGCAAAATTATCAGACAGCTGTGGGCACTGTTTCATCTCAGGGATGGGGGTGGCTGTAGCTCAGGTGGCAGAGCAGATCAGCCACCAACCAGAAGGGCGGTGGTTCGATCCCGGTGCTCGTGTCTGCATGCCAAATATCCTTGGGCAAGATACTAACCCCATGTTGCTCTCCGATGCATCCATCGGAGTGTGAATGTGTGTGAATGTTAGATACTTAAACTTAGAAGAAGTGCTTGTGTAAACGGGTGTGAATGAATTAGTTGTGTAGAGCGCTTTGAGTGCTCAGACAGTAGGAAAGCGCTATATAAGAACCAGTTTAGCCCAACAAATGCCTCGAACTCATTTTTCTGAACTTTTAACATTTAACCCTTTTAACTTCTTCCTAAGATTTGATCAAATGTCAAGAATACTACATTTAAAATAAAGTACTGTATTAACTACTGTGTTACATGTTTCATATTTTCACATTCTTACACCTCTTCTTGATTTCTCTTAACTTTTCTCCAAACCTGAGCTTTCCCTCTGCTGTCAGCCGAAGACAGAAATCTTTACGTTCTTTACACTCCGGTACTGCATCCTGTCTTTTGGTCAACACCACTGTCTCCAAATATCATCTGACAGCTGGTCTCACTGCTGTCATCCCTGACACTATATGAATCAGAAAACAGAGGAGCATAGAGTGACACAGCACGAGTCAGACAGAAAAATCTCTGCAGTTTACTTTGCTTGTCACGGTTTGAGAGCCTGCACATTGTTGTTACAGAAAAACTAAAATGTTGTGCACTGAACTGAGAAATTAAACCAGGATTATAATAATGGTGTTGCTATGGCAATGACATTGTGATACAACATTTTTATATTGCATAAAAATGTATAGAGGTATCATCATGTACAACAGCATCGGAGCATACTAATTAACACAGAAGAACTAAAGAACTGTGAAAGGTGAAAAAACGAAGCATTTCTCTGATATTTCCACAAATCTCGCGTCCTTTTTAGTACAATTAACTCCCTTCAGTCCATCTCCGAGTCTTTTTTGTGGTTTAACAGAATGCAACAATTAAACATCTTTGCTTTTGTTGCTGTCCTTGGTAGATTTGAACCTGCGTCCCTCCCTCCTCTTATTAAAACTGTAAGACAAGACAGGGACTGATTTTAACCCTCAGGAAAAATGTGTAGTCTCCAGCTGGCTGTGTTTGCTTTGGTCGCTACCATATTGCTGCGGTCGCAGGGTCAATGGCAGTGATGGCCTACAGATGCTGGCAGCTACCTCTCTGCTCTGAATCATACCTGTTATTAATCTGTCTCTCTTCCACAGCATGTCTTTATCCTTCTCTCACCCCAACCAATCACAGCAGATGGCCCCGCCCCTCCCTGAGCCTGGTTCTGCTGGAAGTTTCTTCCTGTTCAAAGGGAGTTTTTCCTTCCCACTGTCGCCAAAGTGCTTGTTCATAGGGGGCTGCTGCACGGAGGTACAGTTTTTACTCTGTTTCTGGTTTAGTATCATGCCAACCCTAGCATGTACAAAGCTCTGACTTGAACCCCACTGAAAATGACTAAAGTCTTTTCTTTGAAAGTAAAATCTCAGCCCACACAAATATATCAACAGCAGTGATCACAAAACGGTGCATAACTGACGACAGTAGTGAGATCTTTAACCAGGTCTTCCCATTAACACCTGACCTGTCCAAAGGTTCAGTCAATGAGCTCGTCAATAGCTTCAATGCTAACATGTTAAATGTAATGGATACAATTGCTCCCATTAAGGTGAAGGTTATCTCTGGAAGGAAAAAGTCTCCATGGAGAAACTCCACACTGGTGAAAAATGAAAAAAGAGAGTGTAGGAAAGCTGAGCGCAGATGGAGAAAAACAAACCTCCAGGTTCATTATGACATTTATAAAGAGAAACTTCACAATTATAATTTACAACTGAGGAGTGCAAGGAGGTCCTACTTCTCTGACATCATCACTAAAAACAGCCATAATGCTCGGGTCTTATTTTCTACAGTTGACAGGCTAACAAACCCTCCTGTGCCAGTGGCAGCTGAACTTCATTCGACCATGGCCTGCAATGACTTTGCCAAATTCTTCACTGAAAAAATCCAAAAAATTAGACAAGCAATTGGTACATCAACAGCAGATTCAGAATATGTACTGTGTCCACCAAAAAACTGTTTAAACACCATGAAACAGTTTCAACCTATTAACAGCAAAGACCTGGAGGACATCTTAGGTCAACTGAACTCCTCCTGCTGTTTAGATGTCCTGCCAACAAGTTTTTTCAAAAAGGTCTCAAAGACTTTAGAGTCAGACCTGTTACAGATCGTCAACTTTTCCTTAATGTCAGGTGTGTTTCCAGAACCACTAAAAACTGCTGTAATCAAACCTATACTGAAAAAGGACAATCTTGACAAGACACAAATGAACAACTACAGGCCGATCTCAAATCTCCCGTTTTTAAGTAAGATAATTGAAAAAGCAGTTTCTCAACAGCTCAGTTACTTCTTAAAACAGAATAATTGCTACGATGCCTTCCAGTCAGGTTTTAGACAGAACCACAGCACTGAAACCGCTCTGACCAAAGTGTTTAAGCCTCAGATCAGCTGAAACACTCAGTTTATTTAAATCCAGGTTGAAGACTCACCTGTTCTCAGCTGCACTTGAATAAAGCACCAAATCCACACTTTTCAGCTTAGATTTCAAAACTAACATTTTAACTACTGATTTTATCTGTTTGTTTGTTAATTAGTTAGTTTGCTTGTTTTAATCAATTTTAAATCATGCTTTTTATTTGTTTTTGTTTCTAATGTCTCTGTAAAGCACTTTGAATCACCTTGTTGTTGAATTGTGCTATACAAATAAACTTGCCTTGGCTAAAGTCGATGCTAGAAGATCATCAAATATGGAGGAGTTGAGAGATTAACCAAGGAAGGGTGGGCAACGGTCTGTGACTGCTCAGGCGACATGTGCAAATGACAGCAAGATATTCAGCTGACTGTTAGCATCAGGGGAGCTAATCGTTTTAGTTTCTGTGTGCAAAGCAAAAATAATCTAACTAGGTTTGGAGAGTAACATACGCTCTACTGAAGATGGCATCTTATTCAGGCTTATTTCCAAGAGACACTGCTCAACTGCATCTATTACAGCAGAAAAGCCTGCAGACCAGACTAATTCAAACATCTCATACACCAGCTGATTAAAAATATGAAAAAGAAGCAGTCCAGCAGTCGGCCTCCTTAGTTCCCAGATGTTTCTGGAGATGGGAATGGTCCATTTTTGAGATGTGCAGCTATTTGTAAGTATTGTGTTTTTATTTGAATGTGAGGTGGACTTCAAACGTGTTTTGGAATCTGGATTAAAAATCACGGTGTGAAAAACCGACATTATAATAAAAGCTGTTATCATTGCCAAACAGTGTTGATCTGTAGGCGATCTCAGCCTTCTTCACTTCCATCAAACCACCAACGTTTACCTGCGTATCCAAACACAGAGACAGGCTCAGCAGTACTGTACGCGTCACAGGTTTACATGAGATGCATGCTGGTGTCCGCTCATGCAGAAATAAATAAATAAAAGGAACGACAGAGCCTCGCCCTGCAGGGGTGTGCACAGTGTGTCCTCCTCACCCCGGGGTGCCCGCCACCCTCATCAGCTCCTCCTTGTTCAGCCCAGTGAATTTCACCTCCTCCTCCTCGTCGGGGATCTTCAGCTTTACCAAGCCATTCTTCTCCGCCGTCGTCGGTGCCTCCTGCCCGCTGGCAGAGGGTGTGTCGGCGGCCTGGTCTCCTCCCGTCATCGGCTGCTTCTCCTGCTCCTCCTGGTCCAGATCTGCCTCGCTCACATCGGCCTCCGTGGCATCAGCATCCACCTGAGCGGGACCCGCCTCGTCCTTGTGCTCAGCATCCTTCATCTCTACGTTGGTCTCCTCCGTGTTCATGTCGGCCTAGTCCGGTTACTGATGGAAGAGCTGCAGACACGCTTCAGTCTGTGCGACGTTCACAGACAGTGGGACAGACGAACATCCAAAATGTCCCAATTATTTAAGTAAGTAAAAAGTAAGTAAAATTTATTTATATAGCACATTTCACAGATAAAAATCACAAAGTGCTTTACAGTAAGATCAGACATACAAGTTAAAATTAATTAAATTAGTTAAAAGCCCGTTTGTATAAAAATGTCTTCAGCTGCTTTTTAAAGGAGTCAGTAGAGTATTTGAACCAATACGTGTTTCATTGGCGTTCAGCTGTGCCAGCACACACTTTAAATGGTCTATTTAAAGTGACCCTCTGTAAGCCAACTGGGCCAGGTCACAGAAAGGTGAATATGGTGAATGGAGCGGCTATAATGTAGCGCATTTCTATTGTAGCCACTCAAAGCGCTGTAACACGACTCGTCCATGAAGCCCTTTTATTCTCTGCGTAGGTGCTTTCTGTCTAATGATAATGTGATGCCCAAAAGCTTTAGCATTCAGACTGGAGGTGAAACCACCTGCCAATCAGCAGACGACCTGCTCTGATGACAGCCACTCTGAAACTACAGCACGAACAAAATATGTTCAAAATACAAAGCAAACAAAAATATAAACATCAGTTTTGGTTTTTAGGATCATTTTCTTGTTTTCGTTTCCAGAAAATGATTTCTGTAGTCTGGTTTCTCCTACCAATGCTTGAAGAGAGATTTCCGAGCGCACCTGAATGTGACATCAAATAGGATTGGGCCAGTTTTACATACGTCAGTTGTAGAAATTGTTGAATAAATAAATAAATGAATAAATAAATAAATAAATAAATGAATAAATAAATAGGAGAGCTGCGTGAAGTTGCAGCTTGCAGTGCTGTGTTGCTTGAAAGCATCTCTCCGTCTGTCTGTCAGCGGGAGACTGTGGCCTGATGGTGACAGCTGGAAGGACTGACTGCATCACTTCGCTCTCCTCTTTTGTTTTATTAAATGTCTTTATTTTTTGGATTACTACTGCTACTCTTTTATTCCCCCTGTCACTGTAACAATCAGAATTATTGTCCGAAGGCCGAAAAAAGACCAGAACAGATTTATTTTCCCAAGCAGACTAATACAGCTTCCACTTGACTGTCATATTTTATTATTATTATTGTAAATGTACGAATTTATTCATTTTTTCATTTTGAGGTATTGCAATCAGAACCCGACAGGACCAGGGGACAGGAAAGAAAGAAAGGAGGGGGACGAACACCAGAGGAGGAGACTCTGATCAGCTGCTGAGAAAAAGCATCAGGAACACATCCGTCTCCACCTTTAAGTAAAGAAGTTGAATCAGTACTTTAGCTTTCAGCAGAGTATTTTTAAACAATGGTGTCTATACGTCTACTCAAGTACAGGATGCCAGTGTGTTTGCCTGGATATGTCCCCCAAAGTGTCCACTAAACAAATATGTTGGGATGATTTCTTGTGTTTGCAGAATATCTCTAGAATTAGAAACATGCTGTCGCTGAAAAACCAGTTCATTTCTCCTGGACTACTGTCATTCATCATCATCACCTTGTGTTTATGCCAAATGCTGCAGCAGGAGTGCTGGCAGGCACTGCTGGGCTGACATGTCCTCAGGCTGCTGCTCGGGACCTGTCCGGTCAGGGAAACACGGACCTCCAGCACAGACCTCCAGCACAGACCTCCAGCAGTGCCCAGCGGGACTAGAAGCTCGTTCATACGCACTGACGGGTTTTACGGCTTTATTTAAGTTTTATTTAAGCCAGTTTTACGCCTTTCAGACAATGACTGCATAGCGTGATAGGCGGCGGTAGTGCAGCGTGAACGCGTGCAGACCGCCATTAAACCCAGAGAAGAAGAAGCTTGGCGTTTCTCGGAGGCGTGCAGCGCCTGTGACAGCTTCCTGCGTGTTTTCCAGCGTGAACATGAACGTGGCTGAAGCGAAATCAGAGCTGAAGCGGCTGCTGAGCAGGCTGAGGCCGGCTGAACTCACGCAGCTGCTGGGCTGGATGAAGAACTCAGGTAAACACGCTGCACGTGTGGCGCGGGCTTCGTGGGTCACGGCTTCAGCGGGGGACTCCTCACTGTGTCGTCACCATGTCGCGCTGTTTCCACGGTCACGCACACTTCAGGAGTAATACAGAGTGGGACGCTTCGGGGTTTTACGAGTTTGTTACATCTTCCGTTGATGCTGACAGAGCAGCCCACAGACTGACAGCATGCTGTCACCGCCGAGCCGTCATTTCCCCTTTACTCAGGAGTGTGTGTGTGTGTGTGTGTGTGTGTGTGTGTGTGTGTGTGTGTGTGTGTGTCTTCTTGCAGATGAGCTGGAGGACGAGCTGCTGGGAGATAACGGGCGGGTGCTGCTGCAGAGTATTGCAGAGGACCTGCGGGCAAATGTGGCCCCCGATGCTATGCTGCCCTGTGAGACCGCTGCCTACAGTAAGGTACTGTGTCTGAACTGAGCAGGTACTACAGAGCACACTGCTGATCAGTGCGCCTGCATCACTTTGTGATCAGAAGCTCATTATGACCTTCACAAGTTAATAATTAAAGTGGTGTTACTACTTTATTTACTTTACAGTGATTGGAGGCAGCTACAGGTGTAGCCACAGCTGCCCTGGGACAGACTGTGGCTACACCTGTAGCTGCCTCCACCAGTGTGTGAGAGTGAATGAACAGTGGCATTGTAAAGCGCTATATAAATGCACTTTATTATTATTATTATTATTATTATTATTATTATTATTATTATTGTTGTTGTTTCTAATAATCACAGCTCTGTTTGGCCTTTTAAAATTCAGTTTTGGAGGCAAATAAGTGTTTTTAATGTGACACAACTTCCATCAATGTTTACATGACTGTACTACAGAGCCACGCCCACATTGTGTTTAATATGCAGCTTTCATTTTACTTCAAGCTTTTCCTCAATATTTATTTGACTTAAAATAAAAAAACTATTAGATATTTAGTCATATTATATTTTTATACAGTTTTTTTATGCCGTTATTTTTGTGCCACTATTCTGAGCGCACGTAAAAAAAGTTTGCAGGTGCAAGTGTTGTATTTCAAGGAGAAATTTATTTTGAGCAAAGAAAAGCTGAATTTGAGTGAACAAAACTCATTGCTGCGTGCAAAAAAAGTATTTCAGTGTTTGCTATTATCCACACACACACACACACACACACACACACACACACACACACACACACACACACACACACACACACACACCAGCAGCCCCTCTCGCTCAGTTTTTGCATTTTCAATCGCTCGCAATGTGTTTCTCGCGCTCTCAACAGACTTGGATGCAAAAAAACCTGATTGGCTGTTCTGGTCTCCAATCAGCTCGAAGTGACGAAATGCAATATCCCAGAAACCATTTCGTCCAAAACTCAAACGAGGCAGTGGCGGAGGAACACAGAGGGGCGGAGTTTGAAATATTACTCTGTCTGAGTCACAAAATAAACTTTAAAGATATTTTCATGTGAGAATGTTTCTGTGTAAACTTCAAATACCTGCTCGATTCATCAGGACATCACATATTTGCATAAGTGCTCTGACGTTTTCGGAGATGCCTGTTACCAGCTGACCGGGTCACTCGGGTTAAACATAATATAAAAGGCTGAACTGACAAAACCACCACCAGGTGTTACAGGAAAAACCATAAAGCCTTTGAACTAAAACGCTGTTGTGACAGTGATGCACACTGTTGTTGGTATATATGTATGATTTGTATCACCTTCATGTTTCCAAACCGACATCATGACCAGCAGCTTTACAGCTGTGGCTCCAGCAAACATCAGCTGATACTAGAAATTAATATTAAATAAATTCTAACAACAGCTGATCAGCTTAAACGTGCTGCTGTTGTTTAGCGCGACATCTGCTGGTTTCCTCTTTCTGGCCCAAAGTGGGAGATAAACAAGAGAGACGATCAGCTGATCATTGATCAGTTTCATGATTGAAGTAGCAACAGGAGAGGGAGGGGGAGAGAATGAGAGAAGAGGCAGCTGTGCAGCGTAAAGACAGAATAAATCCAGCTTTGTGTCTTTTTCATTGTAGCTGAAGTCCAGGACAAACTGTTCCTTTTCCCTTCAATACGGATGTCTTGTAATTGGTCCAGCCCAGAGTTGATCATGATTGGCTAATCCACCACCTTTCATTGTTTATACCGTTACAAAAACAAACAAACAAACATAAAAATGAAAAATCACCATCAGCCCACTGAGCAAATGTCCGGTATGCCCAATGGTCAGCTGGTGGGTAACAGGCATCTCCGAAAACGTCAGAGCACTTATGCAAATATGTGATGTCCTGATGAATCGAGCAGGTGTTTGAAGTTTACACAGAAACATTCTCACATGAAAATATCTTTAAAGTTTATTTTGTGACTCAGACAGAGTAATATTTCAAACTCCGCCCCTCTGTGTTCCTCCACCACTGCCTCGTTTTGGACGAAATGGTTTCTGGGATATTGCATTTCATCACTTTAAGCTGATTGGAGACCAGAACAGCCAATCATATTTTTTTGCATCCAAGTCTGTGATTGGCTGGTTTTGTGGCACAAATATAACGGTGTAGAGAAAGAGTTGAGCGCGCACGGGCAGAAATGTTGAGAGCGCGAGCAACACATTGAGAGCGAGCGCAAAACCTGAGCGAGAGGGGCTGCTGTTGTGTGTGTGTGTGTGTGTGTGTGTGTGTGTGTGTGTGGATAATAGCAAACACTGAAATACATTTTTTGCACGCAGGAATGAAGTTTGTTCACTCAAATTCAGCTTTTCTTCGCTCAAATTAAATTTCTCTTCAAAATACAACACTTGCACCTGCAGACTTTTTTACGTGCGCTCAGAATAGTGGCACAGAAATAACGGCATATCTTTTGGGGCTTACAAACATTTTCAAACCTTTCTGAAGTTTAAAAATATTGAGCCATTATATTTCAGTTTTTGATTTCGTGTTTGTGCGCCTGCTGCGTACGTCTGATCATAACGGCACTCGGACACTCACATAAGGAGGACACTGTGTTGGTAGAACGAGGCAGTGTTAGTGGAGACAGGTCTGAGCTTCATGATGTTAATGGAGAGAGGTGTGGTGATGATGAGGATGACGAGGAAGCTTTGGTACGTGTTCCAGATGCAGCGGCGGTCACGGCCGACGGTTCACGTGGATGGCTTCCTGTACGACGACGAGCAGGTGGACTCCCTGTGTGAACGGGGGCTGATGAGCCGCAACTACTGCCTCAGCTGTGGATCCCACAGGACTGCACCTCTGGGTGGGAGCACATCACCACTGCTCACCTTTGTTCAGGTCTACATGTTTAGCAGCTGTAGCTAGCTGGCAGACTCGCATGTGTGTGAAGAAGTGTTACATTAAGGAAAAAGATGACAGCTGTTTAAAGACAAACCGGCACAGTCGCTGTTCCCTCTGACATAGTCAAGTCTTACTTCAGGATCGGTTTGAATAACAAGAAAGCAAACGGTTTGTCTTTTAGCTCACAAACACAGTGTGGTGCTCAGTGTAAGAGTGTGAACACATGCAGCAGAAAGCTGCTAACCCTGACAGGCAGATGCAGGGTTATGTTACAGCCTCGTGCAGTAGAGACGATGTTTGTTAGAACGCACTAGACTTGTAGTCAAGAGCACCTAAACCCAGACCGAGACCAGAGTGTATCGAGACCGAGAAGTCTTTAAACTGCAGCCAGATGCTGCTTTGTTTACGGGTGTCAGGCATATTTATGTATTTCTGCGACGCACAGCCCTCCTCACCGCTGTCCACTGTCTCACCCACTGAGAGGACCGACGCACGCTCCACTTGACTGTCGCGTCCATCCCCCTCTCTGTGTTTCACATAATGATATTATCCTATATCCTCGCATGTGATTGGCCACAATATGGAGGGATTGGAGCGTAGCTGAGCCCCTGTGTGAGAGCTGAGCAGCCAAAGGAAATGTAGCCGGCTCTCGCTCAGTGGGAGTCGACTCTTCTGATTCACTACAAAGCGCTCTGTAAGCACGGCTCTTAGAGCTGACGCTTTTGAAATGACACATTATCGAACGCTACGTTGTGTGTCATGGATACTGTTGACTCCAGAGGCGGAGCCAGACATTTTATACACCCGGGGCTTAGCCCCAAAGGGTAGTATGCAGGGGGAGGGTGACTGAAAGATTTATTAGGCTGAGTTATGAGTTTTGTTCAAAAAAGAATGACTTCATATAGGAAAAAATATATATCACATATGCAGGACACCTTAAACTAGTTTTTTAATTAAGCAGCAAGTCAGAACAAAGTCAGGGCTAGGGATGGGTACTGGTATCCGGTGCCATGATGGCTAAAATGACCAAAGAAAAAGACGGAAATAGCTAAACATGAGAGGTTTTTGGACAAAGTTTGTGTTTTTTCCATTGTTTAAGCACTGCTTCCAGCCAAGAGTGATGCCATATATGCCCCATAGCTGCAGAAAAGGCTAACATTGTTATCTTTTTACAAAAAAACAGCTAAACATGAGAGGTTTTTGGACAAAGTTTGTGTTCTCCATTATTTAAGCACCGTTTAAGCACCGGCACCGTTTCAAAAGTACCGGTTTGGTACTGGTATCAGATAAAACCTAAACGATACCCATCCCTAGTCAGGGCTGTATCAAGACACAGGGACTAAACCCCAATTCAACCAGACCCAGAACTGATCCGGAATTAAAACAGGATTGCAACAGTTCAAAATCAGGACTACTGAGGATTTAACCAAGACAGAACCAGAATCAGAACTAGATGATAGTAGACTATTTAGATTGAGAAACGTTTATATAATTATTTAGCCTTGTTGTGCAAACAATCCTGCAAAACTTAATAAATACAGAATATGAAAAGTAACAAATTGTATCTAGTAGAGCAGGGCGATATGGCCAAAAACTGGAATTGCACAACCCACCCTTTGGTTGACAGCAACACAGGAGAGCCTCACCCACCTTCGGGCTCACTTTTGTCTACAATCGTTCTTCAGAATGATTTGACTGATGTGTGGAGAAAGCTCCATCCTAAAACCAGACAGTATACATATGTAAAGGTTTCTGAGAGCAATGTGAAGGCAGCTGGGCTTGATAGATTATATGTCAACCAGATGTATGATAATAGACTGGTTAAAGCAGAGATCTCACCTGTTGGTTTTTCTGATCATCACTTAGTGACTGCAGATATTTCCTTATTGATGCATTCTAACATCGGTTCGCACTGGCGCTTTAATGTGCTGCTGATTCATGACAAAGAGTTCTGTCGAGCTTTTTCTGACTTCTGGTGCCACTGGAAACTAAGGAAGATGGACTTTTGCAATTTGGCTCAATGGTGGGAGGTGGGGAAACACAGATTAAGCTTTTTTGTCACCAGTACACATCACATGCAACGGCCACTGTTAAAGACTGCTTTGAGGACTTAGAACGAGAGCTCAAGAGGCTAGAGACTGAGATTATAAGTGGGACAGATTAAAGCATGTTCAGTCCCTTCGGAGGCAAGTGTTCATGTTTTTAGACACAGACACTGGATGTCTCCTTCCGTGTCAAACATGAATGGTAAATGGACTGGTTCTTATATAGAGCTTTTCTACTCTGTCCGAGCACTCAAAGTGCTTTATATAGCTAATTCATTCCCAATCACACCCATTCACACAAGCACTTCTAAGCTTAAGTGCTAAGTATCTAACATTCACACTCCGATGGATGCATCGGAGAGCAACATGGGTTAGTATCTTGCCCAAGGATATTTGGCATGCAGACTGGAGCAGCCTGGGATCAAACCACCGACCTTCTGGTTAGTGGCTGATCCGCTCTGCCACCTGAGCTACAGCCACCCCGTGAAGAAGGGCTCTACACGGTGTATGCTAGTTCTGGGAACATGAAATGTTTTGAGTGTGGAGATGTGGGTCATAAGAAAATAATGTGTCCTCACAGACAGCTTGCAGCGGGACCTGCTGTGGATGATAGTGGGGAGGGGGTTAGCGGGCAGCAGGCGCTAAACGTGGCTGCCCCTCCGGTGCGGGGCGAGGCTGTCGTTGCCCTGGCTGAGGCAGTGTCTATGGTGCGGGGCGAGGCCGCCGTTGCCCTGGCTGAGGCTGTGTCTATGGTGCGGGGCGAGGCCGCCGTTGCCCTGGCTGAGGCTGTGTCTATGGTGCGGGGCGAAGCAGTCGTTGCCCTGGCTGAGGCAGTGTCTATGGTGCGGGGCGAAGCAGTCGTTGCCCTGGCTGAGGCAGTGTCTATAGTGCGGGGCGAGGCCGCCGTTGCCCTGGCTGAGGCTGTGTCTATGGTGCGGGGCGAAGCAGTCGTTGCCCTGGCTGAGGCAGTGTCTATGGTGCGGGGCGAAGCAGTCGTTGCCCTGGCTGTGCCTCCGGCACGTGGTGAAACTGCCCTATCTAAAGAGGACGCTGCGCCCTCGGTGTGAGGTGAGGTCGGCGTTTCTCCCGCGGACGCTACGGCATTGGTGTGGAGTGAGGTGAGTGATTGCATGACTACAACCAAGCCGACAGAGAGGGTGGAGGCTGGACCTGCGGTCAGTACGGCGCAGACTGGGGATGAAATGGGGAGCTCTGAGTTGGGTGTAGAGTGTGTTGTTGCCTCGGGGGACGGAGAGGTGGAGGAGCAGCAGCGCAGGACGCCTGCTGGTGGTTATGGTTACGACACGAATGACATGGAGTGTGATTCTGACTCTGATAATGTTTCTGTGGCAGACAGTGTCTCTCAAAATGCAGATTTGTATTCTTTGGAGGTAATCGTTGCTTTTCTGGACGACACCTTTGGTAGGAAGGTGAATGTTAGGGAATATTTCCCTGATGTTGAGAAATTCGTTTCGTCAGCTATGACTCTTCAGAAGGTTGTAGGTAAATGGTCTGTATTTATATAGCGCTTTTCTAGTCCCTAAGGACCCCAAAGCGCTTTACACAACCAGTCATCCACCCATTCACGCACACATTGGTGATGGCAGCTACATTGTAGCCACAGCCACCCTGGGGCGCACTGACAGAGGCGAGGCTGCCGAACACTGGCGCCACCGGGCCCTCTGACCACCACCAGTAGGCAACGGGTGAAGTGTCTTGCCCAAGGACACAACGACCGAGACTGTCCGAGCCGGGGCTCGAACCGGCAACCTTCCGATTACAAGGCGAACTCCCAACTCTTGAGCCACGATCGCCTAGATTTCACCAGAAGGCCAAAAGACAAAAACAAAAAACGAATCCAAAACCAAAAGAAACGAAGCACACCAGAACACAGGAAAAAACAGAGTCCAAAACAGAAGAGTTCAGGGGGCCGACCGTGCGGATGGCAACAGCGGCGACGTGGACACAGTTCGGGAGGCCGGCCGTGCGGAAGGCAACGGCGGCCACTCAGGCGACGGTGATCCGGGGGCCGGCCGTGCGGAAGGCAACGGCGGCCACTCAGGCGAAGAGGGTCCGGAGGCCGGCCGCGTGGAAGGCAGCGGCGGCGACGAGGGAGACGACGGAGCAGTTCCGAGGGCCGACCGTGCGGACGGCAACAGCGGCGACTCAGGCGATGGCGATCCGGACCAGGCGAAGCACAGGCTGAAGCTGGACCAGGCGAAGCACAGGCGGAGGCTGGGCCAGGCGAGGCTGAAGACACGGAGGCTGGGCCAGGCGAGGCTGAAGGCTCTGAGGCTGGGCCAGGCGAGGCTGAAGACACGGAGGCTGGGCCAGGCGAGGATTGGACTTACTGGATGGTAAAGAGCGTTATCATCTGGAGAAACATGTTACTGGTCTGAGGGAACAGTTGAAGCGTCTGAATCGGTAGAGACACTGGAGTTTTTTACGCTGAAACGTTATGATCATTTCATCTCTGCTGGGTTTTTCTGTTTGCTTTCTTGATGGCTTCCTCTTATGTGCCGGGATTGAGGGTGGCCTCCTTGAATGTGAATGGGTGCAGGGATGCCGATAAAAGAGCCTTATTAGCTGAGGTGATCAAACAGAAGAGATTAGATATAGTCTTTCTCCAAGAAACACATACTGACAGTTTGAATGAGATAGACTGGGATCTGTGGTGGGGAGGGCGGAAGTTTCTTAGCCATGGGACAAGTTTTAGCGCAGGAGTTGCTATTTTGTTTTCTCCTTCTCTAAATGCGAATGTTATTTTCAGCATAGAGATGGTGGCGGGCAGAGTCCTTTTGGTGACGGCTGACATTGGAGGTTTTATTTTTACTTTTGTTAATGTCTATGCACCAACCTCAGGGGCGGAGCGTGGGATTTTGTTTAAAACATTGGAAGAAAAATTAAGTGGTGCTGCTCAAGGGGACTGTGTTGTGTTGGGTGGGGACTGGAACTGTTGTCTTGACTTTACTTTGGATAGGACAGGGGCGGAGCCGCATCTTCAGTCATCTTCTGCTTTAACAGATGTCCTACGGACAATTAACTTGGTTGATGCGTGGCGGGTGAAGCATCCCTCATCCAGGCAGTATACCTGGGTGAAAGTGACTGATGGCAGGGTTAGTGCAGCGAGAGTAGACAGGTTTAATGTGTCTGTTTCATTTACTGCTCGAATTATTAACTGTCAGTGTTTTCCTGTTGTTTTTACTGATCATCACTTGGTTTTACTGGAGCTGTTTCTATCTCCCACCAGCAAATCCAAATCTTTTTGGTGGTTTAATATAAAATTATTACATGATCGGATATTCTGTGTATGAAAGGCCCAAATTCGTGTGTTCTGTCAGCAATATAGTTTTCTTTTGACGGCCAATATCATGAGAACTGTGCAGGACCTTGAAAAGGAGATAACACGTGTGGAGACTGTCTCTGGTTCACAGTTTGGTCAGCAGGATAATGCCTGTCTTCATTCTAAAAGGCAAGAGCTTAACCATTTTTTACATGAGGGCTAAAGGAGCTTTGGTTCGAGCACGTTTCACCAGGCTCCAGGACATGGACGCTCCAACCATGTTTTTCTTTAATTTGGGGAAGTCTGTGGTTCACAGGAAGCAGATGGTGTGTCTTCAGCTTTCGGATGGAAGAGTGACCACGGATCCGGCTGAGATGAGACGGCATGCAGTGGCCTTTTACACGGACTTGTTTAGTGCGGATGGCTGTGATGTGGACTCTGCTTCGGACCTTCTGCAGGGGCTTCCTCAGCTGAGCCCAGGGGATCGGGATGTTTTGAACAGGGATATGACCTTGGATGAGCTGTCTGCGGCGTTGTCTCAGAAGGCTTCAGGCAAAGCTCCAGGAATAGATGGTTTACCATCAGATATTTTTAAGCACTTCTGGAGTCTTCTGGGTTGGGACCTGCTGGACGTGTTTAAGGAGTGTTTTGTAGGAGGGATACTTCCAGCTTCCTGCAGGCGTGCAGTTATCTCTCTCATACCAAAGAAGGGAGATTTAACCCTTCTTAAAAACTGGAGACCAGTGGCCCTTTTATGTGCAGACTACAAGATTCTCTCCAAGGTTTTATCGAACAGACTGAAAATGGTCATTGACCTGCTGATTGGTGTGGATCAATCTTACTGTATTCCGGATCAGTCTGTGATTGATAACTTGTTTTTGATGAGAGATGTGTTTGATATTTGTAAAGTGTACAATGCTAAAGTCGGCATCGTTTCTCTTGATCAGGAGAAGGCTTTCGACCGTGTGGACCATGATTTTCTGTTTTCCACCTTGAAGACCTTTGGTGTTGGGCGGGGGTTTCTGACTTGGGTGAAGCTGTTGTATAGCGATGCTTGCTGTGTTGTGAAGGTGGGAGGGTTGAGTTGTCCTGTGCCGGTTCGGAGAGGGATTAGAGAAGGTTGCCCTATCTCTGGACAGCTTTATAGCATTGTTGTGTTCATCAGTACACAACTGAAACCGGTTTAGAGAGTTTGTTTAGCCGTGGAGGGAAACAACTGAAAATATGAAATAAACACACATGTGAGCTGAGACTCTCATTTCATCATTTGTTGATTCACTCCAAGAGCAAGTAACGTAATAATGGGTCAAGAGATCAGTTTGACATCAATCTTTCGTGATTCACCGCCATATTTACATTATTTGTACAGCAGCTCCTCCCCCCTCGCTCACATGCTGCGCTCAGTCGCCGAGTGCCTGAGCTCGGATCGTACCAAAATTAGGGGGAATTTACGACTGCGCGCTATGTGCTTCAAATATTGTGTGTAGTTTTTGTTTTATACAGTTGTCAGTCAGGCATCTAACTATGAAACAAATGACACTCCAAAAGACCCCGGGCTTCTGCAAAGATGACCCGGGCTTAAGCCAGTAAGCTGCTCCACTGTCAGCACGTCAGTGGATGCACGAGGTGATGGTGCAGGCAGCTGAATGAAACCGTTTGCTGTCATCGTCTCCTTTGGCAGACTTCATCTCTCACTCGTTCTCCGTGACCGAGCTTCGGTTCCTGTTCCAGCACGTTCTTCCAGATCTGAGTGGCCGGACATTGGTGGATGTAGGATCCAGACTGGGGGCCGTGCTGTATGGGGTCAGAGGTCAACACACACACACACACACACACACACACACACACACACACACACACACACACACACACACACACTTGCTGTCGTGTTTTTGTCACTGTAGAGGACATTAGAACGACTGTCCTTCTTCCTAATAAGTGGAGCTGTACAGACTTGCAGGAGGATTTTCCAGGAACACGAGCAGACGCTCAGGCGTTTGGTCTGAATGCACTTTTGTGACAAACTTTTAAAAAAGTAAATCATTCAGTTTAATTTAACAAATGTTGTTGCTTGGAAGTCTTTCTTTTTCACCTGTGTGTGTGTGTATTCAGGGGTACGTGTACAGCTCAGCGTCCCGGCTGCTCGGCCTGGAGATCAGCGAGGGTTTCGTCAGGCTGCAGGACTCCATGCTGCACAAATACAAGCTGACTGACAGAGTTCAGGTTTGTGTGTTCGGGTTGTGATGGTCGCCTAGAAGACGCTCAGCCACAGATGGTTTCTTCTCTCTACAGGTCCTCCAGGCTGACGTCTGCACGCAGGATGTTCTGCTGCAAAACGCAGATGTTGTTGTCATGAATAACGTCTTTGAGTACTTCATGGAGCCCGAGCAACAGGTCAGGTAAGGTTACACAGATATAAGCCCTGCAGGGCAGTTTTGTTGTGTTTGGTTGTCTGTGTGAAAGTTTGATCTGGGTTTTGGTTGAGAGGACATGCTGACATGCACTCAGGTCTGACTGAACTCGTTGAATCAGGGCAGGCGTCTCTGAAGGCACAGAAAGCTGTATGCACAGAATCATCGGTCGAATCCAGCAAAAAATGTGCTGACTTTGCCCTAAAATAAGGGTTTAGTCCTGTGACGTATGTGCACAGCAGGACAGCGCTGGCATATATCTCCTACTGTGACTGTTCACGTGAAGGCGCAGGCTGGACAGCCTCCATATGGACTATTTCAGACTCATCCCACTGGTTTGCTCCTGTAATGAAACGAATGATCAGCATTTTGTGTTCAAACATGAAAGTAGTGATCCTTTTCTCACAGCGTCTCTGCAGCCAGTCGTCTCCCCCTGCTGGCCATTAGAAAGAATGCAGGTTTAAGACATTCCTGGCTTCACGTTGTACGAAGAAGTGCCATAATTTAGTTAAAGAGGTTTGTTCAACTCAGTGTTCAGTGTCATGAAGGAGCTTTACACCACAGCCCAGCTCTTACAGTTACAGCAGCACAAACCTGTCACTGCAATTCACTGTATTACAAAAGTAATACAGTGAATTGCACAAGTTACAACAAACATCAGGTGTGCTTGCAGGCTGTTTGTCACCAAGCATACTGATTGACTCAGAGCAATGAATGTAATTGTGATCAGGTGAAACACTACAAGTCCTAAAGTAACCTTTAGTGTTTGAATGGATGCACTTTAACCTCCTGAGCTCTTCCACAGCAGCATTTTGAATTTCTCTTTGATATTTGGGCTGATTGGGACCTGATGAATGTAAAAACAAAGAATGACCAGATTTGTTTTTACCTTATTTTTGTTTTTAAGAAAAATCAGAGCCACATATGAGGATATTTATTTAAAATGTTGATAGAACCGGCGCACTATAATGCCCTCGTAAGTGGACATCAGGCCCTTGTAGAGCAAAATTGAGTATTTTGGTCTAAATAACCCAAAATGTGACGTCCACATATGTGGACACAGGTCCCAGGAGGTTAAAGAGCCTCTGCAGCCCGCACATTAGAAATGAACAGGATCAGTGCATTAGCTGGAGTTTTTCTTTCACCTCTCAGTTGAGTGATTTTTGCTGCATTGCTCTGTCATCCTGTTTCTATTCTTTATACATCTGTATCATCTGTTTCTATAGTAACGTCTGATCGGAGCAATCAGTACTCAGTTATTTATGTTTGTGTAGAGCAGGGTTGGCAACCTTTCTGATGACGAGTGCATCTAACATTTCCTCAGAGGTCAGTGTGCCATATGACTGCATTAGCAATAAATGTAATAACGCTCTATATTAAAAGTTACCCACTATATAGAACCACTTTATAGGATTATATTTGTTCGCAGATGTTGGCAGCTGTCAGCGAATAGTTTTCAGCTATTTGGAAACAAAAGACTTTTTATCCATAACAGCAAATGAACTGTACAAGAGATAATGCAAATGCTATTTATGGTCTCCTCACAACAATGATAAATACTGTCAATAAGGCCTCTGCAATGTTCTGAAGACAGTTAAACTGTCAGGTAGTGACGTCCAGCAGGTGAACATGCAGCTCCATGAACTCACACAGCTGTGGATTCCAGCTGCTTCGTAGTTCTGCAAACTTTGACCCCACAGAGTCGAGCTTTTCAGTTCAATCAGCTGCATTTCGATGTCCTCTGTGTCCAGCAGGTTAATGTGAGACAAATCCAGCTGCTCATTAAAGATTTCTGGTTTGATCAGAAAAGAAAACACTGGTCCAAACACCTGAAAGTCCTGAAACAGCATTGTGAATTCTGTCTCCAGTCTATGTATGTATCTGTGTATTTCCGCTGAGCCGACAGCTGCTGAAGCTTTTGAAGTGTCAGAATGTGGAAAGCTAACAACGTCCCTTTCACTGGTAGGCTAAGTTACTTTTAGCCAGTTACAAGCTGAATCTGGTAGTTGGGTTGTTAGCTAAGATACCGTCATTAAGAAGCAGCACAACCAATGTTTCTATGCAAGCTGATTTGCGATGTGCACCGCTGGTCATTTATTTTTGAATGCACCTTCTCAGATTAACTCACTGCGTGTCGTGCCCAGGGCTGGACTGGGACAAAAAGAACGGCCTTTTGACTGGAGACCGGCCCCCCAGGTATTAAAGCCATAAAGCCTTTGAATGAAAACAACCCTGTTGTGACAGTGATGTACACTGTCTTAGATTAGATTAGATGAAACTTTATTAATCCCTTGGGTGGATTCCTCTGGGAAATTCTGTAAATAAATAAATTTAAAAAGCTTGTTGGTATATGTATGATTTCTATACATGTTACATCAGATAAAAACTTTGGTTGCAAGACTCAGATAATTATTTATTAAAATCATTTTAAATGAGAATAAGAAAGAAAAGTATTTCTTTGTGCCCCCCTCTCCCTGTTAATGCCCTACCTGCCCCCCTGGCAACACTTTGCTAGACCCGCCCCTGCACAGTTACCAGCTGTCAGCTACATAAAAAAGGATCCTGGTGTTATTTGTCTCTCAGAAACAGTTCATAACTTCAACTCATCCATGTCACCTAAAAGGTAAACCTGTTTCTCCATCACAGCTCTGATGGTTCAGTAAGGACGTCTCCTGGTTTCATCTTCATGTTTCCCTCTCACCACATATCCAAACCGACATCATGACCAGCAGCTTTACAGCTGTGGCTCCAGCAAACATCAGCTGATACTAGAAATTAATATTAAATACATTCTAACAACAGCTGATCAAGCTTAAACGTGCTGCTGTTGTTTAGCGCGACATCTGCTGGTTTCCTCTTTCTAGTGCAAAGTGGGCGATAAACAAACAAGAGAGAAAAGCCGATCAGCTGATCATTGATCAGTTTCATGATTGAAGTAGCAACAGGAGAGGGAGGGGGGAGAATGAGAGAAGAAGAGGCAGCTGTGCAGCAAAGACACAGAATAACTCCAGCTTTGTGTCTTTTTCATTGTAGCTGAAGTCCGGGACAAAATGTTCCTTTTCACCTCAATAAGAAACGCGTAATATTTTCTCTGAATACGAGATGATTCTGTTTTTACAGGACGGTTGGAAGCTCTACTAACTAACCTTATGAACAAAATAAAGTTCAACATCAGTAACATAGCACCCACCCAGCTGTATAGAAACTCTGTCATGCTAGCTAGTAGCAGTACGAAAAAGTCAGCATAATGAAAATAAACTCCAGCTAAACTTTATATCTGACACAGATGGACTGCAGGTCATAACTTCTTACCTGAAGTTCAGTTCACCTGACACTCGGACCGGCGGCCACCTCGGGGCTCTCCTCCTCCGGGAGCTCCGCCGTAGCCACCACCAAACAACTGAGTTATTTTTACACATTGGCCAGCATCTGGCCAATCCACCACCTCTCACTGTTTATACCGTTACACACACAAAAAAAAAAATCATCGGCCTATAAAAACGAAAAACTCACACTTAGGACCGATGCCCAGTGGGTCGATGGCCAGTCCAGCCATGGTCATGCAGTCAGTTAACCTTTCGCGTGCCAGCTGTGGCACACATGCCCAGGGTTGCCGACCGGGAGCTATAACTATCTTTTATAGACAGGGTTCGTAAGGGTGCTTGAAATCCTTGAAAATGCTTGAATTTTAATATTGTCTTTTCACGGTTTGAAAAGTGCTTGAATTTCAGAGGAAGTGCTTGAAAGTGTGTTTCCTTCACCACAAATAACTATCTGATTGAATAGTTTTCTTATCAGAGAGAAATAAAATGAGTCGCAAAATTTAAAAGCAAGATTTCTCCTCCTGGGCTGCCTGATTATTATTTTGCTGTCAAACTCGCTGGAGAAATGATTGAAATGCACAGTGTGATGCAGTACGGCAGCGCTATATCGCAGTAGTTATGGCATGGAATATGAACTTAGCTAACATTACTTAGCAGTAGCAGTCATATGAGTTACTTTAGTCAAGTGAAAGCGTTAAACATTAGCCCGTTACATAACTAGCTAACTTAAGGCTTTCTGATGAACCCTCTGACCCAGAGAAGTCTCAGTTTCAACCTGGGTCGAAAGTGCGGACTTCAAATTATATAGAGATTGAAAATATGACATCATTTCTGGGGTAAAACCGCAAAGGATTCTGGGAACTCGTGGCAAGTGGTACTAGCGCACGCAGGCTTTCACAAGAAAACAGTCACACAGCAATAAAAAGAAACCCAAAAAATGGCAAGAAGCTGTTGTATTAACTGCAATAGCCGGTCGCATGACAGCCACGGGAAGCCGACGGGTAAAGAGATCGTTGTTATCGGATTACGTCGTTGAAGAGAAATTGTTCGAGCCATGTTTCCGAAGTAACAAAGAGCCACGGATGGCCTGGATTAATAAATAAAGACAATGAATTGAATGAATTACGAAACACTCTTTTTATTTCTATTAGATCTGAAAATGTTGTGTAACACTACAACCTGAAACGACACATAGATGCGTCGGCCTGTAACAGCAGCTGTGAGATGGAATCGTCCAAATCACCAAAGTAAACTGGAGCTGGGCTTGTTGCAGGATCTGAAGTTACTAAACGTGTTGTGAGTGTGTGCACTCTCACTTAGGACCATAAAATAATAAATATGTGCGTGATGACAGTTTGGCAGCACGCTAACGTCCTTACTCCACTCTGTATGCTCGTGTGGGTCTGTCTCGTGCTTTTTTTGCCTCTTCGTCACGTCTGTCTTCGTGCAGACCTGCCGAGTTCTCCGTCGTTTTGTACATGACTGTTTTTGGGGCAAATAAAATGCAAGTAGGGATTAAAACCGCAGAGTTAATGATTACAGGTGCTGGAAATGCTGGCGCTTGATGTTTAGATTTTGGTGCCACTCGTGCCCACATCTCTATACGCTGTTTATTTTTTCTGAATAAAACAGTGGTGTTTAAGAAACCGTAAAAACTGTGAGAATCAAAAAACGATACGGCAACATGTGGCATCTGGTTCTTTAGGAAGAGGGGGAAGTTTTAGGAGTGACGCCAGCGAGAGAGAGCGAGTTTTGATAGGTGAGAGATTTGTGACGTTTACTGTGTTTGCAGTCTCAAGTTAGTGTGTTGTCTTGTGCAGTCAGTGTGTAGTCGTTGTTTTGTTTTGTGTGTCAGTGAACGTCACAGCTGCAAAAAAGCCACCAAAGGCAGACTGCAGTGTAAACGCTGACACAGCTGCTGTCAGACCTGCAGGTTTATCCCTGTGCTGTTCTCATCTGTGTCAGAGTGACACAAATTATTTTTTGCAGTTGCATAAATAATTTGTGTGTCTTCTTCTTTGATGCAGAACAGCTGATTGTTCTGTAAATAGATTTAAATGGTTATATAAAAAACGTCTGAGCCTTGGCTGCATTTTTAGGTAAATAGAACCAAATAACTTTGTTGTTTGCAAAACTTGTGCATATTTTTTAACAATGTACAATTTCTATTTGCATTTCAAGTTATGACAATGATTCGTTAAACATGGTTTTTACAGTCAAAATGATCACTTTCTACTCGTATTTTATATTTTGTCTGAATTTAGATCAATGGTGCTGATACAGTTTGTCAAAATGAGAAAATAACAGATTGGCAAGTTAAACAGTTTCAAAGGTGAAATATAGAGAACAAATCCAGTAGTCAGAAACAGCCAGTTACACCCTGGACCCCAGAGGGTTAGAGGCTAAAAGCAAAGGTGTCACCAAGTACTGTTTATATTTGTGTGTACAGCTGCAGCTTCTTTGAGTATTGACTTGGTGCCTTTGGGTGAAATAATGGTAATATGATAATATGACTGATCCATATGGTCACAGAGAATAGTCACTTGTTTCTGTGCTACCAAAGTTTCATTCAAACTGTGTTTCTGGTCAGCACCGACACATCAAACTACTTACACATTATAAATGTCTTCAAGCTCACACTGAGGCCTGTGGGGCACAATCAGCCGCTCAGACAGTACACACATTTATGTGTGTTTGTACATGAATATTTCATACTTTAAGGCTGCCTATTTATTTATTTATTTATTTATTTATTTATTTATTTGTGTCCCGTTTGGATCTTTAGCATCAGAAATGTTGTCTTAAGGCCAAGAAAGATGCCAAGCGGATTTATTTTACCAAGTGGATCATCATGGCCTTGCCATATTGGTCCATTTGATTGACCTTGATTATAATTATGTATTTATTTTATTTTGCTACAAACGGGACAGACATGACTGGGGGATAGGACAGGGAGAAAGAATGAAAGAAAGAGAGGGAGAGAAAGAAAACCAGAGGGGAGAAGAGACGGTGAGAAGGGGGGGAAGAAAGAAAAAAAACAAACAAAACACCTGGGTCACCTGTATGGAGAAAAAAAACAGAAGAGAAAGCAAACAACAAAGAGCAACATAATAAAAAAAACGGCACCATCACAATAAACTAGCTAGCAGTAGATATCAGTAGATACTAAATAATAAACGATATTGTGCAGCACGCAAGATAGACAGCGCACAATGTGCTTTGAGGCAGCAGCCAAGAAAGCTGTAGTCCGCGTCTGTGAACACCCGTGTGTACACCTGTGTGGATCAGCATGCTTGCATTCCAAAGGTTCCTTCATGTAATAATCTGCTAGAGGGTGTGGGGGGGCCACAGCCCCGTCCTCCAGGGCATGAAGCAGGTATGGAGGAGATCAAAACTCCAGACATCCAGAGGCCCCCAGAACACAAGAGACCAAGGAAGACCAACAGAGGGGCAGCCGCGCCACTGTCCCAGAAAGAGCTGAGGAGAGTCCCAGATGGGGGCTCACTCAGCAGCCGCGGAGCAGAAGCCAGGGGGAGTTGCAGTGATGCGCCCGTGAGCTCCGCCGGCAGCCAGCCGTGCCTGAGTGACCGAGCCCCAGGCCGAGAGGCCAGGGGCACCCCACCTCCGAAGTGGCCCGAGCGAGCCCCAGGCTCCAGGCCCCGATAAGCGGCCGCCAAGGAGTGAGCCGGTATGTACCCGGACGCCCATCCCCGGACACAAAGAACCACCAACGCACCGATGTCTGAGGGCGTCTGCCACTGGCAGGGGAAGTGGTAGTAGGTGGAGATAGGCCTCCAAACCTTGGAGGGCCTGAGGTGTCCCCAGAGAGGTGGCGTCTGATACCCAACCTGACATATAGACACAGACATACAGGCACACACAGACACAAACATCCATTCCCACCCTCATGCTCTCATATGCACTTACTCCACACTCAACCAACGTGGAGACAGACATAAAGAGACGCTGTACACACGATCACACTCCCCAAGCGTACTCTACAAACCGGGTCTAGGTACCCTTGCCCCTGGAGGGGGGAACTGCACCCAGACCCAGGTGGTGTTACCCTTTTCCCTGCGGTGGGGAGAGGCAGACTGCCCCGACTCCGCAGTAGCAGGGAGGCCCCACACTCCAGACCGCAGTCGGACGGCCAACTCCTCCTCCTAGCCCCCCTGCTCCAGCAGGCCGCAGAGAACGGGGGTGAGAGAAGACTCCAAACCTCCCTCCACCCGCTCATTGTAGTGTTGATGCATGTGTGTTCTAAGGTGCAATTAAAACCCAGGAAGGCTGCCTATTTATTTAAGACAGATGAACAAAATACATTGGACTTGTACATAATAATATCACAGATGATAAATAAATAGATTTTAAATAGATGCTTGTGCATTCTTCAAGTCTTCTATGTTGAATTGAACTACATATGTGATGTGTTCAAAGCCTCCCAGTCAGTGCTGTTCTCCAGGCCTGTCTGACATGATGTTATTAGCACTTTAAAGGTGATCATGTAGGACTTCAGCAATAATGTAGTGTCGTTAAACATCTCACAGTTAGTTTTATTGGGAATTAACTTAAACACAAACAAACATCTGTCTCCTATTTTTGTGTCGTACAGGAAAGAAGCATCAGTATCTGATGAGAAGACTTTGTTTTTCAACAGGAGAAGTTGATTTGTTCACATTTTCACATCTTAATTTTTGAGTGAAATGTGCATTTTGAGTTTATGCATAGAATGCGACCGTTTCCTTTTGCAGTATTTTTGTGTGGTCTTAATAAAAGGGGAACAAAGGTGTTGAAGTTCACCTAGGATGATTTGTTTTAAGGGACCTTGAAAGTGTTTAAAAAGTGCTTGAATTTGACCCTGAAAAAGGCGTATGAACCCTGATAGAAATACATGTACAAAATGTGCAAGGATGCGTACATAAACACACAGAAATGTACATAACTACACTACAATGCACACAGAAATACACTCAAAGTATATACAAGATAAAGCAGCAACAGAAACAGTGATACAGTGATGGTAATAGGAAAGTACAGTTTCATCAGCACATAATAAGAAGCCTCAGCTCATTAGCAGGTCTTATAATGAACAGAATACAACCTAACTTTCTGCTTCCAGAGGAACCAAGAGTGCGAAAGCAGCTCGGTGCTGCTAGTGAACGCACCGTATCAGGTGATGAGCAGGTGTGAGCGCCTCTATACAAGCGGGTCGGGCAGTTTGCATGACTGTGACTTTCAGGTGTGTGTTAACTCGCTGCCAAGGATGAAAGCTGTCAGCAGTAGAGAAACAATAGTTAACCCTTCCCAGACTAACAGGGAGTATCTGAGGATTATCTCAGACACCAGAGGACTCCATTAAGCATGCTGAAAAGTTCATGTGCAGGTGGAAAAAGACTGAATGTGCAGGGTAGGCAAGCGTGTTTCCTTTAAGAAAACATGGTGACATGGCTTAGGTTTGCAAATTTCATTTGAACAATGTACTCTGGACAGGTGAGACCAAAGTGGAGATGTGTGTCTGTAATCCACAGCAGTACAATTAGTTAAACACAGCACACGTGATGATTTGGGTTCGTCGTGCAGCCAGAGCAGACCTGGGACCTCTGTTCTAGAGTCGGATGTGAGCTCCCTGGTCTGACAGTCCAGCTTGTTCTCAATCTACTGAGAATTCATGAAAAGAATCCATGTGCCAGTCAAAGGTGACTGAAAACTCAGGTGGGACCTTAAGACACTTCAACTACATGGAGACCTGCCAAAGACCGTATGTGTTTCATTATGTCCTGATGTAGAAAACCTTGGTTTTGGCTTCCCTTCTGTACGCTCTGTCAGATGCACACAGCTATGATGACTTTCTGTTTTCAGGGCATGGAAGTTCATCGTGCAGAATTTCCGGAAGAAGGGATCTCTGCTGGTCACTGTTCCCAGCCTGCACGAGAGTCTGAATCCCCTGCAGGTGATGCTCGGCGGATGTTAGCAGTTCTTACATGTGGACAGTAAAAAGTGTTTCTCATGTTGTGACAGATGAAGTTTGTTCCTCTCATGGATAAAGTGACTGCTAACATCATGAGCCAAGCCGTTCTTGGTCTGTTCTTCAATGTGTTTGTGTCTGTGTCAAACAGGAGGTGTTGCAGCCTGACTGGGTGGAGGAGCTTCCTATCAACTACGACGTCTACCTGGGCAGAGACACAGACCCCGACGCTCTCAGACAGATCCACCTGTACAGGGTCATCTGATCTGGACTGGACCCGTTTGTCCCTGATCTCAGTTGAAATCGTCTTGGCTAATTGATACTCTGAACTGGTCAGAAGTGAGCTCGTTAAATCCAAACCCAGTTAATGAAACCCATGATCTGGTTTAAACTGGTTAGGAGGGGTTGAAATTATCTGGGTTGGTTAGAGCTGGACTCTTCCTTCCCTGGTCTGCATATCAAAGAAACTCAGGCTTTGTCTCGTTAATTGAGTTGCACTTGCAAAATACTGTTAATATTAATGTTAATATTATATGTCAGTTAATTCAGCGTTGACTAAACGTGTCCTTTACTATAAAGGCAACAAGTAACCAATCACAAACATGGACAGATGAGCGTGGCAACATGATGGAAGTGTCAAAATGAGGCTTTCTCTAGTAAATCCTCATATTGAGTCACAATGAGACTACCTGACTATCCCAGCAGAAAACTCAATAAATACAACTTTCCACACACCAAGGCCGACACGATGCTTCAGAAAAACTGTCTGACTGGTCGTAAGGTGGGGCATCGTGTAATGTTAGTATATCCTGCTCAGGTCAGAGATACAGAATAATCAGTGTGAACATACCACGAGTAACATGATCACAAAGGTGCACCGTGCTGCCACTCTGGTCATGTGTAATGTTTTCTTGGATGTGCCTGTTCACACCAATCTTTAAATGAGAAGGTTTGTCATTTCTAAATGTGGCATTCAAAGGAGGAGGCCAAACATCCCTGCAGAGGTTGGAGTCTTTCAGAAACAACAATGTATGGAAAGTGCGACCATCAGAAAACTGATGGTGCAAGTGGTGGGTTGAAGTCAGAATGTAGAAATGCACTGCAAGGAGTCAAACTCCAGTGTCCTGACACTTCTTCATGTGTCCCTGCTGCAACACACGTTCCTCTGGCATTTCTTTATATACAAATGATATCGAATTTAAAAAACCTTCAGATATTAAATAAAGCAGGTGTGGCGCATGCCCCTATTTTAAGTCTCTAGATTGGGGGTGATGGCTAGTGATGTGCGATACCACTGACTTCCTTTCCGATCTGATACCAGGTAAAATTCAGGGTCGACGATACTGATCCGATACTTTTTACAGAAACTTATTTTATTTATTGTATCTCAAATTAAAGCGTCATAATGATTACAGGACATCAGATTACTGTACTTGATCTTATCACTTAATAATGCAGGGTTCATCATATAGAAATAAAATAAGTTGTGCACTATTTGAACACGTTGCCTGTCTGCACTAAAGGACTCTGTGAGAGACGTCTGTCTCGCCCTGGCAGCACCTGTCCCTCTCCTCCTCTTCAGTTCATCTCAACATAAGCTCGTCATATTCTGTGATATGATTTACTCTGAGGTGTTTGACCAGGTTAGTGGTGTTGCCACAACACCTCACTGTCTTGCCACATGTATCGCAAACCACGTGTTGGCTGTTTGTGGATGTAAAATGCATCCACACGTGACTGTTTACACTCAGCCATTGTTGTGAGTGCGCACGCCAGAGGCTGCCACACAGTTATACAGCCGTGTTTCACACATGACTATGAAAGGTGGAGGAAGTAGACAATCCGAATGTTATAGTTTCTTTCCACTGTGTTCCTGTTAATGATAAACTACAAATTTACCCTAAATTACTAACATATCGATATTTTAATGTGAGAATCTATTCTAGAACATAAATGGCTGGTATCAGAGGAATCGATATTTCAGGATCGATCCGCACATCACTACTGATGGCACGGCCATAGCTGGACTGGCCATCCCGGTGGGTCGATGGTGATTTTTCGTTTTTATGGGCCGAGAATTTTTTTTTCTTTCTCTTTTTTTTTTTTCTGTCCCGTTTGGCTGTTTTGCATCAGAATTATTGTCTAAAGGTGAAGAAAGATGCCCAACGGATTTACTTTACCAAATGGACCATCCCAGCCTTTCCGTAATGGTCTATTTGATGCACCTTTTATTGTTTATTTTATTTTATTTTCACTTGCTAGATACGGGACAGACTTGAATGAGGAAAAGAAAGGGGAGAAAGAAAGAGGGAAAGAAAAACAGCGGAGAAGAGGGACGGGGATAAAGAGCAAAAAACAACAAAATAAGCAGACAAAAATACATCTATCAATCACCTGGATCACCTGTTGAGAAAGAAAAAAGAAAACAAGCATTTAACAAGGGATAACTCAGCAGCCGCGGAGCAGAAGCCAGGGGGAGTTGCAGTGACGCGCCCGTGAGCTCCGCCGGCAGCCAGCTGTGCCTGAGTGACCGAGCCCCAGGCCGAGAGGCCGGGGGCACCCCACCTCCGAAGTGGCCCGAGCGAGCCCCAGGCTCCAGGCCCCGATAAGCGGCCGCCAAGGAGTGAGCCGGTGTGTACCTGGACGCCCATCCCCGGACACAAAGAACCACCAACGCACCGATGTCTGAGGGAGTCCGCCACTGGCAGGGGAAGTGGTGGTAGGGGGAGATAGGCCTCCAAACCTTGGAGGGCCTGAGATGTCCCCAGAGAGGTGGCGCCTGACACCCAACCTGACATATAGACACAGACATCCATTCCCACCCTCATGCTCTCATATGCACTTACTCAACACTCACCCAACGTTTTCTTTTTTTTGTAACGGTATAAACAGTCAAAGGTGGTGGATTGGCCAGATGCTGGCAGATGTGTAAAAATAACTCAGTTGTTTGGTGGAGGCTATGCCGGAGCTTCCACAGAGGCCAGCGGGTGGATGAGGGAAGGGGAGGCAGAAGGAGGAGAGACCCGAGGCGGCCGCCGTTGTTCTGGGAATCCATCCTACCTGGAAAAACATCCTACAAAATTTTTCTGCGCAGACGCGGCGCATGCACACAAAACCAACGCTGAATTAACTTCTTTTTCTCTCACCCATCCGGAATACTTCTTAAGGTTATGGTTAGGGGAAGGGTTAGGTTTAGTCGCAACTCACCCTCAAATTATATGTAACCCAGGTCCCACGTAGCTATGGTAAAGCTAGAGTATATAGTACAATGAGACTGGGCCTGGGTTCGTAGTGCTACTAATAATGATACCTGATACCCTCTAATTTAACTAATAAGGACCACCACAACTGTATTTTATACAAATTTATCCCTCACTGGGTATTTATTTAGACAAAAAAGAAATGAATAAACAGTTACTTTTATAAAATGAATTGGATTGAAATAAACAAAAATGCTGTAAATGTGACTACATGAATTATAAATAAAAGATTATCCACACAAAATACCTCTTTCTTAGGTGCCAACTGTTATTTCAGTTACGACAGCTCACACCTTTAAAATGGATGAATTTAAACCTTTGATTATAACTTTGATTAAAACTACACACTTACTCAAATTAAACTAAATTTGTAACAGTGGGCACACACACACACACACACACACACACACACTTTAACCTGTCCACACTACACCTGTAGCACGGTGCTTGTTGCAGGCCTGATTCGAAGTTCGGGTGCGGTGAGGCCTAAAACTGATGGCCGCTTCACTCAAACTGAGCCATAAACAAAATACGTGCACTTTAGTTCCAGTTAGTACTCACGAGTCCAATGAGTTTGTTAGTGGGGCAATCAGAAACGGGCAGTTAGCAGTTAGTTCACCAGTAGTGAAGACATTCAGGGGTAAGAAAACAGTCAGGGGTGAGAAAACAGCAGGGTCCATCCGGGCAGAAACCTCTCTCTCCTTTCAGAGCGTCCCTCGGCTTCTAAACATATTAAAACACTTAAGCTACAATACCAAATGCTATCACATAACGATTTAGCATTAGCATGCTTTGACTGAAAATCACAGAGCTAAACATACAGCATGGCATCACAGCACATAACGCGGTAAGCTGCGCTAATTAGCAAGCCGCTAGTTAGCATCACATATCACGCTATTTTATCACTATAACGAATAGTTACTGTAGCACTCTCGTGTGATGCGACGAGCTAATAATCACTCTCGATGTTAGTCTGCTGTAAAACTTTTAATGCGTACTCCAGCACATGACAAAACACACAGACCGCACCGGAAGAACAAAACTCCCCCCACCATACTATTCCGGTTGGACTAGTCCCCCACAGTTATGGCAGGTCCGCACAAACAAATATTGCTTGGTGATCATTTAACCAATGATCTACATCCTCCCCATTTAGCTGGTAGCACCTAACAAAACTAATTCACTCACAAGTCTCTAAACAGTGCTTCTTAACACAACTTTAACTTACCGGTAACAATGTTTTTTTGCTCGGAGTAACCCCACACCTTAACATAACAGCAATTATGAAAAATGCAAATAGCAAGCATCATATTTCAACATACTGACAACAAACTGATTACACCTAAGGCATCCTAGTGTTTTCCATTTACGTGTATCTTGGGTTGGGTCTGCAGATGCGACCTGCACGTGTAGTGTATGGTGTCTGGTTCACAATGTTCTGGCCGGGCACCTGCACAGCAGGTTGGGGCTGAGGAGAGGATGTGTTTTGTGAATCCTCGTTTGAGCGTGTGTGTGATTGCGGTGTGAGTGTGGAACTGTCCATTGTAGAATGGTTAGTGTCCTGGCACTCAGGGTCATAGTCATGGAGTGGTGGCGGAGGCGGTTCTGCCACTGGGAGGATGTGGCGGCGATTCCTCCTGTAGGATCTTCCATCGACCTGAATGATGTAGGATCGTGGCTCCTTGCTCTTCCTTTCCACAATTCCCAGCTTGTCGTAGCCTTTCTCTGTCTGCACGCGGACCACTTGTCCTTCTTGCAACGGCTGTAGCGTGCGACTGGACTTATCATAGTGACGCTTCAGTCCGAGTCTTTTGTCGCGAAGTCGGTCACGGATCTGTCCTGTGTCTTTTGCAATGGGTGCCAACAGCTTGCTGCACACAGGAATGCCCGCGCGTGTCTGACGAGACATGAGGCGTTCAGCAGGGGAGCCTAGTTGTGTGTCACGGGGAATGTTTCTAAGGTTTAGGAGGTCAAGAAACACATCGGTTCCATCTCGGTGAGATTTTTCCATGAGCTGTTTTGCACTGTGCACCGCTCTCTCAGCAAGACCGTTTGACTGTGGAAACTCTGGGCTGCTGGTTGAATGGGTGAAGTCCCACTGTTTTGCGAAATCAACAAACTGTTGACTAGTGTATTGTCTGCCATTGTCAGTGAGGAGCGTGTGCGGTGTGCCATGAACTGAAAAGTGTCTCTTTAGCTTGGAGATGACCGCTGCTGTGGTCAAGTCACGGAGAAGGTCAATCTCAATCCATCCTGAATAGGAATCTACAAGGACCTGGTATTGTTTTCCATGCCAGGTAAAAATGTCAGCAGCCACCGTTGACCATGGGAGGTCTGGAACAGGGTGCAGTTGTAGCGGTTCTCTCTGCTGATGTGTCTTAGTGCTGTTACACACAGTGCAAGAGAGCAGCTCTTCTGCGATGTCTTTTGACATTGCTGGCCAAAAAATGACACTCCTAGCTCTGCGCTTGGTTGCTTCGGTACCTGGGTGGCCTTTGTGTACGATGTTGATGTACTCTTTGTGCAGGGACTGGGGAATGACAGTTTTGTGGCTTTTCATGATGATCCCATCCTCCATGCTGAGCTCATCTCTATATGGAAAAAACGGAGCCAGAGCGGGCTGTACTTGGCTCTCTCTGCTGGGCCACCCTCGCTGAATGACTGTGCTGAGCGCTTGTAGCACATCATCTTGTGCTGTGTGCTGTCTTAGCTCCTCCAGGCGAGCAGTGGAGATGTAGCTCACTGTCATCACTTCATAATCAGTGTGTTCGACCGGGCAGCGTGACAGCGGGGCGAGCGGGGCTCTTGAAAGGGTGTCGGCTATATACATGTATTTCCCCTTTTTGTAGACCAGACTGATGTCGTAACTCTGTAGTCGCAGTAACATCCTCTGGAGCCGGGCAGGGGCGGCATGGATTGGCTTTTTCATTATGGTCACCAGGGGCTGGTGGTCGGTTTCAATGATTGTTGCTTTGCCATAGACATAATCTTTGAACTTCGTGCAGGCAAACACCACGGCGAGGAGCTCCTTCTCTATTTGAGCATATCGCGTCTCTGTGTCAGTGAGAGCACGCGAGGCGAAGGCCACCGGTCTGCCATTTTGCAAACACGCGGCACCCAGCCCATAGCATGATGCATCACATGTCAGTGTGACTGGCTCCTTGACGTTGTAATACGCCAATACTGGCGGGCTGGAGAGGCATGATTTGAGGTGGTCGAAAGCCTCTTGGTGCTGTGGGAACCAGCACCACGCAGTCTCCTTGTGGGTTAGTTTCCTTAGGGGTGCGGCAATCTCACTAAGGTTCGGTATGTATTTCCCAAGGTAATTAACCATACCGAGGAAGCGCTGTAGAGACGTGACATCCGTGGGCACTGGCATTGCTCCTATTGCTGTGGTTTTGGAGGGGTCTGCTTTTAGACCGTCCCTTGTGAAGATGTGGCCCACATATGACACTTGATCTAGGCGAAATTTGCACTTGTCAGGGTTTAGCCTGAGTTTGATCTCTCGAGCACGTGTCAGCACTTTTTTCAGGTTGGCATCATGCTCGGCCACTCCGTGTCCTCCGATGATGATGTCATCCACAATGACCGAGCACGGGTAACCGGCAAACAGCTGTTCCATGGAGCGCTGGAACACCTCACTGGCTGAGTTGATACCAAAGGGCATCCGCAGAAACCTGTATCGCCCAAATGGGGTGCTGAATGTGGTCAGCATTGAGGATTTCTCGTCGAGCCGTATTTGCCAGAAGGAGTTTTTTGCATCTAGCACTGAGAACACTGTCGCTCCTGACATCTGTGCTGCCACTTCCTCAACGCTGCGCATTGGGTGATGGGGTCTTTTCAGTGCTGTGTTGAGGTCTTTTGGATTTATGCACAGTCTGATCTCATGCTTGTCTTTCTTGTGTGCTGCCACCATTGAGGACACCCAGTCAGTAGGCTCGGTGACTGGTGTTACAACGCCGATGCGTTGCATGCGTTCAAGTTCAGCTTTGACTCTTTCTTGCATCGCGACGGGGATGCGGTGGGCTGGACGGACCACAGGCTGTACATCAGGGTCTAGTATCATTGAGTATGTGACTGGAAGTTCCCCCAGTTCATCACTGAACAGGTCATGGTATTGTGTGAATATGTGGGAGCTGAAATCTGTGCAGCTTTCTGTGCTGATCTGGTGGACCTCAGGGCTCATTTTCACAATGCCCATTTCCATGCATGCTCGAAATCCTAGCAGCGGTTGCACTTCTCTATCCACCAAAAAGAAAGGCAACGTGTGACACTGCTTCTTTAAGCAACAAGGGAGTGTAACAGTTCCAGTGGTCTGAATTCTCGTGCCTCCATAGGCAACAAGGCTCACAGGATTCTCTTGTTTAACAGTCTGTCTTCCGCCATTCACTGTTTCGAAAGTCTTGAGTGACATGACGTTGCATTTCGCTCCCGTATCTACTTTAATCTCTGTGGGCACGCCATTTATGTGTATTGTGACAAATCCCTCATCTTTTTTATTAGCTTTAGCGTGGATGCAGTCAATCTGTCTGTCAAGCTCTACACCATCCACGTAAAACGTTTCATCTTGAAGTGGTGGCTCACTCACTGTTAATTCGTTCACAAGCCGCCTTGCAGTCTGTCTGTTAGGGGCTCTGTGATGGCTGCGTGGTTTAGACTTGCAGCAACTTTTGTAGTGATTCAGTTTTTTACAGTTGTGACACTGTTGTCCAAATGCTGGACACTTGTCTCGCTTGGCCGCGTGGCTGCCTCCACAATTGGAGCAATTGGTGACAGTCTGTGGGAATGAAAGGGGCTTAGGCTTGTGCTTGCTGTTCAGAATGGGCTTTACTGCGTCGACACTGGTAGCTTGTGTTGCTAGTGTCTTGCTGTTTTTTTCAGTCATTTCGTGTATTCGACACACCGAGATAGCTTTAGCAAGTGTTAGCTCGCTGTCTCTTAGCAGAGCCTTTCTCAACGTGTCGCTAATGACACCACAGACGATACGATCACTGAGCATCTCGTCAGTGAGGTCCCCAAAGTGACAACATTTAGCCTTGATCTTTAAATCACTGATGAATGATTCAAGTGTCTCACCTGGCTTCTGATTTCTGGTGTGGAATCTATATCTTTCCATCGTCCTGTTGTGTTGAGGATTGCAGATTTCTCGAAATTTTGCCTTCAAACACTCTGGATCCTCTCTGGACTCAGCAGCAGTGAGTATCTCTCCATCTGCACCAGCTGCGCGAATGGCAGGAGCATAAACGAACGAGCGTTCTCGTTCAATGGCGTCTGGTCCAGCAATATTCAGGAGAATGTAAGCCCTTGTCTTCACCGGCTTGTCAGAGTGAGCAGCGGCGATGAAAATATCATACTCCCTTTCAAAAACACGCCAATTCTCGGCAATGTTCTCATCAAAAACCAGAGGGTCAGGTCTGCGAAATCCGTCCGCCATGATGGGGCGACTTCTTTTCTCTTTTTTTTTGTTTTTTTCTTTAGCGGCTAATCCGATACAGCGCACAATAAGCAGTGCGGTACCCCGACAGGGATATAAACATACGCGCTGGCGTGACGTCCGTACCGTCTTCTGACACCATGTAGCACTCTCGTGTGATGCGACGAGCTAATAATCACTCTCGATGTTAGTCTGCTGTAAAACTTTTAATGCGTACTCCAGCACATGACAAAACACACAGACCGCACCGGAAGAACAAAACTCCCCCCACCATACTATTCCGGTTGGACTAGTCCCCCACAGTTATGGCAGGTCCGCACAAACAAATATTGCTTGGTGATCATTTAACCAATGATCTACAGTTACAGTCCAAATGTCAAGGCACACAGTCTCATTTACCTCTTGCAGATCACAAATAAGTAATATCAGGACCACGGGTAGTCGACCTCAATGATACACTTAGATGCAAAATCCACACCACGTTTGCCTTACGACATCTCTCTCTTCGGACTTAGCTTCTGATTCACAAACTTTACCACTCGTCCCGCCCCCATAGCAGAGAAGAGTGACATTGACTGGCTCGTCAGCACAACAACCAATGACAATACAACATTAATATAACTGACATTAGATGGGTAAATAAACTTAGGTTACACCCCAACATATTTATTGTGCACAGAAAATAACTCTAAATCATGAAACCCTTTTAATTATTGGACTCTTAACTGTAATTGAAATACATTTGTACCAAAACATATGATTTTTAAACCTTTTATCAACTATTTATATTTTAACCAGTTTTTATAACAGTAGACTTTTTTTTCTTTATACTGCAAGCCCGAATAATTGCAGACAGGGCTACATATAATACGGGTAGGACGTTTTGTCAGAGTAGGATGATTTCTCAGAACACCGGTCCAAGTGTCAGGTGAACTTCAGGTAAGAAGTTATGACCTGCAGTCTATCAGGTTCAGATATAAACCAAGTTTAGGTGGAGTTTATTTTCATTATGCTGACTTTTTCGTACTGCTACTAGCTAGCATGACAGAGTTTCTATACAGCTGGGTGGGTGCTATGATGTTACTGATGTTGAACATTATTTTGTTCATAAGGTTAGTTAGTAGAGCTTCCAACCGTCCTGTAAAAACAGAATCGTCTGGTATTCAGAGAAAATATTACGCGTTTCGTATTGAGGTGAGTAGGGATGCAGTTTGTCCCGGACTTTCGCTATAATGAAAAAAAGACACAAAGCTGGAATTATTCTGTGTCTTTGCTGCACAGCTGCCTCTTCTCCTCTCATTCTCCCCCCTCCCTCTCCTGTTTCTACTTCAATCATGAAACTGATCAATGATCAGCTGATCGGCTTTTCTCTCTTGTTTATTTATCGCCCACTTTGCGCCAGAAAGAGGAAACCAGCGGATGTCGCGCTAAACAACAGCAGCACGTTTAAGCTTGATCAGCTGTTGTTAGAATGTATTTAATATTAATTTCTAGTATCAGCTGATGTTTGCTGGAGCCACAGCTGTAAACCTGCTGGTCATGATATCGGTTTGGATATGTGGTGAGAGGGAAACATGAAGATGAAACCAGGAGATGTCCTTACTGAATCATCAGAGCTGTGATGGAGAAACAGGTTTACCTTTTAGGTGACATGGATGAGTTGAAGTTATGAACTGTTTCTGAGAGACAAATAACACCAGGATCCTTTTCTAAGTAGCTGACAGCTGGTAACTGTGCAGGGGCGGGTCTAGCAAAGTGTTGCCAGGGGGGCAGGTAGGGCATTAACAGGGAGAGGGGGGCACAAAGACATACTTTCTTATTCTCATTTAAAATGCTTTTAACAAATAATTATCTGAATCTTACAACCAAAGTTTTTATCTGATGTGAAATGTATAGAAATCATACATATACCAACAAGACTGTACATCACTGACACAGCAGCGTTTGTTTTCATTCAAAGGCTTTATGGCTTTAATACCTCATGGGCCGGTCTCTAGTCAAAATGCCCGGGCCGATTTTTTAGTCCCAGTCCAGCCCTGGGCACGACACACAGTGAGTTAATCTGTGACGGTGCATTAAAAAATAAATTTAGCAGCTGTCTCATCAGTGCAGCATCAGCACCGCAGAAATACACGGATACATACATAGACTGGAGACAGAATTCACAATGCTTTTTCGGAACTTTCAGGTGTTTGGACCAATGTTTTATTTTCTGATCAAACCAGAAATCTTTAATGAGCAGCTGGATTTGTCTCACATTAACCTGCTGGACACAGAGGACATCGAAATGCAGCTGATTGAACTGAAAAGCTCGACTCTGTGGGGTCAAAGTTTGCAGAACTACGAAGCAGCTGGAATCCACAGCTGTGCGTGTTCATGGAGCTGCATGTTCACCTGCTGGACGTCACTACCTGACAGTTTAACTGTCTTCAGAACATTGCAGAGGCCTTATTGACAGTATTTTTCATTGTTCATCTCTCTTTACCGGCTTCAGTTAATTCAAAATGCAGCTGCGCGTCTTTTAACAGGTACGAGAATCCATGAACGCATAACTCCAATTTTAGCCAAACTACATTGGCTCCCTGTTAAATATCGTATAGATTTTAATATTCTGTTGTTCACTTTTAATATTCTGAATAATTTAGCGCCCAGCTATCTTTCTGAACTACTCCATTCATACAATCCCAACAGAGCACTTAGATCGTCCAATCACAGGCTCCTAGCACAACCTAGGACTCAAATGAAGTTGAGAGGTGACCGGGCCTTTGCATCCGTGGCACCCAGACTCTGGAATAACCTCCCTGTTCATATTCGTACTGCCGAGTCGATCCAGTCTTTTAAATCACGTCTTAAAACTTATTTTTTTACTTTGGCTTTTGATTCTAACTAGTTGGCTGGTCTAGCTTGTTGTGTTGTTACCTATTGTTTGTTGTCCTCTTTTATTGTTTGTTTTAACTGTCTCATGCTTTTACTGACTGTGAAGCACTATGGTCAACACTGTTGTTTTAATATGTGCTATATAAATAAATTTTGATTTTGAATTTTGATTTTGATTGTCGTGAGGAGACCATAAATAGCATTTGCATTATCTCTTGTTCAGTTCATTTGCTGTTATGGATAAAAAGTATTTTTTGTTTCCAAATAGCTGATAACTATTCGCTGATAGCTGCCAACATCTGTGAACAAATATAATCCTATAAAGTGGTTCTATATAGTGGGTAACTTTTAATATAGAGCGTTATTAAATTTATTGCTAATGCAGTCATATGGCACACTGACTTCTGAGGAAAGTTTAGATGCACTCATCATCAGAAAGGTTGCCGACACCTGAACTAGACTATTCAAGTCATTCAGGATGTGTTATGCTTAAGGTAGTACTCATCCAACTACATCATGGCGGCAAATCTCTGGACACATTTGCCGTACTCGATGACGGCTCAGAGAAGACTGCGGCAGTTAACTCTCTAAGTTTGGAACAGGAGGAAGCAACACTCTCACTGAGAACTATCCGTCGAGATGTAATCCAGATGAAGGGAGGCTTTGTCTCATTCCAGGTGTCACCGAGGGCTAAGCCCAAAGCGAGGTACAAAGTAGCACATGCCTTCACAGCCCAACAGTTGAGCCTAGCTACTCAGTCATGTCCAGCTGAACAGTTAAAGAAGAAGTATCTTCACCTACAGAAAGTCCAGGTTGAGGGATTTAACCAGGTCCAACCTTTAGTGCTGATTTGCTCAGATAACGCTCATCTCATCACCCCTGTCCGTCCCGTCCTTTGGGACTCAGCTGGCACTGCCCGACAGACGTTCTGGGATATAAGCACTGCCCTATAACCTATTCCACAGTCACACTGCACAATGTGTACAAGGTACTAGCTACCCAGGATAACCAACTAGGTTATATTTGTCCGTACACTACAAGGGCAAAGCTGATTGTACAGGCCAGGCTACTTGGCCAAACTACTCCAGACAGAGCTCACCATACTCCTGCGCTCGATCTACCTGTGGAAAGACTCTGCAACGGTGCTGCAGTGGATCCAGTCTAGTTCCTGTCGCTATAAGGTATTTGTGGGGACTAGAATCTGTGAAATACAGGAGCATCACCTGAAGAGTGGCAGTATGAGGGCTCTGACCTTAATCCCGCTGATGACATCACCAGAGGGAAACATCTCGCCGACCTAACTGTCCCCAATCGTTGGTCACATGGTCCACCCTTCCTGTCACAAACAGCTGACAATAGGCATAACTTGCCAACAGAGTCCCCAGCATGCAGCATGGAGGAGCTCAGGAAGACTGCATTCTGTGGGCATGCTTCTCCGACCTTACCGGATGCATCACAGTATGCCACGCTAGATGAGCTGATCGCTGCTACATACCAGACCTTACACGGGGTGGCCGACACTCCTATTACAGCAGCGGAGCACCTAGAAACCAAGACCATGCTGCTTCGCTCGGCTCAGACTGACAGAGGAGGCCAGAGCCTTCTGGATTGGTCACCCAGTTCAATTCAATTCAATTTTATTTATATAGCGCACAGAGAAAAACCCAACAATCATATGACCCCTATGAGCAGCACTTTGGCGACAGTGGGAAGGAAAAACTCCCTTTTAACAGGAAGAAACTTCCGGCAGAACCAGGCTCAGGGAGGGGCGGGGCCATCTGCTGTGATTGGTTGGGGTGAGAGAAGGAAGACAGGATAAAGACATGCTGTGGAAGAGAGACAGAGGTTAATAACAGATATGATTCAATGCAGAGAGGTCTGTTAACACATAGTGAGTGAGAAAGGTGACTGGAAAGGAAAAACTCAATGCATCATGGGAATCCCCGGCAGCCTACGTCTATTGCAGCATAACTAAGGGAGGATTCAGGGTCACCTGGTCCAGCCCTAACTATATGCTTTAGCAAAAAGGAAAGTTTGAAGCCTAATCTTGAAAGTAGAGATAGTGTCTGTCTCCTGAATCCAAACTGGAAGCTGGTTCCACAGAAGAGGGGCCTGAAAACTGAAGGCTCTGCCTCCCATTCTACTTTTAAATACTCTAGGAACAACAAATAGGCCTGCAGAGCGAGAACGAAGTGCTCTAATAGGGTGATATGGTACTACAAGGTCATTAAGATAAGATGGGGCCTGATTATTTAAGACCTTGTATGTGAGGAGCAGGATTTTGAATTCTGGATTTAACAGGAAGCCAAAACAGGAGAAATATGCTCTCTCTTTCTAGTCCCTGTCAGGACTCTTGCTGCAGCATTTTGGATTAACTGAAGGCTTTTCAGGGAGTTTTTAGGACTTCCTGATAATAATGAATTACAGTCGTCCAGCCTGGAAGTAATAAATGCATGAACTAGTTTTTCAGCGTCACTCTGAGACAGGATATTTCTAACTTTAGAGATGTTGCGCAAATGGAAGAAAGCAGTCTTACATATTTGTTTAATATGTGCATTGAAGGACATGTCCTGGTCAAAAATGACTCCAAGGTTTCTCACAGCGTTACTGGAGGCCAAGGTAATGCCATCCAGAGTAAGAATCTGGTTAGATACCATATTTCTAAGCTTTTCAGGGCCGAGTACAATAACCTCAGTTTGATCTGAATTAAGAAGCAGAAAGTTAGCGGCCATCCAGGTCTTTATGTCTTTAAGACATTCCTGCAGTTTAACTCATTGGTGTGTGTTATCTGGCTTCATGGACAGATAGAGCTGGGTGTCATCTGCATAGCAGTGTAAATGTATGCTATGTCTTCTAATGATGCTGCCTAAGGGAAGCATGTATAATGTAAACAGAATTGGTCCTAGCACTGAACCCTGTGGAACTCCATAATTAACCTCAGTGTGCTCAGACAGCTGTCTTAGCGTGCTGTCCCCTGAATATGAGAGTCTTACTAGTCTCATCAGAGTCGGACGTTGCCTCCGTCGAGCTGCAGACTTGGATCCAGACAGTATTCATCCCATCGTACTAGCGGCTGAACATCCCCTGACCAAGCTCATCATAAAAACTTATGATGACCAGCTCCTTCGCCCAGGTGCAGAGAGGCTGTTTGTGGAAATACGGCGCACCAATTGGATTTTCAGAGGATGTCAAGACATTAAGAAGCATCAGCATTAGTGAGTGGACTGTAGGAGATGGCGCGCCTCACCTTCTACACCCAAAATGGCTGACTTACCTTCATCACAGCTGAGACTCTATAAGCCCCCGTTCTGGTCAATGGGCGTAGACTGTTTTGGGCCATACATGATAAAGTTGGCCGTAGAAGAGAGAAACGCTGGGGAATTATCTACAGGTGTCTTACAACCAGATGCGTGCACCTTGATCTCCTCCCTAGTCTTGACACAGATTCCTTCCTTATGTCATTACGCAGATTTATCGCACGCTGGGGAAAGCCATACGAGATGTGGTCTGATCAAGGGACTAATTTCAAAGGTGGTCACAGAGAACTCCGAACTGCATTTGAAAACATGGAGCCTGAACTCAAGCAGCAACTAGCCAAGCAGGCTATCAACTTCCACTTCAACTTCCCACACTCTCCTCATTTCGGGGGAGCCTGGGAGCAGTGAAGTCGGCAGTGATGTTAGCTTCTGAAGTGGTCCTTAAAGACCAAGTTGTGGCCGAAGAAATCCTACTCACAGCCCTCATAGAGGTTGAGGGCATTTTGAAGTCTAAACCGCTCGGCTATGCATCGGCTGACATAGCTGACCCAGATCCCATCACACCAAATCTTTTCTTGATGGGGCGGCATGATTCTGCAGTACCCCAGGCAGCTTACGGCCCCTCAGGCACAGATGGAGGCACAGTCAGGTCATCAGCGACCACTTTTGGAAGCGGTTCACACAGAACTACCTCCCAGGACTGTAACTTTCACAGAAATGGAGGAAGTCCACTGACAACATGGGTTAGGGTGGTGGAACTTCCGAAAGTTCCTGAGGACTCAAATGATACTGTCTCAAAATAGGATGAGTGTATTTGCATCCAAATTCAGGGGCTGCTGTTAAACTTGTTTAAGAGGCTGTTTCAGGGGCTGTTTAACTGTACCTTGTTTAGACTACGTTACCCATGATGCACCTCGGTATTGTACTTCTGGTTGGGAATGTGCTCAGTGTGGTTCTGCACAGCTGAGAGGTGTGTTGGAGGAGTAACGTATTTACTTGCATTCCTGTGTGAGTTAATGCTGTGTGCATGCTCACCAGGTGAGTATTGTAAGATACAAGTGATACTTGTTTAACTTTACCTGTGTTATTTGCTAAGTAAGAAGCTAGTCCTGTTGCTATTGATAAGATGCGTTTTTTTGGCCTACTACAGGCAGCCTTGGTTTCAGCCCATATTTCATTTCATATATGACTTACTGTCAAGCATTGTAGTTGTAGGTGGATGTAACTATTTACTATGGTTATTATCTGAATAGTTGTAATCTGTGGAGGTCCTGTTTGCTAATGTATATACAGGCCGGAAATTAATTTATGGTCTTAGGGCGCCACCTAGTGGCCATGTTGTTATAGCAGATTGTATATCATTAAGCTGGAAACCCACAGTATTGTCTGAGCAGTATAGTGCTATCCCTGGTGAATTTGATCCAGGGAGGATATGAAAAGTGGCAGGTTAGCCTTCTTAGACTGTGAGTTTTCCATGTGTAATGATGGCGGGCATCTAAAACTGACGTATACAGTAAACCTACACATACAGGTCAGTATTTAAGGTTTGACTCTCATCATCCACTGGAGCACAAACTGGGTGTCATCAGGACGCTACCACACAGAGCGAACACCATCCCCACTGACACAGCAGCCAGGGAGGCAGAAGAACATCAAGAAGGCCCTGAGTAAATGTGGTTATCCCAGCTGGACTTTTGTCAAAGCTGGGAAGGCTCCTAAAGAAAGCTGCAGATGATCCAGGAGAGACAGACAACCGCTGCCCAAGTGAAAACCTGCAGTGATCCCGTACATGTCAGGAGTATCGGAGCAGCTGAGACGCATTTTTTCTAAACACCTGGTCTCTGTGGCTTTTAAACCCCAAAACACGCTGCACCAAACACCGGTCCACCCCAAGGATCGGGTCCCCTGACACAAACAGAGTAACATAGTGTACGCTGTTGAGTGCAGGAGGATTGCCAGGATTTATACATCGGGGAAACCAAACAACCTCTGGCTAAGAGGATGGCACAACACAGAAGAGTGACTCAGGGTGGGAATGGATGTTTGTATCTGTGTGTGCCTGTATGTCTGTGTCTATATGTCAGGTTGGGTATCAGACGCCACCTCTCTGGGGACATCTCAGGCCCTCCAAGGTTTGGAGGCCTATCTCCACCTACCACCACTTCCCCTGCCAGTGGCGGACTCCCTCAGATGTCGGTGCGTTGGTGGTTCTTTGTGTGTGGGGGTGGGCGTCCAGGTACACACCGGCTCACTCCTTGGTGGCTGCTTATCGGGGCCTGGAGCCTGGGGCTCGCTCGGGCCACTTCGGGGGTGGGGTGCCCTCGGCCTCTCGGCCTGGGGCTCGGTCACTCAGGCACGGCTGGCTGCCGGCGGAGCTCACGGGCACGTCACTGCAACTCCCCCTGGCTTCTGCTCCACGGCTGCTGAGTGAGCCCTCATCTGGGGCTCTCCTCAGCTCTTACTGGGACAGTGGCGCGGCTGCCCCTCTATTGGTCTTCCTTGGTCTCTTGTGTTCTGGGGCCTCTGGATGTCTGGAGTTTTGATCTCCTCCATACCTGCTTCATGCCCTGGAGGACGGGGCTGTGGCCCCCCCACACCCTCTAGCAGATCATTACATGAAGGAACCTTTTAAAAAACAAAAAACAAGCACGTCCATGCTCACAGGTGTACACACGGGTGATCACACCCACAAACTACACCCTTTTTGGCTCCTACCTCAAAGCCCACTGTGTTCTGTTGATCTTATGTGCTGCACAATAATGTTTAATATTTAATATTTACTGTCATGTTCCCATATATCATTGTGATGTTGTTTATTCTATTACTCTTTTTTCTTCTGCTTGTTTTCTCTTTTTTCTTTCTCAACAGGTGATCCAGGTGATTGTGATGTATTTTTTGTCTTCTTATTTTGTTGGTTTTTGTTTTTTGCTCTTTATCCTCGTCCCTCTTCTCCGCTGTTTTTTCCCCCTCTTTCTTTCTCCCCTTCTTTTCCTCATTCAAGTCTGTCCCGTATCTAGCAAGTGAAAATAAAAAAAAAACAATAAAAGGTGAATCAAATAGACCATTATGGCAAGGCTGGGATGGTCCATTTGGTGAAGTAAATCCGTTGGGCATCTTTCTTTGCCTTTAGACAATAATTCTGATGCAAAAGAGCCAAACGGGACAGGCAAAAAAAAAAAAAATCACCTTCAGTGTTATGTTAAGAGGCTCAAAGGCAACTTAACATCCATCTCAGTTGTATAAGATGTGATGTATAAGATTTAACAATATTTATTTAACAGGGATGATTTATTTATTTCTTCAACTAAGTTTCAGTTTCATAAGTGATAGATATACATACTGACTATAACTTATAAAAACGTTTGTCTTGTGGTCCATAGGCATGTTAAACTCTGCAAGTGACTCTATAAACTTTTCATTTCCTAGCATAATAGATTAATGCTGTTTCACTCTGCCATGCAAAGTACTTTGACACTGTGGAGAAGGCCTGTCCTCTGTGTCATTGTTGTTGCCATTTGCACGTGAGAGCTTAGATTGTGGGGAAGATTAAAGATGAACAAAGGGTGGTGAGAGAACAGTGAAGTGAGGATACACAGTGTGAAACTCCTTTAAGTGAACAATAATGTTGATGTGATGAACAGAATGTCAGGAAAGAAATTCTGGTATTAATGTGATTCTTTGATTTAAGAATCAAAGGGTGGGATTGTATAGGAATTTATTTCACTTATTTATTAATCACATTATTTTATTGTATGATACCTTGGTGCCACTAGATTTTAACATGTCTCACACTCATACAGTAAGACAAATGGTGGGGGTGTAGTAAAGAAAAAGATTCAGAGTAGAAGTTTTTGCACTGCATTTTAAAATGAAAAAATATTGCATTTATTTACAATTAAAGACACAGAGCAGGAGGTGTGTTACTGTTTTACATCCACAGACACACAAGAAAAGAAGCAGGCAACATGAGGTCAAGTTATGGCAATTTTATTTGTGTGTTTCAGTACATGTATTTAGATTAGAGTTTTTAAAAAACAAACAAACGTCCCAAGAAGAAGGATGGGGAGAAAGAAAGGTGGAGAGAGGAGGAAGAAACTTGATGTCCTCAAACCGGATGCTGCTGGGTCAGTTCTTCCTCAGCAGGCTGCTCCAGAATCCCCTCCTGTCCTCGGCTTTCTTTTCTTTTTCTTTTGCCTTCAGCTCTTTTAAGGTTTTGTTGAGCTGCTCCTCGGCATCTTTAAATGTTTCTTTCAGCTGCTGTTTGGCCAGTTTCCCTTTGTGTTTGAGGAGCTCTTTAGCTTCCTTTTTGTGCTTTCGTAGTTCTTTAAGTGCGTCTTTGCAGTCTTTCTTGGTCACCGCAGAGCCGCTCATTTCTTTCTTGAATGCCTTCACCTCAATTTTCTCTTCTGCAAGTTCCTCTTGCACTTTCATCAGTTCCTTCTTCATGTTTTGAGTGTGACTCTTTGTATCTTCCATTTCTTTCTTTGCTTCCTGTGTTTTAATTTTCTCTTCCTCCAACACTTTTTGAGCTTCCAACAATTCTTTCTTCATATTTTCAATCTCATTTTCTGCCTCGTGTTTACGTTTTTTCTCCTCTTCAAGTTGTTGCTTCACATGCAGTAATTCCTTCCTTAGTGTTTCAGCTTCAGCCGTTACATTTGCAGCTTCTTGTGTTGCCAACTGCATTTTCCTTCTTTCCTCTTCAAAAGCTTCCTGCACCTCCTGTAATTCCTGCAGCACATTTCCTGCCTCCTTCTTTGCAGTTTGATATTTATTTTTGGCTTCTTGTGCTGTGCTTTTCTCTTCCTCCAATGCTTTTTGAGCTTCCAACAGTTCTTTCTTCATGTTTTCATTCTGGTTTTCTGCCTGTTGTTTTCCCATTTTCTCTCCTTTAAGTCTGAGACCCACATGCAGTAATTCCTGCAATACTACTTCAGTTTCAAACTTTGAATTTTTAGCTTCTCCTCTTGATTTTTCTGCCTCTTCGTTTAATTTGATATTTTCAGCCTGTATCATTTGAAGTTCTTCTTGCAGGTTAATCAGCTGTACTGAATTGTGAGGTGAAGCACTCGCCGATCCTCTTCTCGTTCTCCCTCGATTCATTTTGGCCTTTTAAACAAAGGAGCCAACGTTTTGTAGAGGAGTGAAGTGAAGTTTTCGATGTTTCTTCGTCAGCTGTCGTTTGTCCTGCACAGAGATGCTGCTGTAGATGTGTCTCTAGCTGTGTCTGGATACAATGAAACATGCTGGAACTAAGTGCTTGTGTTGCACAGTTCTACTGAACATTCCATTTCATGCATGCTCCGCCCACATGGTCAGGAATGTCAGGTGCTGCATCGCCAAATGCTGCTCCCGTTGCCTAGCAATAACAGCTGTTTACTTTTTGGGGTCTGGTTCATTGTTTAATATAGAAAAGATGTCCAAGTACTGGGTGCTGAGGCTCAGCGCATATTCTAGCCTGCTGTGTGGGTGGGCAGCTAGAAATCACTGGTGGGCAACATGAGTGAGGAGAAAACTGGAGCAGCCAAGCAGGGAGCTGCAGGTTGCTGGTTTGAGTCTCTGTTCAGATGCTGGTGTCTCCTCTCTCTGAGATGTCTGCAAACAGTCCCAGATAAAACAATAAGGATAATAAACAAACACGTGACTAAAATAACAATTATGACTCTGATGTGTTTCATGTGTAGCAGGATGGCCTCTATACAGCAGTCGCTGCAAGCATCCACATCGCCACACTCACTTTTCTTTAATGGCCAGATAAAGCCAGTAACCAAAACACTGTGCGTATGGGTACATGCACAGGATGTGCGTACACATATGCACATATGTATGAGCGCTGTGTGTCAGTCTCAATGCACATAATAATAATGGATTGGATTTATATAGCGCTTTTCAAGGCACCCAAAGCGCTTTACAATACCACTATTCATTCACTCTCACATTCACACACTGGTGGAGGCAGCTACAGTTGTAGCCACAGCTGCCCTGGGGCAGACTGACAGAAGCGAGGCTGCCATATCGCGCCATTGGCCCCTCTGGCCAACACCAGTAGGGTAAAATGTCTTGCCCAAGGACACAACGACCAGGACAGAGAGCCCGGGGATCGAACTGGCGACCTTCCGGTTACAGAGCCGCTTCCCAACCCCCTGAGCCATGGTCGCCCTGACATGGTGCAGATACGAGCGTACAAACATGTATGAAACCGTGGATGACTAAAGAGTTGCAGGTCCTGCTGAAGCAACGCGACGCCGCTTTCAGATCCGGTGATGGTATGCAGTACAGTGCAGACAGATCTGCGCTGAAGAGAGGTATCAGAGAGGCCAAGCCAGTGCACAAGAGGAAGATTGAAAACCACTTCAGCAATAACAACTCACGACAGGTATGGCAGGGAGTTCAGCACGTAACCAACTACAGCCCATGTTGACTGAGGGCAACGGAGGAACTGAACCACTTCTTTGCACGCTTTGAGGTGATGTGACGAGAGGCAGCCGCAGCTCAAACATTTGACGGCAGCAGCAGCCCAAGCTTCATGGTGCAGGAATATGAGGTGAGGTGCACACTGAGGGCAGTGAACCCCAGGAAGGCCACTGGTCCAGATGGGGTGATGTAACACACCCAAAGAAAGACTCTAGGTCTGACCAACCGTCTCAGTCGTGGGCAAAAAGATGACAGTCAATAAAATTCTAAAAGATAATTTATTGACAAAAAAATATTAAGAGATAAAAGATAAAACAGTCCAGTGTCCCATTTATGAATCGTATAAAAACAGTCCCAAGGCCAGAGCCAGCTATGCCACACGACCAGTTGCACTCCACGTGTTGCCTTTAACAGGGTTAGAAGTTGTCCTTGGAGACCCACCACCCTGCAAGCAAATAGCCAGTGGTCACTCCAGCCTCTGCAACTCTGCTGCCTTTAGGCTGTGGCATATAATAGGCCCTGGCCTGCACAGAGAGACAAAACGACACCTTCAGTATAAAATTCATAGCGCAAAAGCCATCCATCCCAAACATATCTAATTTCATCACATTACATACCTGCACAGAGAGACAAAACGACACAGCAGTGTTTGTAGTGTGGGCTATAAGTAGACCAGTGTATCAGTGCAATAAAGTACACCTGCCTCTAATTAGTCCAACCCCATTCCAGCCATTGGCTCACCAAAAATGTGACACACACAAAACCACTCCCAACCCAGTGCAACTTCACACAATAATATGGAGCTGAATTAACACAGGCACGTTAGTCTACCATGTTACAGTGACTGGGAGGGCCTTAAAAGAATGTGCCAGCTGGGGTCTTCACTAAGATGCTTCACTGTCCCAGTCCTGCATCCCGCCGTGCCTAAAGCCACAATCGTCCCACTGCCTAAGCGGACAAACATTAGCAGCCTCAACGACCAGCTGCTCTAAGACCCGTTATAATGAAGCGTTTCGAGAAACTGGTTCGACGTCACATCATGTCCTGCCTGACACCAACACTCGACCCGCTCCAGTTCGCATACAGAGCTAACAGATCAGCTGACGACGCCATTGTTACAACGCTCCACACCACCATCTCTCACCTGGAACAACAGGGCGTTACGCCAAGCTGCTCTTTGCTGACTGCCTTCAATATGATTGGATAGAGTGAGTATTCGCTTAGGGCACCAAACAGGCCAGGACCGCCCCTGGTTGTGTAGTGCAGTGTGGGGGTCAGTTTACAATTTTGTTGTACTATTGTACTAGGTATGACTGTGTAATGGCAATAAAGAGTTATCTTATCTTATCTTATCTTATCTTATCTTATCTTATCTTATCTTATCTTATCTTATGGTCGCTGTGCATCAGTGTGCATGCACAGGGCCTGGTTGGTTTAATGCTTTAATGTTTCTACATGTTATGAAAGTCCACACTGGAGCTTTATATTTTGATTTCCAAAAATAAGACACTTGGCCCAGTCAGGAAGAACTTTAATAAAACTGTTTGCTTAAAGAAAACTTTGACATATTTAAACGATGCCTTCTCTCTGTGGTTAATGAATAGTGAAATAAAAAATGTCATATAGGCTTTACAGTTGGTCAGCCTCACTTTAACGTCACAGCTGTGGGAGTGGCCGTCTCCTTGACTACGCGACGCTAACAGTAACACGCTAACAGAGCGGTCGGGAGCTAGCATGGCACAGCCAGAGACGACACGGGTGTTTCTTAACAACGTGGACTCGTACGCATCCAGACACATCGCGCAGGTAACATTTGAAGCCTGCACGGACTCAGTGAAAGCAGCTGCTCTGATGCCGCCTCACAGCAACACCTAACGTGACTCATTAGCTTTGGTTTGGAGCAGAGCGAGCAAACAACACCGGAAATGATGTTAAATCAATGTCATCTTCGATTCGCTGATTCGTGTTTTCAGCATTAATCACTTTCACATCATCGGTTACTAAAACAAGGATACTTTCTCTATTATTGTTGGCCCCGCTGCCCTATCTCCGCCCACTCCTTAACCACCTGTTTCAGGTACAACGGTCGGTTGGCGAGCTTCCACGCATTTAGATGACATCATTCTGATGGGTGGATTACGTTTGAGGTGTTTTCACAGACTGATGGTGATGCTTACATTTTCAGAAAGTCATGAAACGGCGATGACTTTAAGCTGATGTGAGCTGGACTTACTGTAGCTTTACAAAGAAAACCATTTATTTATTTTCAAAATAAAAGCCCACACAGAGAGATGTTCAGAGGAATCTGTGTGTGTGACCTATTCAAGCTTAAACAGTGACATGAGGACTTTGCAGGGGACCAATTTGAATTATGTGCTAGGCACCTTGTTACTAGCAGCCTGTAGCAAAAAAAAAAAAACCCACACGAGCTGTTCCCTGGTCTTTATTTGAATCTGTAATAAATAGCCAGGTAAACAGTTCCACAGTCATAAAATAGTATTTTTACACTCACGAGATGATGCTGAAGAGCCATCAGGTGTGCAGTGTGTCCTACAAACCTGAGGAAACTGGACAAGTGGGGGCAAAAGAAGAAATGTGTTACAAGTGACTCTAGCTTACAACAAAGGAGAGCTCACACAAGTTTCTCAAGCATGATCTGGGTTATTTACAAAAGGAAAGTTTGTGAATCAGTTCTGTGGTGTGTTCTTGGATGAGTGAGCACTGAGCCTGTGAGAGCAACTGAAACAGGGAGTTGGCTAGGTGTCCTCAGCGCCACAGTAGGGTCACGTGATCTACAAAAGCAAGGAGAAACGCCACCACAGGGCCATCAGAGCAGACCTACAAACACAGAAACACACACACAGTAAGAAGCCCAGAGAGCCACACATGAAGACGACTTAAAGAAATTACAGGAAAACTTAAGAGAGTTCAGGCGTGTGGAACAAGAAAGGCTTTTCAAGTTGGTTTGAACGTTGTTTTTGGATTAGGTCCTGAGTGGAAGTGTGGCTGGAGCTGCTGTTAATACCAGCTCTGATGTGGAGGCAGAGCTGGTGTCAAACCATAAGAGGACCTTCCAGGTGGTGGGAACTGTTTCACATCCATCTGCTGTGGAAAGGCCTCATGTGGTCGAACAGTACACTGTAAGGACTTTAAAGTTGTTTACGCTGTGAAAGCCTTAGCCTTTTATTCAAACTTTACATTCAAGACCAATTATTTGTTGCTTTTTTTCAAGCGTCTGGACCGAGATGAGCTCCTGTCCAAACTGATGGGCTGTGATGTTGTTATCTACAACGTCACCCAGCATGCTGATCAGGTGGAAGAGGCTCTCTGGGCTGCCTCGGGTAAGTCTGTTAGCTATCCCTGAGGCTCTGTGCTCAATATTTGCTTATAAGTACACATTGTTGTTTGTGTTTATGTTTATTATTTATTTATTTGTGCTTTGTTTTTCCTGACTTTAGCTTTAGCTGCTTTACAAATTGATATTTTTGCAAACCCGTATGATGAAGCCAGAAAGGTTGATTCTGTTGATCTGGACGTTTTCTGTGGGAGAGACGTTTCGTCCCTCATCCAGGTGACTTCCTCAGTCCTTCAGCTGATGTGCAGAACTGCATCTGTGCTAGCGTTGATGACACCGGCCATGTTAGTGAATACTATGGCACGTAGGACTTACTGACTCCATATTTAGTGGTTGTGCTGGCCAAACGTTACGGAGGTAACGATGGTTGTTTTTCATTGTGGTGCTCTTGTTCACGTTGGTAATGCACTCAGTGCACTCAGTCCAGAATGTAACAACAGCCATCATTCATACAAATCAAGCTGAAGCCAGGTTCAGACATTGGCACTGAGTGTTACCTGGTCTTTGCTGTGAGGCAGTAGAGTTGAGGAGCGAGGATAGCCAGGTGATGGTCAGGTAAATCACAGCTGTTGTGTTTGCTGCCTTCACACGTCACAGTCTGACCATCTGGTCAGAAGGTCAGGCTTCCATGTGCAACTTCAGTTTTAGATTTAACTAGAATTTAAATATTGTTAAGTCCGTGTGAAGTTGTTGGAATGCCATCCCTACCGATACACTTACCCAGTTCACCAGTAGCATCTTCACAGTCCTGATGCATTTACATGCCACTGGATCATGTCATTGAATGTAGTGTCTTTGATAGTTTTCTCCAGGTCTCTTCATGCTCTTTTCTTCACCCTCCAGCCAGTTGAGGTATATGTCACCTCTACCTGAGCTTCTGCCAAGTTCTCTTCCTGTTGAAAGGGAGTTCTTCCTTCCCGTTGTCACCAGCTGGCGGTCCCAGGGCATCATCAGACTGCTGGGGCTCTCTCTCTAATATTGCAGGGTCTTTACTTGATTATGTAAAGCTCTGTGAGGGGACTGTTGTTGTGAACCAGAACTATATCAATGAACCTGATTGACATTGAAAGGCTCTTTAAGCCATCACAAAATATTTTTTGTTCACTCGTAGCGCTTCACAGTGAAGTCGAGCATTTTTCTGGGCCAAAGATGTACATCCTCATCTCCACGATCATGACCTGGGCCTGCAGCAAGCCAGCTGATCCTGTGAGTGTAACAGAAATCTGACATGCCGGTCATTGTGCATCTGTAATATCTACCTAAACTTGTAAGAAACTCGTTAAAGTGAAGCCTTTATGCCTGACTACAGTGCTCTCTGGGATAAAAACACGTAGTAAAACATTATAGATGTTCTCATAATGTTGTGTCAAAAGCAAAAAACCATCTCAGGGTTTTATTATTCATTCTTTATATTTCTGTACCCTGTGACGTGGAGTACCAAGCATGTCCACGTAAATCTGTCATGAAGTTGCTGGTAATCTCCTGCCATGATGCTCGTGACAGGATGATCTGGAGCTTCCTTTCACTGATGCCATTTTCTGGAGCAGGAGAGCACATCCCAATTTTGAACGGCACATTGATTTGGAGAAGAGAGTAGTGAAAATGGGCAAAACTGTAAGTTTGTAACAGTTTTTTAATAACAGACGCTCGATGGAGACGTGTCTGAGTGTTACGTGTTACTTTCAGGACAGACAGCTCTTCTCCACGTACGTGGTGGCAGCAGGACTTCAGTATGGGATGGGAGAACAGATCTTCCACTACTTTTTCAAGGTAAGAATTGAAGGCTACACCTACAATTAGGATGAGGGATAGACAGCCGTGGAAAGTCAAAGGCAGGTTACAAACGTAGGTTAACACTGCAGATTAATTTGCTGCTGATGTTGACACCTTAAACTGTAAATGCCACAACTGGAAAACTGCAAT